>NC_072487.1:60361334-60667243 GCF_027574615.1 Eptesicus fuscus | reverse complement strand
GGTCCACAGGAAATCCCAGGGTTAAAAGGAAGCTCAGCTGGGAGCCTGCACTGGCTGAAGGGAGGGCGGGCCCCTTTGTCTCTAAGGCAGGCCACCAACCCAAACACAGCAGCGCGAGTTAAAAGCAGGCCTCCCCCTGGACTGTCCCGAAGGAGCTCACAGCTGGGGAGACGGCCAGTGTCCCGCTGGTCTGCAGCATTCAATGACGCAGGTTTTGATCCTGCTGTATTCAGGACGGCCCACTTAGACAGTGTCCCCATTGACATGATTGTCGGAGAAGTCTCCATGAGGAGCTCCTGAGGCTTGCTGGCAGCCCCCTGCTCCCCGGCAGAAGTCCCAGGGAACGAGGGAGCTGCTGCCTTACATGGTGGCTTGGCATGAGAAGAAAAAAGTCCAGCAGCCAGAATACGCAGGAGTCATGATTTCTGCTCTCAGACTTGTTCTTTGTTGATTTCTTTTTTCTTTCCCATCCAATTTCACCAATCTGGATTCCCACATACATGGTAGGGGAAAACGTAATGGTCAAAAGTGAAGTTAAACATCAGCAAAAATCTGCACGGGAAGCAGCTAAAGGGTGTGGCCAGGCCTCCCAGTTCACCGGGCAAGTTGTAAAATCAGATAGTATCCTAGGTGCATCCAAAAGGGCCGGAAGCAAGGCCCAAGCATACACACACACACACACACACACACACTACACACACACACACACACACACACATAAGGAAGTAAATTCTGATAGATGCTATAAAATGGATGAACTTTGAAAACATTTTGCTACATGAGACAATAAAAAAGGATGGAAAAGGACAAATATTATGTAATTCTGGTTGGGATGATGAAAAAGTTCTGGAAATAGAGAGTGGTGATGGTTGTGTAACATTGTGAGCGTACTCCTTACTGAATATTGCAGTTAAAAATTACTAAAAGGGTCATTTTTATGTTTTGTAGATTTTACCGTAATAAAAAAAAATTAGACAGGAGCCTCTCGGAGGCCGAGATCCTGTCTCAGCCACCTGGAGTATCTCTAGTATCTAACACTCCCGCTCAGAGGGGCAGCTCCCCGGAGCCTGCAGAAATGGCCACTTACGCAGTAGAGTTAATGCTTCTATCCGTTTATAACACACCTCCCTCCAGGCACAGCTGATGCCCCAGGGTCCAAACCACATTGCAGTTATCATTCCAAGAACTCCCACAAAATCTCATCTGCAGGAGTGAAAACGCATGCGGCTACACTTCTCCAGAAGCTTCATGGCCATTAATCCCAGAAAAGTTTCCCATAGGTTTTCTTTTTTTGTTATTGTTAATCCTCACCCAAGGATATTTTTCCATTGATTTTTAGAGAGAATGGAAAGGAGGGGAGACACACAGAGAAACATTGATGTGAGAGAGACACATCGATTGGGTGCCTTCCCCATGCACCTCAACCAGGATTGAGTATCGAGCCTGCAAGCGAGGTATGTGGCCCTTGAACCCAGGACCCGTTAGTCCACAGGCTGATGCTCTAACCACTGAGCAAAAACAGCTAAGGCCAAATAGATTTTCTTTCTCTTGCTTCGGGGACTGAACACTGGCTTATAGTCTAAATAATGAACAAAAACATATAAAAACACACACACACACACACACACACAAAAGGGCAACAAGAGACAACTGTTGAAGAGTCTTCAAAGTCACGATTATTTGACAGAAAAATGCAATTTGGAAGGGGGTGATTTGTTTAAACACCCTCAACTGAAGCATAAAGTATACATTTATTCAACAAATATTTATTGAGCACTTCATCTATGCTGCTAGGTGGTGTTTAGTGGATTTTCTTATATTCTAAATCTGTGAAAATCAATTTAATCTGAACTTATGTTCATTCCTAAAATCACTTATTATTACCAGAGGACATATTATCCTAATGAGACTGTGGCTTTTAAAAAAGTACCATGCTGCCGAAACCGGTTTGGCTCAGTGGATAGAGCGTCGGCCTGCGGACTCAAGGGTCCCAGGTTCGATTCCGGTCAAGGGCATGTACCTTGGTTGCAGGCACATCCCCAGTAAGGGGTGTGCAAGAGGCAGCTGATCGATGTTTCTCTCTCATCGATGTTTCTAACTCTCTATCCCTCTCTCTTCCTCTGTAAAAAAATCAATAAAATATATTAAAAAAATAATAATAAAAATAAATAAAAAAGTACCACGCTAACACTTTAATTTATTCTACCATTTGCTACAGTAAACCCCAAAGCTCTTTCTGCAGAAGGCTGAGAACACAAAGGCATGGGAAGACAAAGAGAGCCTGGGTTTACGGCTACCTAGTACAAGGTAAATATCGTCCCCAGTTGCCTTGTTCTTGGAAATGACTAGTCTTTTCTATGTGTTTGCTAGTAACTAAATTTTATATTTTCTTTTCTTTTATTACTAGAGGCCCAGGGCATGAATTTGTGCACAGGTGGGGGTCCCTCAGCCTGGCCTGCAGGATTGGGCCGAAACCAGCTCTCTGACATCCCCCGAGGGGTACCGGATTGCAAGAGGGCACAGGCCAGGCCGAGGGACCCCAGGGGTGCATCTTGGGCTGGTGAGGGATGCAGGAGGTTGGCCAGCGGGGGCAGGGCCCGCGGAAGAGCTCCAGGGCATGTCCTGCCCATCTTGCTCAGTCCCAATTGGCTGGACCCCAGCAGCAAGCTAACCTACTGGTCGAAGCGTCTGCCCCCTGGTGGTCAATGCACGTCATAGCGAGCAGTTGAGCGGCCTTAGCAAATCATTAGCATATTACACTTTGATTGGTTGAATGGGCTTTTATTATATAGAATATTTAAACTACTCTTTCCTGAGGACCTACGCTGAGCCAGACATTTTGGTATCAGAGATGCAAAGAGGCAGATTACATATATGGACCTCAGCCTCTTGGAGAAGATGAAAGTCAAAAAACGGAAACATCCAACCATGTGGCAAGTGCAACGCAACCTGGGTTCTCAACTCTGGCACTGTTGACATTCTGGCTCAGATACTCTTTGTTGGGGACGTCCTGTGCATTGTAGGATATTTAGCAGTATCCCTGGCTTCCACCAGCTAGATTCCAGTAATCCCACTTGTCAAGATAATCACAGATGTCTCCCAGCATTGCCCCTGGGGACAAAATAGGCACCAACTGAGAACTGCTGGTAAAGACACACAAGAGATATCAGGAGAGCACCGAAGAAATCCTTGAGCTAGAGTGGCACAGTTAGTGAATGCTCCTCAGAGGACCTGCCATCTGACTGAGTCTAAAGGATAAGCATGAGTGAGCCAGAGAGGGATTCCAGGTAGAGGACCCCAGCTACTGATGAGACAGGGTGGTGTCACATGCCTGATGTACACTCCAAACTACAGGTGAGTGACGTCAATGACAACGTGGAGGCCAGCAGTAGAGGGAGATGGGTGAGGCTGGAGAGGTAGGCAGGGGTCAGGTGGCACAGGCCATGTTTTGGAATCTAGCCTTCATTCTGGAGGCACTCTGCACATGACTGACTGGCTATGCCAGTCCTTAACCTTCATGAATTCTCATCAACTATTCCTAATAGTTATTTCTACCCAAGGCAACAATTCCGCTCTTCTCGGCAATGCTGAGCAGTGCCGAATTTTCAGCCGACTGCCAATCTCTGCTATCTCTTTTGTCCTGACTCTTGTTCCTCAGATGCCAGGTTCCCTACCCACTGATAGACAGGGTACCAGTTTTCCTCATGTCTCATCAACCTAACTTAGCGGAGTCTCACAGTCACTCCATTTCTACTAATCTCCTCCAAAAATATTACATCTCACATCACATCCAGTACCACCTCACAAGTAAAAAAAGAAAAAAGGAAGAAAAAAATTCGATCCTGAAAACTTTTGCTTGTCTGGGAGGTTAGCCTAGAATAGGTGTTTATAACTATGAATCTCTCTCTCTCTCTCTCTCTCTCTCTCTCTCTCACTCACTCTCACACACACACACACACACACACACACACACCTGATTATATAACCTAAATGTCCCAGCTATAGAGGACAAGTATTGCCTTGATCTGTCTGGAGTACCTGCCCCTTGATCTTCCTTAATCTCTTCTGCCACTGTCTCCTTATGCACTGTGGTCTAGGGGAGCCTACACTCCTTTGGCTCCTGCAGAAGTGAGCATGGGACCCAAGCCCAGCCAATCAGAACACTGTGCCCTGCCACCGCATGGTCACGAGGGGCAGGAGAACCAATCAGAGCCAAGGAGACTCCAGTCTGAGATTTCAGATGGAAATGTAAAGAATTGAGAAAATGGGGGATAAAGGCCAGGAGCTTTGGTCAGTCATCTAAATACCACCAAAAAAAAAAGGGGGGGGGGGGCTGACCAAGAATGGAGCCAGCACAAAAGAAAACACAGCTGAATGGAGAAAGAGGGACACTGGTGACGTCATTTGAACCCCTGGCTTCTGCTGTGACCGAAGCCTATCCATGAGCCTTTCAGCGATTTGAGCCCTTAAGTTCCCTTCCCAAGTGGCTTGAGTTGTGTAGTCCTTGCTTTCAGCAGCATTTCTCTTCCCTTAACCTCACAGAACTGAATTTCCACAGAAATGTAAACCCCAACTGCAAAATAATTTAACTTTTTCATTTTTAGTATATTATTTTTACTAACCACAGTACTTATTGTAAATTTCTTCAGTTGTTTTTTATAAAGTGTACTTTACATTGTGCCATTTTCATCCGCTAATTAGAATATGAAGAAACAACTAATCACAGTGCCATTTATAACTCTGAGCAAAGGATCAACAAATCAAGCTTCTGACATCTCACTCAGCCTTGCACATGGAAAGTGCCAGACACTGCTGTTATTTGTTACCCAGTGGCTTAGTTCAACTTCAAAAGAGTAAACTCCATACCCAAACATGCCAATAGGAACTCTGAACAGAATACAATGCTTGGGATAATAGAACCGTTCTGAATCTTGCCTATGGTGATGGAGTCGCAACTGTACGCATTTATCCAAACTCACAAAGAGTAAGTTTTTCTATGAGTAAGTAAAAAGTGAGTAAACCTTAAATATAGATTTAAAAAATCAAACACACACACACCAACCACACAAAACCATATGGGACTAGAAAAGCCACAAAAATCATCACACCCATTACTTTACAAATCAGCACACGCCAATATGAAAGGGTTCTGAAAATGAAGCCGCCCCCCTGGAGTTATGAGGATGTTTATTTAATAGTCTGTACGGACCGCGGACAATACCAGGTGTCTGTGAATGTGGAAAAGCTCGTGTGCACCGCACGCCTCCTTCCTCGACTTCACTATCACTGGCGTGCTCTAGACAGGATGGCACTGCACCTCCTGCCACTCTTTGACTTGGGTTAGGGAAAGCTCACAAAACACAAAACTGCCCCAAGCCCCTGCAGGGCACCCAACGCCTGGCCAGAGTGGGTCTGAAAGGCAGTTCATATCATAGTTTCGAACCCTAAGAAGGATATTCTTCAGCTTTGCCCCATGCCTCCCTACCCTGCCAATATGTTCAAGATCAGAGGCAGAAAATCTGACCAGATTTAAAGCAAGACATGTATACCTTTCACGTATTCCCCGGCTTACAAACTCCATGCCTAGTTTCCCAACAATGCATCTCAAATCATTGCTAACGGGGTTAAGAAATCATTATAGCATGCGGCGATCAGTTAAAAGTCCCAGAGGACATTTCTCCTTACGCTTTGCCTCCCTGAGAAACGCTATCCATATAAATGGAAGGTTCTCAATATTTCAGTAATGAACAGGGAGAGAGAAATCACTTATCCCAAAACGGGACCGGAAACAAAAGAGCATTTTTCTAGCCTCAGAGCTCTTCGGAAAGCTTTCTTACAGAAAAGTTGGCCCTCGGAGCACCCTGTGCATGCTTTCTCTTTCTGGGCGACTCCAACGCCTAGCCTTCACAAAGGTGATTTCCCTTTGGAATAATGGAAACGGTGCCGGAGTGAGCTGGAGGCACTGAAGGTGGAAGTTCCCTGGAAGTGGCCGAGGAGACCTACCGTGAACAGAGAGAACAGCATCCAGGTGGCAATCATGACCTCACTGTCCCTCAGGTACAACCTGATCTTCAGAACCAGCTGCTCCTAAACCTTCGCCCCGGTTTCCCTTTCCTCGGCCGGACACGCACGGTAAGGACGCAGCCCTCTGCCAGCGCTTCGAGGTGCAGAGGGACCAGGCTGGCACCCTGTGCGCGGCGCGGACCTGGTGGGCGCGGCCCCAGGAGGCGCACCGACTGCAACGTGAACCGGCCCGACTTCTCCGATGCAAAGGCACACTTTGGAACCATGTGAGAGCCTTCAAGGGCAAATGAAACACGAGCCGAGCGTATTTGTTTTTACACAGCTACTTATGATCAGATTACATTTGATCAGATCAATTATGATCCGACAAATGCTAGCTGTTAGTTGAATTCAAATGTAATGGGGATAAGGAGCTCCGAGGAGGCTGTGGGCGGTCCCATTTTTTTTCTTAAAGTTATCATGACTTGTTTTACAGTAGAAACACCACAAAGTGACCTCAGGACTTTTTCCTCCTGCAAAGCCGCTGGCTCTGCACAATGAGGAGTGTCACTGGACACTGTGTTTACAGTGCAGACAAGTAACTCTGTGGGCTCAAACAAAGGCACCTTTGCAAGGGGAGGAAACAAACCTGTTCAGCAGAGAGGCAGGTGCAAAAAGGGACGCGCATTTCGTGAAAGGTGATACGAAACGAAGTCAAGGCACCGATGCCCCTGTGAATGGGACAAAGAACTCGAGCCTCCTAGGACACAGACGTCAAACTCCTGCTTTTACCAAGAACTGTATCAAGAAGGATGTGAAAGAACAACGTCCCGTCTTTAAGAGATCTGGGGGAAAGACTTGGGAAACGATGTTTGTGGATCCGTTAGGAGGGCCGACTCTCCCTCCTTCCGAGGCTGACGGGGCCGCACGTGACCTCACCCACCAGCCACTGAATCAACCACTATTTATCTCCGGGTCAGGATGTGCTCTTCAACAGAAGCCTTTCCTCGGTTGTTATTATTATTTTTCACGTGCTTTGTATTATCTATAGAGATCATTCTCATTCCTTCTTTTAAAAATTCTACCAGACATTGCCCAGCCGGCGTGGCTCCGTGGTGGAGCGTCGACCCGTGAACCAGGCTCTAGGAAGAAGGATGAAATGAGCGTCTGCTTCGAATGATCTTCATGCGCCTGGAGACGTACCGGTGGTGAAGAACTTGGAAAAGGGCCGCACACCTGAGACAAAGACGCTATGTAGGACAGGGATGGAAAATACTGCCGGCGTGTCCAGGAGCCTGCTGGTGTCAACGGGGCCAGAAGGGATCTGGCTGCCAAAGACCGGCTGACGCGGTCACATCATCTGGACCGACTCTGCAACCTAAGGCAGGTGTGTGCACACCCCCACACGCGTGCATGCACGTGAGCACACACACCTGCGGGGTCACGAGCCCAGTCCAATAGTGACAACCAGCCGCCGCAAGAAAGGTCACGTAGTCACCTTGAATGCCTTTGCCTTTTCTAAGTCTGTTTTCTCTAAAGTCAATTAACAGACCTTTTCCCCTTTTACTTAGTATTTCACAGCCTTAGGGATCCACACCAAGATTTTAACCACGTCTCCAAGTCTCTCCTCATGACACTGAGATGCGTTACCTATCCTATGACTTCCGCGCTGGGAAAGAAATCACTTCCCGAGCCTTCGGACGGATTCTGGGAGCACAGCTGTCCCGCTGGGGTTTCCCTGTCACCCCTGGAAACGTCCTTTGCGTCTCTCACGCTGTCTCACTTGTAGTGTTCTTTCCCCTGGTTCGGTGGACCTCCTGCTCCAGTTGCTTCCTGAAACTAAGAACTAGAAGTGATATTCCTGATTAGTACACAGGTCCCCCTCTTGACTACAAAGGTGGCATTTTCCGGAAGATACTACAAAGGTTATTGTTAGCGGTGAGGGCTTTAGCTACAGATGGAATCCAGAGGGAGGAACTGGGCTATGTTTAGCCTGGTGAATGAGGTTGGGTGGGTTGGCGGGTATGGTGTGAACATGCAAACATTCCTTTAAGTCTCTAATATCTGAAAGGCGATCACAGCACAGGAAATGCACAGATTCTGTAAGACCCCCAAGAAGGAGGACTCGCAAGAAGAAAAGTCAATGTGAGAGGCCCGAGTTTAGTATAAGAGAGAACGTTCTGTCACTTGGGCACGGCCCAAACACAGACTGGACTGGACTCCCAATGAGAGATGAAGCCCTGCCGGTTGGCAGAGAGACCACATGGGAGGAGGGGCCGGGCCTGGCCTGGCTGGCCTTTAGGCGCTCTTTCGGTCCTGGGATTGTCTGTGAGAAGGTTCATGTCCACAGAACATCAGCCCGGCCAGTAAACAAGAACATAATCCACCGAGAAAAACAGGCTCCTACAAAGGAACGCATGATTACAGGCAAGGTGCGAGCCGCGATTCTAGCCCCGCCCCTGCCTTCCCCAAGTTTCTCTTTTGAACAATGTCAATTCCAAAACGTGACCCTAATTCCCAACGAAATGCTCTGGTGTGAGCTGTGAATGTTTTTTCCCTAAAAATGCCACCTTTGGGTTCATCATTTTCCATCAAGAGGAAAACCTGAAACTCCGACTAATTTGATTGATTTTCCAAACTACACATTTTCCTAGAAGAAGGCTTTGGAAAATTAAGCAAATAGGTGTACTCCCACCTCACCCCCCCAAAGCACCTTCTCTTATTTATTAAAAGGTGTATATTACTTCTACAAAACTCCCAAAGCAATAACTTCAAGTTGAAGCAGTATGAATGTATATCTCTTATTCAATTTCTGGAAAGATTAAAAATTTCATAACACAAACCTCAGATTCTTGAACTTTTGTTCTCTGGTTTCTTAAGAAGCTCAAAACGTTTTAAATATGCAGTTTATCCAATTCTTTCTAAACACCAGTGAGCACAGCTTTTATGAATGGAGGGAGTAGGAGAATCACTGGGAATGAGAACACTCGGAGGACAGGCTTCCCATGTCTAAGCATGACCACTGTGTCCCATGCAGACATTCCACATGTGCTTTCCGTCTTTTATCCTACCTGACGTCACTCCACTATGGTTTTGATTATCTAGAATTATCAACCTTACTGGCCATTTCTATTAAAACCCTCACCCGACGGCATAAAGCACAGCGATGAAAATGGATGAAATACGTGGCTTTTTCTCCCCAAAGTTTTCATTCTCTTAGGGCCGTGGTCGGCAAACCGCGGCTCGCGAGCCACATGCGGCTCTTTGGCCCCTTGAGTGTGGCTCGGCGTTAGAACCACTTCTTCAAAAACAGACTCGCCCAGGCCGAAAACCGACTTCTGCGCACGGGCCACGAAGTTTCCATCGCACTGTACGTGCGCGCCCGCACGTGGTATTTTGTGGAAGAGCCACACTCAAGGGGCCGAAGAGCCCACCAATTTCCATGGCTACCATGGGGATGCCGCCTTCAGACTGCCAGGAGGTTCACCGTGATGATGGGCTATACGTTTATCGCCCCAGGGCTGCCCGGGACAGTGCCTTTCACATGGTAGCTGCCAAATGTATGTTCATGCAACTGAATGAGGAAGAGAGAGAGAACAAAGATACTTTTTGAGATAGGGAACCCCAGCCACCTAATCAAAGTCTTTACTCTCCCCCAGGAGGTAATGAGTAGAGAGCGACAGCTACACAGCGCCATGCTGTGCATCATCCAGACGTGACAGCCCTGCTCTGCTTTGGGCTGAGTCTCAATCCTATTCCTTGTGGAAATACCCAGCGAGACTAAAGGTGAACTCAACATCTCCGCTGGAAGAGGAAGGCAAGCTACCTGTCCTCGCTCCTCGCTGTACATGGGAAAGGCCTATTTGCTTCTTTTCACATGAAACGTTGACCATGGCCAGGAGGTTCCGAGGCGCTTCATCAAATCCTACAAATGGGAAATCGTATTTCTTGGCAGGCTCATGTAGAAAAATCATGGAGGGCAACAAAGCACTGATTGCAAAAGAAAACACTGTTATCCAGCCAAGGTTAAATTGCCCAGGGCAATATTTCAAATTAACGGTACAAGTTCCCGAAAATTACTTGTCATGTGGGGTTGTTATTGTTGGACACCCTCGTGGATAAAGTACAGCTAAATGTATTTCGACACGAGAAATATTCCTGGAGCAAACACCCCATATGTATCCACAAGCTGGGTCTTTTCTAGATTATAAAGGATAGTATTTACTTTTGAGAGAACAAATGTGCCCTCAGCCATTATTCTTAAAATTATTTGAGTTAACAGTAGCACAAGAGTGCAATTGAGTTGTCTTTCTAACTAAAACAAAATCTGCCTAAATCCCCAAAGAGAGTTTTTACTGAAAACTATCCTCGGTGCGAGAGAATGAAAATAAAATAACTGATCCATAGTAAACACTAAGAATATCTGAAAATATTTGGTTAATCTACACTTGAGAATAAAAGCCTTTTTCCCAATCTGCTTTTAGTGTAATTTCCGAACAATGAACAAAAACGAAACAAAATTTAAAGTTCACAGGTGCTAAATAAACCATGATCTTTAAAAAATATAGACATCTATAGCATTAGAAAAATTCACCACAGGAAAATACAAACTGATGGAAGTTCTCATGTATTTAGCAACGGGTGACCCAGCACCTGCTATGTGCTAGGCCCAAGCTATGGAGCATTCTTCATTATGTCTAATAACTCAAAAGAAGGTCCTGGTCCTGGTGTGGCCAGTATAATGAAATGCACATGCCTCCCGCCAGAAGTGCAAACTGTCGAAATCAGGGGTTGATAAAACAGCCATGCCTCAGCCAACACTGGCTGCCACCAGTTCTTATAAACACTGTGTTACTGGAAGGTGGCCACGCCCATTTACACATTGTCTAAGTCTGTTTTCAAGTTCCAACGGCAGAGATATTGCAACAGAGACCATACAGGCTGCAAAGCCTAAAATATTTACTATCTGCTCTTTTACAGAAAAGTTTGCCGAAGCCTGGTCTGTATCAAGACCTACCTGTAGGTGAACCTGGGGCTTACTCAGCATTTTCCCAGATAGCTTTGGACCTCCAGGTACAGAGTCATGGACCAGGCAGTGGATCTCAGGACCAGAGCCCTGACCTGGGAGTGACAGAAGTGAGATGAATGCCTAGTCTTGCTGTTTGGCAGCTACATAGCTTTGGCAGTTCACAGAACCTTTGAGTCCGGGGTTTCCCAACTGTCAAATGGAAGAATGAACACCACACAAGAAGCGAAAGTGATTGGGGCTGCTGTCTTAGGGAAACAGAAGACATTGGAGATTGGGCTATTACAATAATTATGAAAGCTAACAGGGAATGTGTGCTTAGGATGTGCCGAGTATCATGCTAAGTGCTTTCTCTGTGTTATCTCAGCCACCCTATTAGAAGGGCACCATTACCATCCTCCTTTTAGAGATAAAGGAACCAAGGTTCAGAGAGGTTAAGGGATTTACCCAGTGTCACACAGCAAGTAAATGGTGAAGCCGAGACTCAAACCTAAGAGTGTCAGACTCCAGGGCTTATGCTACTCACTCATAAGAGCACTGATGCCCAAAATTGGCCACTGAGTAGTCATCTACCAAATCTAACTATGGGAAATGTTACTAATTGGTGAAGAGAGCACAACAATTCTTCGTACTATTTTGGCAACCCTTTTGTAAGTTTAAAATTATATTGAAATGAAGAGCTAAAAAATGTCTAAAATTTTTTTACATGGGAAGATGCTTATGCTTAAATGAGTAAAAACATTAGGATACAAACTATGTAGTCAGCATGTCTCAAAAATGGGAGCCGTTTAAAATATATACATTAGAAAGAAACAAGCCTAAATGTTTATCAGTGACATGTCATTTCTGAGTGGTGAGATTCCAGTTGAACTTTTATTTTTTAAATTATTTTTATACCTTTTGTGTATCTACAGTTTTTATAATAAGCATGCAGCATTTTCATAATCAGGGCAGGGAGGAAGTAAAATATTATAGGAAGAGTTTACATTTTTATGAATCACATAAACATCTGACTCAGTCTTCAAAAACTTTTATGCACTCGTTTAATACTTCACTCAGAGGAATTCGAAGATAAGGCATCTAAGCCCTAAGGAGATTAAGTCCTCTGTCTAGCAATATCAGACTGATAAATTTCATTGCATATTTGAAATTACTTTCCACTCGAACCTCAGAAGAGCAAGAGCAGATAGACAACAGGATGGTTGCATGGAAAAGCTGGCCTTCCACGCTTCAGCTAGAACTTCCTCAAGATCGTCAAGCTGACAGCATTAATGACTGTGCCATGATAAAGAACATACCCTTCTCGTTTGCCCCTTAGAATAATGTGTTTTACTTTATTCAGTTGTAAAAGTTAAAATACTACATGGTGTCCATGTGTATATATAACTTTTTCTTAAACCATTGGCGTTAGTTGCAGACATAATGCCCCAGGATTTCTATATTTCAATGTACATTTCCTAAAAACAAGGATATTCTCGTACATAAGCACAGTACAGCCTCAAAATCATGCAATTAACATTGCCAGACTGCTACCAGCTAAACAACACACCTCCATTCAGATTTTAACAGTTGTCCCAATGATGTTCTTACCAACAAAATGGTCCAAAATCCAGGGTCCCATGTGGCATTACACGCTCATGTCTCTTTAGTTTCCTTCAACTTGGAACACTTTCTTGTTCTTTCATGTCCTTGACGCTTTTAAAGATTACAGGCTGGTTATTTTGCCAAATACTCTTCAACTTGGGGTTAGATCCAAGTTCTGCATTTAGCAGGAATATCACATGCTGTGCTTTTCTCTTGTTCGTCTCGGTGTCAATTTGTCCAATGACTGATGGTTTTAACGTTGCATAATTGATTAGGGTTGTGTATACCAGGTTCATCCTCTGCTAAGCTACTATGTTCCCTTTGTAATTAATATGTATTTTGCGGGGAGATACATGAAGCTAAATAAAACCCTGATGGGACAGTATAATAGTTAAAAATTCTATACCAAGATGCAATACATTCAACCTCCAGAAAAAAAACAAAAAACGAACACATCTTCATAATATATTTGCTTGTTATAGTTAAGAAATACAGTATCCCTATTTTCCAGAACCTCCACAGAGATAAGACTTTGGGCGGGGCAGGGAGGGTGGACTTCCCATAATATAGACACTGCCATTTGTCAAAAGTCAATCTACTTTTATCGCACAAGTTCCCCAAGGATGTGCAACCTCTAATCCCTGGGGAAACTGAGAAAAATAAATATCATTTGATCTCTAGCTATATTCTTGGAACTAGCATCTAAACTGCATTCTTGCCGTATCTGAACTTTCTTGTTTGTTCTTTTAACAAAAGCCTTTTAACTGAGATGAAACAAGCTAGGCTAACCCTGGTCCAAGTTGGTGGGTGGGTCACAGGCAAAGTGGGTCCGTGCAGAGCATCCTAATCAAAGCCGTGTCCGCCATGGCCGTTCTCAGCCCGGGCCATGAGGCTCACGTCCAGGATGCCGGTTGAGAAGATTTCCAGGAACTCCCATGGGAGCACAACCTTCGTCTTTATACTCAAGCCTTTTCCCTGAAAAAGCTCCGTGTTTATCTAAAAACACAAGACCAGCGATGACGCACTCTTGCTCAGGACAGAGAACCTGTCATAAGATGAACTTGCAGATAGATAGAGGGCCCAGGGCTCATTCTGTGCTGCAGAATTTAGGACGAGGTTATTAAAAGAATTTATTGTGATTTTCCTTTCTTGTACCTGGTAAGCACAATAGCAGACACCTGTCCTAAGGCAATACTTAGGAGTTTGGGTTTGCTGCTGTGTGAATTCCTAGGCCGGAGCGAAGGTTCTAAAAATAAACAGTAATGCATTTCTTCTTTCTCGTTACCCCATTTTTTAATAAAATGGCTTTTTAGAGAATCAAAATGGAGTTGACATGCAAAGTTAAGCAAGGAAGGAGAAGGGAAATCCAGCAAGGTGGGCCAGAGAAGATGGGTCATTTGGATACATTACACCTTGCGGTGGTTCATATACCTACAGCTCTTACCCTCTGATAAACACTGCTTCCCCAGTCAAGACCTAATCCTGTACCTAAGGATGGCTGTGTCCTCCTCCAGATCTCCCTCAAGGCCATGTCTTATCCATCCCCACCCCTAGGCCCTAGTGCCGTCTGCAGATACTGGAGGACACAGCGTATATGTCACGTCTCTCAGGTCCACCCTCGTGATGAGTTACTAAGTTTATGAAAAGCAAGAATTCACTTGATGAATTCCCAGAGCTGAATGTAAATGGCAGATCTTGAAAGGCTGCTGTGGAATCCTGCCCCCACTGAGGACAAAGGGTCAAAAGGAGGAAGGATGGAAAGGGAGCCAAGCAGGGCTCACAGGAAAGGTCAGGGGAGAATCAACCTGCCTCTTCCTTGTTTTCCCACCGCCATCCCCCTTCAAGGCTCCCTGGCCTTGGACCACAGCAAACGCCTCCAGGCCCATCCTCTAGTGGCCACCGGGGAAATCTTACTAAATGACACAACTTTAGGAAAATGTTTTCTTTCCGCCTTAGGTCTGGTTTTTAAAAGGGCATCTAAACACACAGTGCCTGACCCTCTCATATCACAATATTATTGACAGTCACTGCCACTGGGAGGCTTTGAAATTTATTCTTCCAATGCTCTCATTTGTTCTATTTCCTGTTTTCATCTAGATTGCAACATGAATAAGATGCCTAGTGATAAAACTATGCAGACAAGTGAAACAGATGACACACATCTGCAGCTTTAATGAAACAAGATAAATCTGGAAAATGTATGCAGGGAGATGTGTATCACCACTAGGCATAAGGAATTGTTGAATGAGTTAAGTTTTACATAAATGCCACCTTCCTTTTCCTTAATCATTCCAAAGACAACAAACAAAAAGGCTTAGCTTGTCACTTTTCAGAATAGAAAACCAAGTGGAGTCCTATGAAAAAAAGATGAAGATTTAGAATTGTCTCATTTTCTCTTCTTTCTCTCTCTGCCTTCCCCCACCTCTGCCCACGTCAACTGTTTGCTTTATAATGAAACATGTTTGAGAATCTACATTCTACCAATAGGGTTAAGCAATGAATTTCCCTGGGTGTAGTATTATATTGGTTCAGAGAAAATTTGTGAGAAGGAAAAATGGGAAAATCCAATAAAAATAATAACATGAATTAACACTAACTCACCGCTTCACTGTTTCCCTAACGCTGTCTGCACTATCTATAAACATCTAATGGCAAGAAAATCACAAATAATCAATTATTTTACTTAGAATGAATAAATTTACTTGTATATGTATAAACAAGTCATATGAAGCCCAAGGTCAAACATTTAGTCAGTAACAGTGATGTCCTGAACCAGGGATCCCCCAAATTACCCTTAAGCTCTTATCACTCAATAACACGACTTCAGTGTAAGGGAATTTTAGGGCTATGGTTTTAGACAAATTTTACCCGATAATAAACTAGGACAGCTAAAAATATGCCCATTTTCTATGCATCAGTGAGGTAGGGCCGTTACTGCACAGAGAAGCGTCTAACCTAAAAAATCATTGATCTTCAATGGAAGAAACTGGAAAAAGAAGGGGTCACAGAGGGGTCTCCATCCAAGTGAGCAATAGCAGGGTGGGAGAAAGTGAGCTGAGCCATGAGCTCTCACAGACATACGTCAAAAAGATGGTCCTGAGGGACTGGGGAAGTGGGCACTCATGTACTAGTAAGTAGAAATTTTCCCAAGTCAGAGAGCATCTGCATACATTTAAGAAAATGCAACGCCATATTTGTGCTCCTCGTTTCTTTTAGAAAACAGACATTTGGTATCACACTGTAATGCCCATGAAAATTATATTTTTTAGCCCCTATTACAGCTCCAATAGCTTTACTATTCACTGAGTGCCTATGAGGACTGTTTGAATATCAGGTTGCACCAGAGGAAATTCCCACGATTTGACCATTTTAATCTATAAAAACGGCCACTTCAGATGCATTCTACCTAAGTCATTATCTCTAATTTCTAATTCTAGCCTTGCAAGATGGGGAGTGTTATTCCCCTTACGGATGAGAAAGAGATGCAAAGAGGAAGAATGAGTGCCCCAAGGTTTGGAGGTACCAACAAGTGCCATGTTCCAACCCCAAGTCAAGGACAGCCTGAGGTCACTGGGTTAGCCCAGGCAGCTAACCATGTATTTAGCAGAATACAGACCTTACATCATCATAGTGAGACTATGAAGTTTATTTTACATTGAAATGTATTTGACATATACCCTTGTGTAAATTTAAGGTATACAGCATATTAATTTGATACATTTATATATTGTACTACAATAATTCACACCTCTATCACATCTTCAGTGATTGGAATATAGCCTACTAAGCTTTGAGATATCTTTTCTACTACTAGCCCGGTTCTCACATTGACCAAGTTACATACTTGCACTTGTCTTAGACTTCCGGCCTGTAAAGATGAGAGGACTGGACTAAAAGATTGATAAGATCCCATATTCATTTTCTTAAGTTTAAATAATTAAAAATATGATAAAGGAAATTTTTAGCTTTTATAAATGGTTAATTTAAAAAATATTGTTCTTTGGAAACTAGCCAACCAATATAGAAAAGTTGAAAGTAGAGAAAGTCTAAATGTTCCCTCTCCTCTACCTGGTGCTCAGTGTTCATCTGGATTTTGCCAGATCTGAGCCATTTGTGCCCGGGAGACATTCACCTAGCTCCCGGGATTGTTTCTTCGTGTGCAAAATGGAACGGGGTGATGTCAGCTCAGCCTCCTCCCAGAGGAAGGTGAGTGCATCACAGCAGGCGAAAGTGTTTCCATAATGGGTTTTGTGCAGGGGTGTGAGGACCCATTTGCTGGGAGTCACCATCACGTTTCCCTCTCTGGAATTTGCCAGAATACCCATCGGGTGGGGATGCCTGCCAGCCCTCTTCCTCCCAGGGGTCTCACCATTCATTAGCAAGCAGCCTGCCTCCATGAGTCAGGACAACAGAGGTTGGGCATTCTTGAGCTAATCAAATGACTTTAGAAAAACGGAAATAGCCACCAGATGACGGTTCAACCAAAATACAAATTCTTCTGAAACCACCTGTGAATCACGTTCGAATCAGTCCCGATAAATCAGACCAGGCGGAAACCGGTGCGTGGGAGCGAGCCTGGGAGTCACTCCATTGCAGCTCTACCTCTGCCTCACTTGTACAGCTCTCCCCAAGCCTCTGTGGGGCAGATGGGCTGTTTCCTCAGCGCCTCCTGGTCACCCCATGGTTTCAAAAGCAACAAGCAAATGCATGCTGTGCCCCCAAGAATATACTAGTAGGAAGGTTTAAATTATCCACATTAATAGGCTGTAAGAATGCAGGGGACTTAAAATACAAAAACTGCACCTGTCTCCTGGTCG
Source organism: Eptesicus fuscus (assembly GCF_027574615.1). Lineage (NCBI taxonomy): Eukaryota > Metazoa > Chordata > Mammalia > Chiroptera > Vespertilionidae > Eptesicus > Eptesicus fuscus. The sequence goes on along the minus strand of NC_072487.1, from coordinate 60,649,813 downwards.
GAGGATATTTCTCCTCTGTTTCTGGGACAAACAAATGTTCTGAAGTCAACTCAGAGGCAAAGACAAATCATATCAGTAGTTTTCAAAAATACTTGAGCATGTCAACTCATTTGATCCTGAATGGTCAGGGAATATACATTTATTCAACACGACATTATTGGAAATGGGCCAGCCACTTTGGGTTTGTGACTGCACTTAATCCTTCCCAGCAACAGCTAATCCTACGCATTCTTCACCCCATTTTGCAGTTAACAGAACCAAGGCGTTGGGAAAGTGGAATAACTGGATTACGTCATTCTGAGTTTCCCACCTTTTCAGGCCTCTCTTCCCTACCGGGTAGGATTCTGTAACCTTTGACCTTAGTGAACCTGTGGATTACTCTATGGCTTTAGAAAATAAAAACGTGTTGCAAATTAAGTCATGTGGACACTGAAAAATGTCAACTTCCTTCCTCCGCTATGTTCTGGCCTCCGCACTGTGAGACCCTTCTTCGGTGGGCAGTCCCACCCTCTGCCAACCAGGGCTGATTATTTCTGGCACCATGTTTACCCAGAAGTCAGGCAACCCAGAGAGGAGCTGCTCCCTTTTAAGAAATTCGGCCCTAGCTGGTTTGGCTCAGTGGACAGAGCGTCAGCCTGCGGACTGAAGGGTCCTGGGTTCGATCCCGGTCAAGGGCACATGCCTAGGTTGTGGGCTCGGTTCCCAGTGTGGGGCATGCAGGAGGCAGCTGATCAATAATTCTCTCTCATCATTGATGTTTCTATCTCTCTCCCTCTCTCTTCCTCTCTGAAATCAATAAAAATATATTTAAAAAAAAAAAAAAAAAGAGGAAGAAGTTTGAATCCTGCCCTCACTGGAGAACTCCCAGTCCCAGCACTGCAGTGGCTCAAGGGCTAGAGTGGGGCTCCCTCACCAACCCAATAGTAGCGTGAGGTGCTACCCAGCCCACCACAACACCCCTCAGTAACTGCACCACCACCATACCCCTCATTTTCACGTGACTCAGCTGCCCTCGTAGAGGGGACAGAAGTCTCATCAGGAAAACAGAAAAAGAACAAAATTAGCCAAGTGAGACCTGCTGGAGACAGTCCCATTTAACCAATCCATCCCGCAAGTTTATTTGAGTCCAATATACCACCCCCAGGGGACTAAACATTCCATGAAATTCTATCCGCCTCCAGTTCTACTGATACTCAAAATCATGGCCTTACAAAAGAAAAGTCTGGAACATCAACAAACATGAATCCAAATCCAATCTGGGAAGTTCTCACTTGCTGAGTCCTCCCTTGTTAAAAGCCACAGAAGTCTTGCCAACATTGCTGCCTTTCATTTCATTGTCAAGAGATTTGGACAAAAAAAAAAAAAAAAAGCATAAAAATTTAAATAGAAAAAAAAAAAAATCCCCAGGGTCTGTTTTCACTTTTACTGACAAATATAAAAATAAATTTAGAGGCAGCATGACTGACTGTTCCCCCACCCCAGCAGATTGAGCAATCATCAACCTAAGAAATTCTTGATCAGAAATACTAACAGGAAGACCACACACACCAGGATAACAGGGATGGTGTCAAAATAACCTTCAGGGGTCCAAGGAGCCTGGGCACTCTGAGTTCACCAAAGCAAAAACTCCAAAGTCTGCAAATTAAAGTGCAAACCATTCAGTTTATACCAGCCTGTGGGGGAAACCTTCCTTCATACTAGTAAACAAATAGACCAAGCAGCATGCCAAAGGAAGTTGAGACCTTGATATTTTCTCTCTCTCTCACAATATTAGCTTACAGCTTAGCAACGGTGAGGGTGGAGGAGGAAATTCCTCTGTTCACACCCACCCCCCTCAAAGGCCTAATTTTTAGAAGACTGTGTACAATGCTTTTTTTTAAAAAAAATCTATTGTTGGGGCGAGGGAGACTCAGATGTTTTTCCTCGTGGCTAATAATGGATACGATTGCCTTGAAGTCAATGAACTGCTGGGGAGGAAATACCAGGCAGACAAACAGGAATAGAGGGCAATGCAGCAGCCAGATGCTGTGTCTTAGACCTACATTCTTTAGGGCATGCTTTAACACAAACATATTGCAGTCAGCCCAACTATTCAGTGTTACTTTTGTTTTTAACTTTAAAAAGTTTTCATAATTGTTACTAGAAAAACTGGAGATGAAAATAATCTAAACATGAAATCCTTCATGAGAAAACAGCCATGATAGCACCACAAGGCTACGTACAAGGGCAGTGTCATCAGACCTACGGTTACCAGGAGACTGGAACCCGGCAACCTCCGCCCCCTAATCTGCTCAGAGTTACAGAAAGCGAACTCCCTTGTCAAGGAGATGAAGGTTATCTTCTAACCGTCATTTTCCTTCCTCATTCTGCCTCTTTCCAATGATAAGTAAGCCGGTCCATATTTACTTTTATTTTCTATTATCTGATAAAAACAAGTGAAGACCTTTCTCTCTACTTGATAATCTGAGTCTCCCAAGTTGCTAAAAGGACTATGATCTTAAAAGATGAAGTAGGAAAGGCAGCATAGGAACCATGAATATAGGGTAGGGTGTCCCCCCCAAAAAAATGTACACACATACTGGGAATAATTATAAAGGCAGTGCTTATTAAAATACGTTTCCTTTTCAAAATTGAGCTATCAGCTGTTAAAGTGTGTATACATTTTTTGAGGACACCCTGTACTTCCAAAACTGTGACAAGTACAGATACTAATGTTTATGATCCTAGTCAGAGGACAAGAACAGTATGTTAAAAATAGCCAAACGGCCTGACATTTAGGGTAAAATGTTGGTTCCTCTATCGTTTAGTAATGAATGCTAGCCAGGTGCCAGGCCCTCTGTTAAGCTCTCTGTCTACGTTTTCTCCTTCAATCCCCCCAACAACTCTATGAGGAAAGTGCTATTATCCTCCATGTTGCAGAGGAGGAACCTGAAGCTGACAAAGGTTCAATAATTCACCCAAAGCCACATGGACAGTAAGTGACAAAGCCACTGAGCTTGGGTTACCTGCCTCTGGAATCCATGCTTTAACATAAACTCTCTCCAAGCCATCCATTTGCAAAGCCATCCATCCATGCTCTTGTGACCATCTTCAATGGATGTCTCATATTATACAATTTTTTTTTTTTTGTACTTTGGCACTTGCTAGAGATAGTGAACTCCCTGAAGGTAGGAACGCAGGAATGTCCAACCTCACAGATGGACCACGCCTCTCAGAAACAAGGATGAGACAAAAGGTAGAAGCAGCCATGTGTCCATCAAGGAATGAGTGGATAAACAAAATGTGGTCCGCGCATACAAGGGAATATTATTCATGAATATTAAAAAGGAAAGAAATTCTGGCACATGCTATGACATGGAAGAACCCTGAGAACATGCTAAAGGAAACAGCCAGTCAATGAAGACAAATGTTGTATAATTCTACTTTCAGGAGGTACCCAGAATAGTCAAAAAATCATAGAAATAGAAAGTAGAATGGTGGCTGCCAGGGGCTAGGAGGCGAGTTGTTGTTTAATGGGTAGAGGTTCAATTGCGCAAGATGCAAAAGTTCTGTGGGTGGAGGGGGGTGATGGTATCCCAACAATGTGAATGTACTTAATGTCATAAAGCTGTACATTTCAAACTGGTTCAGATGGTAAATTTGATGTGTATTTTACCACAATTAAATTACAAACAAACAAACAAACAAACAAGGGCAGGAAGTAGAAGTGCCCATCACAGAAACCCCGCCCCCTGCACCTGGGGGCTGGCAAGCAGAAGTCACCTGGGATGGACCTTGGGAGCTGGCCCTCCACCAGGAAGTCACCCTATTAAATGAGGCACCAGAGCCGTTGGCAGGGACTCGCCATTCAGAGCTGCCACCACCGAATTTCCACAACCTAGCAACCCAAGGGTCGCTCTCAGCACGCGCCCTTGGTAACAGCCACGGGCGCACAGGGAAACAGCCATCGCCAAGCAAGTGTGTCTTGGAGACCTCGACAGGCACCTCTTCCTGTCTCAGAGGTTGGGCTGTGGAGAGCCCCCATATCTGGCACTTGAGTGCCAGAGACAGGTCTAGGCATCCATCATTTCCCCTGTCAGGGGGCCACCGTGGGAAAAATAGGGAGGGAGGGGAGGAGGCGTTTCCACCTTAGAAATGTGACAGAGTTAATTTGCAAAGGAAACCATCGTTGAGAAATGTGACAGCTCAGGATTCCTTTGATGATGGTATTTAAGGAGCCGCCCTGGTCCCAGGGCCAGAGAGCTGCTCAGACAGCAGGGAAAAACCAGTCTCATCCCACTGGGGGCGCTTCAGGAGAATGGACCACCTGGACCCTCAACACGCTCTGAGCCAGTTCGCAATGGGTGTTTAGGGCCCACAGTGTTCAAGACTGAGGCTGGGCTCGGAGGTGAGACAGGACCCAGCGCGTCCCAGGGAAGATGAACGCATCCACCCCTGGGCCATTCATCTACTTGTGTCCTTTGACTTTCAATAATAGTTTTCCATGAACTTTTTTTTTTTTTTTTTTTACCGTTTCAATGATTTATTTTTCATTTCTGTCATTTGGATATTACCTTTTTACTACTTTTAATTAAAGTCAAAACCTGTACCAAGGACATAAAACCTCCGCACTGATGACTATGCTTTTCTTATTGTGGTAAAATACATATAATATAACATTTACCATTTTAACCATTTTGAGGTGCGCAGGTCAGTGGCATAAAGTCCATTCACACTGTGCTACCGTCGCCACCATCCACACACAGAACTCGTCATTTTGCAAAACTGAAACGCTGTACCTTCTGAACATCAGCTCCCCGTCCCCCTCTTCCGCCAGCCCCTGGCAACCACCATTCTACGCCACGAACATTTTTGAGACCTTAGGCAGCCAGCCAGGCGTTTAATGGAAGTGCTTGCTTGGGGATCTGGTGTCAAGGAGTGAAGATTCGGCCTGGCTTCTGTCAAAACCTGAACCTGCAAGATTATGCAATGGGTTTTAGAAACGGTCCTTTCTCCCTCCACCCGGGGCGTGCTGCTCTGCCTCTGGAAGCTCCCCGGGGAGCCGGCAAGACTTCAGAAAGGGGAGATTCCAGGCTCCGGGCTTCCGGACTTGCCGAGGATTGCCATGTGCCATCTGGCTCCTGCCTGCACGAACTAGCAAGAGCCTCAACCTTGACCATGTTCACTGAAACAGTCAGAAGCAAGGCAGACATGCGACTGGAAATCAGAGCTCAAACCAGTACAGATGACACCCCTTCCCACAGCCTTGCACCTTCTCAAACGTTAGACCCTGGATGCAATCACAAGGTGGGTATGTCTCTAAAATAACTGAGGTTAAGTTTTCTGTTAGCTGAATAGGTTGAAGACTTGGAGACAAAAATTTAGGTACGTTTTAAAATGCTATATTTTTGCAAGCCTTTGTTTCTGATCTGAGATTGATACCCTCACCCGTAGTGAAAGGAGAGGCCAAGTATAGCTAACATTGAACCCTAAGAGGCAGAATAGGAGAGCAATGAATAAGGAATTATCTATAAAAGCCAGACTGTAGGAATTCAAATCCTGGCTTTGCCACTAGCTATGTGCCCTTGCCCATAAGCCCTGTGCCTCAGTTTCTTCATCTGTAACAAAAATATTATAATAATGGTATCTTCCCCAATAGGATGTGATGAGGGTCAAAGACGGCTGGACTTCCAGTAAATATTCATTATCAGCAAGCAGCTTAAATCCACTTGCATCTCAGACTATCTGCTTTTACGGAAGATTCAATTCACTGAAGAAATATAAAAATTTGAACATTTTTTTGAAGTCATACTCTTCTGAAAGAAGCCTGATCACAATGTGTGGATAAGAATGTGCCCGTGCTACAGGTTCAAGGTTTTATTCAATTGTATGTGCAGCATATTATGTTTTCCTGTGTTCATACAAACTGTGTCCTTGGTTTGGATCCATTCTTCCTAAAGCCCTAGTAATTGTTACTTTGTATTTGTCCGAGTATTTGCAGCAGCCAATTGTGTGATGGTCCTTGTTAGCATTTTTCCAGCCCAACTTTGAAAAGCGTAATTTGTGGCAGAGAGAGTTAATGGATGTTGCAAGAGCTGACATACGGTAGCAAGCCCAAGAGGACCCTTGAGGAGTTCATGAAATGTGACAATGCACATAGAGGATGTGGGCTGGAGAGAGGAGGGGTGCCTTTTGGGGACAGAGCACTTAAGGACAAAGACACACACGTAGAGATCGCCTTTAAAATCAAGGGACTAGCCCAGCCGGCGTGGCTCAGTGGTTGAGTGTCCGCCTATGAACCAGGAGGTCACAGTTCGATTCCCGGTCAGGGCACAAGACGGGGTTGCGGGTTTGATCCCCGGTGGAGGGCGTGCAGGAGGCAGCTGATCAGTGAGTCTCTCATCATGGATTTTTCCATCTCTCTCTCCCGTCCTCTCTGAAATAATTTATAAAAATTTTAAAAAATTAAGTTAAGGGACTGAATACCCAGGGTAAGGGGTGTTCAGACAGTTTAAACAAGCAGCTTTAAGTATATCAAAGTCAAAACTCCTGGTCCAGTCTCCTCTCTTTCCTCGGGAGAGGACAGAGGCTCAGCCAGCACAGGAACAAGAAGGGAACAATATCCACCCGTGGGCCTGACCTGGACCAATGCATCTCACCTCGCCCAGCTGCAGTGTCTTCACTTTTAAAATGGGATTAAAATGGCCCAAGCCCCCCACAGGGTTGTTGTGGCGCTAAAATAAGATGTACCGCAGTACATTAAAAAGTTACCTTGCTATATACACTGCCTCAACTTATCTTGGGTCATTCTGTAATAATCATGCCACATTGCCAAAAATGTAAGCTATAGAATATTGTAGGTCTGTGTGGCATTTTATGTAACGTAATAAATATGCTGCTACAAAATTATTGACACATAAAGTAAATAAATGGTTTATATTTAAAAAAAAAGAGATTTACCTGGCCTATAAGACACATTGATTACAGTAATAAAAAAGTCTAGCAACCATCTCTCAGACAGCCCAGGTGGCGTTTCTTACTTTTGTTTTCACACCTTTAAGACTGACATTAAAGACAAAATTATTTCTATTACAAGTTTCCAAGTTAGTTTCTTAAAACAACACTAGGAATCAACTGCCAGGTGTCCAATCTCCCTTTCCTGTGACATAACTGATAATCCTTCCCAGCAACTCCTGTCGTGTTCTCTAGCCCCTCTACTCCCTGTGGCACCCTTTTCCAACGTAAAGCCTTCTGCAGTAGATCAGCTGGTCTGCTGGAGAGACACAGACCTGGGCAGGTACATTCCCCGCTGGCCAGAAGCCCAGCGCTCTGGCTTCTTCTGTCCTGGCCTCTGAGTCCAAACGCTGGGGGTGGGTGTTCCGTGTAGCCCGCCAGTCACTCCCCAGCCTCCTTCCACACTACGACCCCGGCTTGCACTTGCAAGAGCCATGAAAGTTATGAAAAGAAGGTGCACAGAAGTTGCAAGGAGGTTTCCACTTACTTGCCTTGCTAAAAATCGACTTTGGTTCCAAAACTTGTCTAGAATAATCTACTTCACTGATAATATTCATTAAAAAGGAGTGGGAAAAGGTTATTATAATACCAACAATGAAAGAAAGTTGGAAAACACAAGAGAATGGAGAAAGAACTCTGTTTTAAAATTCTGAAGCTCAATAAAAAGCAAGTTTAATCAGAGTAATACAAGAAAGTAGGTGGAGAGCCAGTTTGGCATGGCTCAATGGTTGAGCAACAAACTATTCTGATGGGGCAAGATGCGAGCTTGATCCCCAGTGTGGGGCGTGCAGGAAGCAGCCAATCAGTGATTCTCTCTCATCATTGATGTTTCTGTCTCTCTTCTCCCTCTCCCTACCTCTCTGAAATCAATAAAAATATATTTAAAAATCTATTTAAAAAATAAAAAGAAAGTAGGTAGAGACATTGGTAGCAATTTTGAAGGAGACCCACAGCGGAAGGACAGGGGTTCTTTATTGGCAATAACTTCACTTCAGAACTTTTTCCCCCTCGATATACACTGGACATGTTAGTTTTACTCCTCTGTCATGATTTCGGTTGACTTTTAGCTCACAAAAGGAAGAAAGAGAGAAAAGAGAGGGAAGCAGATGGGATGGAGGAAATATGGTCCCAGATGTTCGGGGCCAGAATCTAAAGAGGAGAAGGGAGAGAGGACAGCCGTTGACCATTGGAAATGCCTGCAGCCTGGTGGAATTCAAGGAGCTGAGTGAGGGTGGAGGGAGATGCATAGACCCTAGGAGGCAGGAATGCAGCTTTGTCTTTCATTTATTCCCTTGCAACCCACAGCCTCCAGGTGGCACAGCTGACCCAACACAGAACGCTGGGGAGGAGATAGGACAGAGACAGGGGCAAGTTTGAGAAAAAAAACAACAAAGAAACAAAGGGCATTGTTGCCAGGCAGGATGGGAGAGGGACCCCTTTTAGCATCCTCGGTGGCTCCCAGTTCATGCTCAGAAACATTTCACAGCATCTTAGGTAGGGGACCCAGCCACTCTCAAAACCAGCGGAAATCTCTCATGGCGCAATTTAAGCTCTTGTTCTTTTCCGGTCCCAATCAAGAGAATCACATTTGCATAGCACATGGCAGTTGGTACCATTTAATTTACAATATGCCTGCTAGAGATCTGTAGCTATTTGAACCTACAGAGACACATTTACAGGATCTGAATTCTAGACGAGGTCAACTAGACCGGGGTTTCTCAACCGTGGACCTTTGGGGCAGGGGAATTCTTTGTTGCCTGTGTGCACTGTGGCATGTGCAGCTGCACCCCACTAGATTCTAGGAGCACCCTTCCCCGCGCCCAGGTAGTCTAATCTCTCAGTTTGCAGATTCAGTCCTGAGGCTGGGCTAGCTTTCAGAGTGGTCAGGCGCTTCTCACAATGGATTTAGTTCAAAACGCAGATTCCCGTTCAATGGGTCTGGGATGGGGCTCCGGATTCCTTAGTTTCCACGAGCTCCCGGGCGATGCCGATGCTGCCGGTCCCAGACCACACTTTGAACAGCAGGGCCCCAGAGCACCTGGTAGGAGGGAGCTGGGTAGGGCCACTGGCCTGGCATCCTGTCGCGGTGGGACCCCCGGCTCATGGCAGAACTTCCAAGGGCCTCCGGATCTTCATTTGAAAACTGAAGATGACTGTGAAGGATTCAGTAAACCAGGAAGATGAAGCAACCAGTTTGGCATCTGGCACTCAAAAAATGTTCATCCCTTCCCCTTCCCTCCTAGCTCCTCCCAGCACCATGCCTGGAAAACTCCAGACCAAGGGATCCCGGGGGATTACAGGGAATTCCCCAGAAGAGAAAACTCAGTTCCACTCTGAATGGTGTTTGGAGAGGAAGGGGTTTCTTCCCCCCCATCCCCCACCCCCTGCCCCACTTTCACTCCTCTGTCCTATACCCTCCATGCTGGTTAGGCCATAACATCTGCCATCCTTTTAGAGGCTGTGAATTGTATTCATAATGAAGCATGCCATGGAAAGAATATTTAAAAACAATGTACACATTGTGATTCATGCAAAAGCAATGCCTCCCACTTCAGGCCCATCTCTGGGCTGCATTTAATACTGAACGGGTCTTTTCTCTAAAGGACAAATGATCTCAAACAGGAATAATCACAAGCACTTTGGATGCGGCCTAAGTTTTCAATGCAGTTTGCTCATTGGCCTCCCCAACTGGATGAATTCCGCTCATCTGGACCTGTGTCAGAAGAGCATTCCTGCTCGCCTTTGCAAGGATGAAATGTTCTGATGCAAAATATGAATCAGCCAGGCTACATACAGCCCGGGACCCATCCAGCACGCGGCACATGGACCTGTATTTTTATACGCATACAGAGAGAGCTTTGGAATCCAGGGCAGTGAAATACTTGACTTTTCTAGAAAATTAATTGAGGTTTATTCCTTTGGGAATAAAATCACTCGCCCAACTCCCCACATAAAAAGAGCGAAACAATGGTGTCTTTCTCTGTTTAAAGGCGGTCTCACAGCACTTACACCAGGCATCGCTCCAAACAAAGTAACTTCCAGCATATTCCACGGTGCGAATGACGTCATGATGGCGGGAGCCAATGCAGTCAGGGGGAGGGGCTGAGAGCAGTCCGTTAAGCCTCCCTCACACCTTCTACACAGGCTTCGCCCAGGTGCGGGCACAGGGGGCCCTGGCAGAGCTCTGCATCCGAGGATGAAGGCGGCTGGGCTGGAAGGAGGCAGGTAGATTTCTCCCTCTCCCCTGCACAGGTTTGGGGCTCTCCCCCCCGGGCAGGGCCATCTCCGCTGTCAGAAGCATGAGCTCAGTCCTGGCCCGCAGGTGCACCACAACCAGCCTGGGAGAGTCCCGGGCTATGGGTAGGGCAACCACTGAGGAACCCCTCTCTTCACAGGACTTGGTGTGGTGTGGGTGGCAGTTAAAAGCACACACACTGTCCTAACCAACAAAGGACGATACCCCTGGAAATCCTGGCAGAATTCTCCTCTGCACCTACCAGCCAGGGCACTCTGAGCACCCAGTCGGGCCCCCTCTGACAACCCAGGAGAAACTACTCCAGCATCACTGTGATCCTGACGCTTGTGGACAAAAAGGGGCCACATGCTAGCCTGACCAGCTCAGAGGAGGCCTGCGTGGCGGCCTTGCAAATTCGGAGGCCGACCGTAAGCACAGAGGATGGTCTGAAATGAAAACTTTTTAACTAAAGCAGTTTATCGGCGAGTAGTCATGTCCTAGGCCGGCATCTTCCCTGACAAAGGTCAATCTTTACCCTGAGGCATGACTATTGTCTGTTTGCACCTACGAGAAACCTATTGTTGGAATGTCCAAGTAATTGTCCTTTTTCCAGACCCTTCAAAGCACAGGCGGTGCTCTGCGGAGACCACAAATCCCCTCATTGTTATGGAGTTAATTGTTGACTGTTAACTACCCTATACCCACCTAAGTAAAAGAAGTATGTGTTTACCATTTTACTTTTTATCCAGTCCCAGATTTTCCCCACTTTCCTTTCTCCCGCCTCTCTAATCTATCACCAGTGGATTTCATGTAACCCACATACATCTCTTTTGATTGTAATGTATAAAATAAGGTGCAAAACTGCCATTCTCTGGAGCATTCTCTCAATCCATTGAGATTTTGTTTCCCAGCAACTGTCAACAGTTTGACTCAAATAAATTCTTCACAGGTTTGAATGTTTCTTACAGTAACACTGTCCACAGTAATAATCCTTCTCAAGACGCCCTTTCTAACGCACGGGCCAAGCAATCACATCCATCCTTATGTGTTCAAAGACAGGTTAGTATTTCTGGACTGGCATTTATCTCTCTTTACAAATTGACTCAACTTCTTACCGGTCCTACACAGCAGATAAGGAGCTTAGGCACCCCTCAGGGCAGAAAGCTCAGGCAGAATTCACAGACCTGTCGATGTGGCCCCAGAATGGCCATCGTCACCTGCTGCATGGCATCACCCGGAAAGCAGTTTAAAACAGCGGTCGCCAACCGGCAGTCCGCAGACCACTGGTGGTCCGTGAGGTCCAAAAGGCTGGCGACCGCTGGTTTAAAAGGCAGTGGGTGTCCAGGCTCCTCCCAGATGGAAACGGACAGCCTGTGCCAGGGTCTAGGAATCCCTCCGTGGACACGGGGGTGCCTGGACCACACGTCCAGTCCTGCTGCCCAAGTGAACTGGCAAATTCCTGGGAAGCTGGGTCTTCATGCAGCGGGAGGTCCTTCCACGGAGTATAGACGCTGGAGGCCACTGGACCTGAGCTGGGCAGCCCCCCCTCCTCCACAGACATGTTGAGCAGGGACTTCCCTCCGGCAGACAGTGACTAAAAAGAAACCTGCGCGTAGGCAGCACGGACTGGGGGTCAGGTGCCGCAAGGTTCTGCTTTTTAAGTCGTGTTGCTTGTGAATTCCCAGCTGCTTTTTCTCACTGACTCACTTCCTGAACTGTCTAAGCTCATCCTTGTCCACGGCCCCACTGCTGGCTGGCACCACGAATGTGGTGGAGAGGTTTGGACCAAGGGTGCTAAATACAATAAATAAAAGCATGCAGCCCTGAAGAACCAACTCAAAGTAATGTTCCTCGTGTGTCCATCTCACCATGGTGCTGCTGAATCCATCTGACCAGCCAACTGGACGGCAGATCTGTGAAAAGTTAACTGGGGGCTGGATTCTCAGGGTCTTCTGAAAACCCTTTTTATTTCAACCCTCCCTGCAAATCTTTAATACATGAATCCGAGTTCCTGTCTTGGCGACAGACTAAACTCATTAGAGTTGGCAAAGCACCTGCCGTTATCCCGGAGTGGAGTCACCTGCTGGTCACTGGGTGAGCTCAAAGCCCAGGACTGGGGTCCTGAACATTTGGGTCCCAAGGAGAAGCAATTGCTGACTTACTCAAAGTGTCACAAGGGAGCAAGCAAAGAAGACTGGAAGAAGCCTCAGTATAACAGCGTCCGTGCTTCGGGGGTAAGGGGAGATGAGGGGTGTTACCCAGACTCCCCCAGGTCGAAAGGAGAGGATTGCAGGATGTGGGTGAAGGTCAGGCTGGGACAAGAACGTCCGTACTCAAAGCTTCTCGGTCAGATCAGTGCAAAGGAGGAACAGCTGATCCGTGACACAGTTACTGCGGTTTTTAAAATGAGCTTTAAAAACTGTCTGTCTCCTTTATGCATCTGACATAGGCTGAAAGAAGACTTCGGTTAATTTAAGAAAACACCAATGTTGGAGGGGACTAAGGCATGGTGCTTCCATATACATCTCATTTAACACAAGGTTTGAAATAGGTGGGCTTTGGTATCCCCACTTGTACAGATGAGGGAACTAAGGCTCAGTTTACGTGACATGCTCCAGGTCATACAGAGACATGGCCCTGCCATGGTCTAGAAAACTAACTGGGCCCGTAGAGCATCCGTGTGTTAGGCTCTGCTCATCCCATCTGCTCAATCAAGCATCAAAACCAACCACAAAGTCCCTGTTCACACATAAAGAAAAAAAAGGGGCGGGGGGGGGGAGGGACTCAAAGAGCAGTGACATTCCCCACGGAGTTCTCCAGCTTTCTCCCCTCCCCTGGCATTCACACCACAGCCCTCTCAACCAGGACATGTACCTTACAAGAATTAAAAGACAAAACCCTCATGTCCACTTGAGGGAAGCGCTAAGCGCTATCATTTCTCACACACACATACACACACACACACACACACACACACACACACACACACACATACACACACACTCCGCATCCCCTTCCTCTGTCTGAATAAGGAAACCAGCAGCCTTCTCCCTCCATAGGTCACCTTCTCCAGTTGCATGGCCCACTCGGTCACTCTGAGACTCACATGGTCCCATGTTCCTACTCAAATGCATCCCCCAAGGCCTGGTAGCACTGGAGCTCCTAGACTTGAGAGAGGAGAAATCAAGGGAAAAGAGATACGTGTGGCCCAAGGATGGCCTCAGTCCTGTCTGTCCTCTCCTGCACCTCCTCAATCTCCTCATTCACTTCAACAGGAAACAAACAAACAAACAAAAAACCCTTGCTGAACCCTGGAGAAAGCGCATCTCGTTTTATTGTAGGAAGAAGGGTAAGTTTTCATTCATTCATTTTTCTGGCACTCAAGTTTCAAGACAGTGGGGCAAAGAACAGAAATTACATTTGTATGAGGGCATGTGACAGGGGCTAGGGGAGGCTGGGGGAAGGTCTATGGGGGGGAAAAAGGAGATATATGGACTACTATCTGTAATACTTTAAACAATAAAATAAAATTTAAAAAAAAAGAAATAGATTACATTTGTATCAGGATGTTAGTTTTCTCAAAAGCCAGCCTCCAGAATCTGTCCTGGAGTGGGTTCCACCATGACACTTCTACATGCCCATAAATCCTAGTTCATGTCTATGCTAACACAACACTGAAGCTACAAGATCCAGAACTGTCAACGGAAGCACAGCAGTATATTCACCAAGGTAAACTCATCAAGGGAAGGAGTCAGCAGGTAGAGGGTTACAATTTAGAAACACTTTCATTAATAACAATTGAAGCACATTTTTATGACGCTTAAACTTCGGTTATTGTACTATTCCAAGCACTCCCGTTCTTCAGTATTCTAATTAATCGAGTACCACAAACAAACCACATAAACAAACTCTAAAACTTTCTCTTTGAGCAAAATAGTGGATTTTCTGGTTGGAACAGAGATTATTTCAACTTTCCTATAATTACACATTCCTGGAAAATGTGTTTGAAGGGCAAATGTACAAAACTTGAGCAGCAGAGAGATATGTATTCTTAGAAGGAAATTAGCTAATAAGGATAGATCTCCCATTATGGCTCATGAGGGCACTGTCTCCCTCAGCCCCAAGCCACCCAAAGTGCTGTTGGGTGTGGGGCCCTGAACCCTAAGCTTTTGGAGCTTCACAGAAAATCTTCAAATTTCCAATAGCTGGCACAGGATCCCTGATCAATAACCTAAGCAAAGGGTGGCTCCTATATTTCTCAAGGTCACAGAACAGCCAGTCCAGAAGCTAATTGGAGGTAGATCATACCAGTCTGAGAAATGTGTAAAATTAAAGAATGGAACCAAACGCCTTCCTCTTGGCTTTCAGAAGTAAATGTTCAACATGCTCCCGTTTCCATCATTAAAATCCCTCAACACAGCCGCCTTCTAAAGTCAATTCCATCTCTATTTACAACATTTCTCATTACCCTACTAAGCAGAGACTTGTCACGACAGCCATGATAGAAATCTGGGACATGGGTGCTGTAAGAGAGGAACAGATCTAAAAGGATGAGCGCTAGACAGCAATTATAATAATGAGGTAGAAAGTCCGGGGTGTTAGCATATCATAAAAGAAACGTTTAATGTTAGTGCTATACTAAAAGGTTGAAAATTTTCTAAATTAAAAAAATAAAAGAGTGGACCATTTGCCCCTCCCTTGATAACCAAGTTAAGACAACCTGCTTCAATTTATGACCCTGAGATCCTGAGGCAACAGAGTCAGAATGTGGCACTTATGAAAGTGAAATAAATTCTGACAACAGTGCCCTGCAGGCTGCAGACAGGAAGCTGTGCCAGCTGTCCTGCCAGAACTATGAGATAATGGGTGTTTCACAATGTTTGTTTCATCTCGGAGCCCAGCCATCCCGCTCAGCTAGCATCTCAGCATCCCAGAGAGAATCTGAGTGAGCCTGCTGCCGGAGAAACAGCTCACCACCTCACTACAGTTTGCCAGGTAAGGCATCGGGAGACCCACATAGTATCACTTTCGTTTTTTCCTGGCTCATGACTAATTTTATTGGAGCGGCCCAAAATAATTGCAGGACCTCCAAGACCCATGGTGTGCCCCCTCAAAGGAGGAAATCTCTTTAAGCAAAAAAACAAACAAACAAAAAACACAAAAAACAAAAAAAAACCTGTGTCAGAACCGGGCAGGAGAGAGCTAGCAGAGGCCAGCTGTTTTAAAAGGTGCTTGGGGGCAAGTTTCAGCCCTGAAGAAGGCTTTACCATTTAAAGAAACAGTCAACTCCTCACGAGCTGTACCTCTTCTAGACCAGCTACTCTGAAACCTTATTACTGATCACTACAGAAATTCAGGGAGGCTGCCTAGCTGGGGGAAGAAGAGTGATTAATTAAACTGGGAGCATTCCCAGGAAGAAAAGTATGATGCTCCAGTGAATGCTCTTTAAATGAGAACAAAGCCAAAGAAACAAATCCTCTGGGATTACAACGGTGAGGGGTGGGTTTGTTCCTCCTCAGCCTCCAGGCGCCTGGAGAGACGGAAGGGCGTGTCCTCGGAGAAGTTAAACTTGTTCGCAGACTCAGACATACTGTGTATGTAGAGATACAATTCGTGTGTAGTCTCTTTTCAAAGGTAAATACGCTGGGGAGGAGGGGAGGAATTTGCCAAAATTAACGGCGCTGCACTTAAAACGTCTATAGGGAAGAGTACAGATTCATCCAAGTCTAACCACTCAACCTATCAGGCAGAGCCCCACGCGGGAAACTGGCTTTACCGGGACTGGGGAGATAGCCCACCATCTCTCCAAGCGAGTCACCTCCCTCTAAGAAGCCCCCCTCCTTTGGGCGGATTGGGGAGGGACCCCCAGGGCTGGCGAGCCTCTAGCATCAGTGCGGGCGCAACTCAGGACCCGGCTGCCGGGCCGGCTCCCACGGGTCTCCCCGCCGCTCCGCTCCCTCTGCGCGCAGCCCGCCCTTTGCCTTCCGTTCGCCCCGGCCGCCAGCGCCCCCGCTCCCTCCGCGCCCGCCCGGGCGCCCAGGCTTCCCACTCCCCGGGACGTCGATCCGGTCCCCCCGGCCTCCATTTAGTTTCTCCAGAACTTCTCGGGGCCTCGGGTATCTCCGATTCCTGGGTGCGCGCCGCCTCCGAGAGCAGTTTATCCAGCTCTTCCACTCCCCGAAAGGGTCGCGACAGGCGGACCCTCCGGCTTTACGCAGGATAGAACTCCAGATCCTAACACCTGGAATCCCGGCGTTGGGCCGAACTTCCCGGCGCAGCTCAGACCCGGACCCCTTCTCCATCCCCGGGGCAAAAAAAAGGGCTGCTCCCTTTTCCCGCGTCCTCTCCCGAGTTCAGCCCCCCGGACCCCAGTCTCTCGATTCAGGCTCCGGCTGCCCGGGGACTCGGCTCTCCCGGCCTCGGTCTCTCGGCAAAGCTCCCCACTTCCGAAAAGGCCCCCAGCGCTGCCATCCATCCAAGAAGGCAAGACCCGCGCCTCCCACGCGCGCTGAAACGGGCGGCTCCGTGCACCGCTGTTCCCGGGTCTGGGGAGGCAGCGACCACGGTAGGATTCTCAATGTTTTCGCTGTAGGGTCGAGTGTGTGTGTGTGTTGGGGAGTCGTCCGAAATTTATTTTTTAAAGCATATGTAAGTAAATAAGGACGGAGTAAAGCCGCCAACGGCTTGGCCCTCCCCCAAACCTAGGAATTTAAAGCCACATGGCCACAGCCCTTTCCAGCCCAGCCTCCTCCCCCACACGCTCCGCTAGACAAGTGCCATAAAAGCCCCCTTGAAGGTCCGAGGTGGTCCCGAGGATTCCCCAGATCACCAGCCCCTCCCAGGCCACCTTTCCCCACGCCCGGGGCCCCAACACCAGGAGGGCGCCCCGGGGACGTGGTATTCGGGGCCGCAGTACCGACCGCCTGGACACCCACCTCTGGACGCCGAATCCCGAGGGCGCAGTCCTGGGGCTCCGCTCCCGCGCGGCGCGGCCCCTGCCTCCTCCTGGGGGCGTCGGGGAGTCTCCGGAGGAAAGCGTGCGGCAGCCCCGGGGCTGGGGCCAGAGCATTTGTCGAGAGCCGTGGCCGCAGGGAGAACTGGAGGGCTGGGAGCGCCGCCCGCCGGCTCCCGGGACCCGCCCCTTCCCCGCCCCCTCCGGGCGCCCGGAACCGGAGGCTCGCCCCTCCGCCTGCCCAGACCCCCACCGGTCCACCCACACCTAAACTCTGCGGCCTGGACGGAATCTACGCACAAACCCAGAAACGAATGAATGGATAGAACCGAGGGATGGGGGGGGATGAGAGGGGGACACGGAGAAGGGGAGGAGCAAGGGGAGGAGGGGTTGGGCCAGTAAAGCGGGTATTTCCTAACTGGGGAGAGGGCTCTGTGTCTGTGTTAGTGCACGGGCGAGCGTGTCGGCGTGTTGGTGTGTGCACCAGGGCAAAGGAGTAATTGTGGGAGCCTGGGCGCGCTCACAACGCCTGGAGCTGCGGAGTTCCTACCCCAGGGCGGAGCGAGTCCCCCATCCCTTACCCGGCACCACGACCGTCTCTGGGGAAGTGCTGCCGGGGGAGTGCGGCGGCTGGGAGCGGTCGGGAGACTCCTCTTTGTGAATGCGATGGGGTCTCCGTGTGTTTGGGGGCCCTCCCTGACGCCCCCTCTTGCCCCCCCCCCCCCCCGAGGCTGAGGTGTGGGCAGGGATGCTTCACGCTGCCCCGCCCAAGGGGGCCGCCGGCGGCCCAGGGTCAAAACGCCCGCGTTCACAAAGCCAGCGCTGGGGCGGCAGGCAGCTGATACACAGCCTGGGGCCCGATCTGGTGGGTGGCCAGCCGGCCGTCACTCCCGAGCGGTCTGAAATTTCAGTCCGTGACCCCCTCCCCCACCATGAATATTTAAATAATGCTAATGACCCTATGAACACGGACCGCCTAGAAATCCTGGGGGGACGCACACACACAAAATCCCTACTTCAGAAGACAGCATTTTAAAAGCAAGCGGTTATCTTCACTGTGCACATTCTCTGCAGGGGGAAAAGAATATAAAGTCAGATTTCTTGGCTTTAACTTGCCACCTGGCAAGATCGGGGTTTTCATGTCCCCAGGGATGCTCTCTCTCCAGCCTCGCAAGGACCTGCCGGGGAAGGTCCTGGGGTCCTCTCCTGAGAGCCAGTTCCACGTGCCAAACGCAATAGGGAACGAAAGCTGCGGGGGTCTGGGACTTCTTTCCTCGTCTGCGGAGGTCCTTGAGCTCCAGTACAAAGAAACGGTGCCGTGGGGAACTGCCCAGAAAGCCTGCCCACCCTCCTGACACATGGAAGAGAGCACCCTCGGGAGAAAAGCCTTCTTTGTTCACACCTTTGCTCAGAGAAGGACGGAGTCTTCAATGGAGACATCCGCTGCTCTCCTCTGGGCTCCTGCATGTCAATAGGCTCCTTTTTCTTTGCATTTAGGAATTATTTCACCAGGCTTTCTGTGTGCTTGTCTCTCACATTCTTGAATTACAATAGGCTTTCCTGACCCGTGGCCGGAGATTACATCAATCGGTTTGGGCCTCAATCAGTTCCTTTCCTGTCCTCTCCTTTCCTTCCTTCCACTTCTCATGTCATTGACTTAAGGAGTGAAATATTTGGGGGCCCTGCGTCGTGATCTATTTTTCACATTTTACTATCATGTGAAAAACTCACATTGAAATGAGCATGTGTTGGGGTACAGTTATTTATTTATATGGACTATAAACTCGCCAAGGAAAGAGTCTAACATGATCGCAGAGGGGAGATTTCATAAACGGTATTTTCACAGGTGTAGCATCACTCTCTCTTCATGTGTTCCTAAATTTGAATACGGATAAAGTTTACAAATCAAATTTGTTTTATTAGAAAAAGTACAGCAATTTACACCAGCTTTATTCCAAATTAGTTCTTTCCTAAAGCAATGTCAATGTTAATGTAATATTGGTTTTAATGTTAATATTGTCTGTTAATATTAATTTTAATATTCTGGTATATTAATTTAGGAAAAGTGCCTGTTCAATACATATTAATTTACAAGAGCATTTCCTTTTCTTCCATTTTATAAGATATTAAGGAGGTAACCATGATTAAATCAAACATTTTTACATAAAAGGCTTAGTACATACCAGGTGCTCAGAAATTTTTCATTTGTTCAATGAAATCAATGCCAGGGTATGAATGTCTGCATTCAAAAGTAAAAACTGTTTTTAATTAACGTTTTCTCATTTTATTCTCCCCTAGGTCCATGATTCTCAATTGAGGGTGATTTGCCCCCCCCCCCGCCCCGGGGGGGGGGCATTTTGGCAATGTCTGGAGACTTGTTTCACATGGTGGAGGGAGGGTACTACTGCATCTAATAGAAAGAGGCCAGAATGTTGCTAAACATCCTAAAGTATCCAGGACTGCCCCCCCCCAACCCCCACCCCTGCCCCCCCACACACACACACAACAACAACAACAACAACAACAACTAAGAATTAGCGCATCCCAAATGTCAAGGTGCTAAGGTTGAGCTTTCTTGCTCTGGACTCAAAGCCAGTATTGAGAACCACAGATATGAGAGCCACCTCTGTGCTTACTAAAAATGCAGATTCCTGGCTCCACCTTTACCTACTGAGTCAGAATCTCTGGGGGCGGGGCCAGGGAAACTGGATTGTAAGGGCTCCCAGGTGATTCTTAGATCATGATGGAGGGAGACACGCTGCAGATGGGAAAGGCTGGCTTTACTACCCCGTGCATGCTATGGGTTCACCACATCATAGTCCTTTAACATGGTAACAGTTATCAGACCCAAGATTATTTCATGAAAGAAGCATTTAGTCTCCTAAATACACTTTAGAAGCACATTTGAAGCAAATAAAGGGCTACTAATTCTGCGAAAGAAACATAGCTGGGATTTGTAAATATTGAATGTTCTTAAAGGCCCTACACCATTCAGGACACAAACCTTCTGTGGGAATTTTGCTTGGCCAGAGAGGAGGATGGATTTCTCTCACCACGGCCTAAGTGTACATTTTGCTCATGTTGTCGCTGCCACGCTGCTGGCCCACTTTAAGCCATGCCTGAGCAGGAGTGGCTTCTGGGAGGCCCGGAAAATAGAACACAGTTAGTTACTAGAGAAACACCGAAAGTGAAGTTTATGTTTCTGGGAAAGGAATCAGCCTAGACACAGATTGACAAAGTCTCTTCTCCCCAACCTGGAAAAAAAAAAAAAATCTGGCACATAATGGTCCAGCAGTAGCCGCATGCCCCCAAGCTTAGAAGAAGAGCAGATGCTGAAAATAAGACCTGTGAGTGGCTCAGAGAGCTGATCTGAAAACCCAGAGGAAGGACCAAGCCTGGCATCCGGAAAGAGAATTTGCCACTTTCACCTTTAGCAAGGAGACAGAACAAAAACACCGGCTGGGTGTGATCCTCAAGGGCTAAAGGTCTCCCGCAGAAAATGAAGGTTGGTTGGGAGGTGAGGGGACAGAATAAGAGGGAACAGCAAGCAAAACACCAAAAGGACTGGTCCCCGTCAAACCCTGAATCTGTAGGGCTTTCCCACTCAGCACCAGGTGTGGTCACTGGAAAGTTAGAAACAACCCCAATCCCAAGGGCATCCCCATGGGACTAGATGCAGGACTGAAAATCAGAGAAGAAACAAGTGAGGGGAAATATTTGCAGCAGACAGGACAATGGGTTGCCATCTCTCATACGCAGAGTTCTTACAAATTAGTAAGAAAATTGCCAACTTCCTAATAAAAACAAACCAACCAGTAGCTTATGGAGAGACAGAGACCCTGTCATCTGAGACTGGCTCTTGGACTGTGTTTCTCCTGTCCTTGGCCTAGTTTGTGGTGCCTGCCTTTCCTTCATTTCCTCCCCAGGGTCTCCAGCTTCCGGTGCCCGTGTGAGCTCCTTTCCTGCCTCTTCCCCATTTATTTCCTTTCCCTGCATCCTCACACTTGGCCTTTCCTTTGCCAAACCCTCTAACATAAGGAAACGGTGACCTGATGACGCTCACCCCAGCCTCTTGGGCCTCTTTCTTCAAAAGACCGTTAAAAACACGGCAACAAAACATTCCCAAACCCAAGCAACATTTGCGCATCTGGTGGCTTTCACTCTGTCCCACGTTATTACTGGGCCATGCCTTCTCTCCGTTGTCAAGGTGGCATTATGTCATCCAGACTGCCCATTGTAATATGCATTTAGTGGTACCCTTATAAAGAGAAAGTCATACATTATTCCACGCTCAAATCTTCCACAAAAAAACAGCAACTTGGGAAGCCCCATGCTGGACAGGATGGAAGAAGAGGCTATTTGTGGAGGGGAAGAGAAGGGTGGGCAAGCGAGGGAGGGCAGAGGGCAGCCCTGGTGAGGGAAGTAAGACCACAGGGGACTACCATGGGTCCCACAACTCGGTTCCAGAGGCCGCGAAGAGCATGTGCTCACGACAGGAATATCCTCAAGTACACATTTCTTTGATAATTAACAGAAACAAAGCCCTCTGAGGCCCAGGGTCTTTGTTTATCTCATTTATCAACTGAAGCATTTAAAAAGTCCAGTAAATACTCTGGAGCTCATGGCCTAACCAAGACACAGCATAAAACAAGGTACTTCTTACATACAGCCCTGAACTCAAATATGCCAAATATACTTGGAATGTACACAGCTGATCGCAGATAGAAAGCTGGGAAGCTGCACCCGAGGCCCGGGACAGTTCTCTGGGTAAACACGGTGAATTTGCTTCTCATTCAGGATCTGTGCTTTAAATGCAAAACCACCTTTCTTTCCAGTGATGCTTAATCCCATGTCAATTTTTAGGTAAGCTAAGAATTATTTTTTAGTCTTAAAGAAATTGGACTGTAACGTTTTTCCAGTAATTCCCAAGTGTTTCCCTCAGAACTTTTAAGTACAGGCTGTTAATTTATGGAAAGAATCCTAAGGATTTTCAGTAATATGAGGGGTGGGGGAAGGGTCAAATCTTGACATTTAAAATTGTAATAATTCTGATTATCATAGAGGTAGCCTTTGCAGTTCTCTCTGACTTACTCCTCAGCTACCCACTGAGAAAACAGGCTTTTTCCTTCTACAATGTTGAACATAATTACATACCCTAACATTAATGTACGCTCATTAAATATGATGGAGAAATACTAAGAAGACATTTTTAAGTTTGTATACACAAAGTAAGATAATTACTTACCTAAGTAACCACTAAGATGATGAAGTATTAAGATTATTTAAATATGAAGAATGTTAATAGCTTCTTCTACAGCATATTAAAACCTCTTGAAATGGGACCTTGGCCAAAGTAAAATCCCTTTAGAAACCACAATAGCTTGTGATAAAGTCAACTAAAGCAGACATATCTACGTAATCTGTGAAGATGCTCCAATTCCTTTGCGCCCAGCCGGCATGGGTCAGTGGTTGAGTGTCTGGTTGACCTTCAACCTGTGAATCAGGAGATCACAGTTCGATTCCCAGTCAGGGCACATGCCCAGGTTTCAGGCTCAATCCCCAGTGGGGGGGCATGCAGGAGGCAGCTGATCAACGATTCTCTCTCATCAGTGATGTTTCTATCTCTCTCTCCCTCTCCCTTCCGTTCTGAAATCAATGACAATTTTAAAAAATAAATACCTCAGCCTTCTCTCCAGCTCCCTTTTCCTCTCCCTCTCCTCTTCTCTCCTCCTCTTCTCCCTTCTCCTTTCTTCCCCTTGCCTTCCTTCCCCACTCCCTCCTTCCCTCCCTCCCTCCCTTCCCTCTTTCCTTGTTTCCTTCCTTCCTTCTGTCCTCCTTCCTTCCACCACTGTCCCTTCTCTCCCACCTTCTTCCCTTTTCTTTTCAGACCACTGTGCAGTTCATTTTACGAGCAGGCATTACAATCACAAATACCTTAAGAAGCCAGAGAGCGTAGGTGAGTAACGCTGCCAGGTCTCAGACACAGTTTGCGCCTGCTGTAAAGGACTCGGGCTCTGAGGAGCCCGAGGGCCGGACTGCTAAGTAATTCATAGGCTGGTTGAGATAAGATAGGCAAGTACCAAGAGGAGACGTGTTCATTTAGATACAAGGTTCCTGCCGCTGCTCCTGTTTTACATCCGGCATTTTCTTTACCCGCTTGGGATAGGTAAGGGCGTATCAAAGTGTCAGAGACATGAGAATTAGAGCAAGGAGGAAAATTACCTGTCACCTAAGCCACTTTCCTCATTTTACAGTAGAGCAAAGTATCAGTGAAAAACAGGGTCTGGAGCCAAAGGCCTGGGTTCGAATCCTGATCTGCCTCTGAGTAGCTGTGTGAACTTGGAGAGCTGCTCAGCCTCTCCATCTCTCAGAATCCTCATGGGTAAAAGGCAGAGCATGGGCACACCTATCAGATAAGATTGTTGGGAGCCTAATGAGATCATCCTTGCAAAGCTGTAAGCTCAGGGCCAGCCACAAGGCACGAGTTCAATGTCAGTTGTTACTAGTGAAGCAAGTGAATCCTAAGGGGGAGCGGGGAGGGAACAGGACTTGTGCGGAACCGCCCAGCAAGAAGGGGTCAAAGTCAGGACTCAAACCCAGGCCTCCACACTCCCTGCTCAATGCTAATTTAAAAAAAAAAAAAAAATATATATATATATATATATATATATATATATATATATATGTATTATTGATTTTTTTACAGAGAGGAAGGGAGAGGGATAGAGAGTTAGAAACATCGATGAGAGAGAAACATCGATCAGCTGCCTCTTGCACACTCCCTACCGGGGATGTGCCCACAACCAAGGTACATGCCCTTGACTGGAATCGAACCTGGGACCCTTGAGTCCGCAGGCCGATGCTCTATCCACTGAGCCAAACCAATTAGGGCTAAATATATATTTTTATTGATTTCCGAGAGGAAGCGAAAGGCAGAGAGAGAGCGAAAGAAACATCAATATTAGAGAGAATCATTGATCGGCTGCCTCCTGCATGCCCCCTACTGGGGATCAAGCCTGAAACCCGGTCATGTGCCCTGACCTGGAATTCAACCAGTGACCTCTTGGTGAATGGGAATACACTCAACCAACTGAGCCACACCAGCCAGGGCTCTTTGGTATGTTTATTATTTCTAAAGAAACAATAAAGAACAATAACATGGGATGGTGAGAGGAAGCCCTGGTTCATTTGGTTGTAAGGCCAGAGTCCTATCTATGGCCTACTTCTAATAATCTTGGCAATAAGGCCAGACAAGTGCAAAAGCAGTGGCCGCCGTCATTATTGGTGGCCCAGACACCCAGGATGGCTGTGCTCTTGGCACGGTTTCATGTCTACCAGCTCTACCACAGTATCCTAGAAATACTTTTCTCTTAGTCTTCTTGCCCATCGTTTTGCTTTGAATTTTATTAAAGCCTCCCATCCATTCTCAATATGCTGAACTACTCTGCAGACAGAAGAGGTTGCTGTGGAATATCAGAGAGGGGGAGAGAAGGCTCCATGTTGACGTCCTATGTGCTATAATTTGTGGCCACTTCCTGAAGGAGGCCCCTTGCAGGCACTTATGGAAGGCATGGTTCCTACAAGGTAGGGCCATCGTCTCCCAGGGAGGAGTCCTGCAGGTGAAATGAGCAGAATCAGTGCCCTGCTCCCTCTTCTTCTAGCTTAGCTCCACCCATTGCTTTCATCTGTCCTGGGATCACTCAGTTTGTCCTGAATCCACCAGCTCTTTAACTCCTCAGCTCACACTCTGCTCTTTACCTAGCAAGTCTTCCTCATCAGGCATGCCCTATCCAACTCCTGCCGCCTTCAAGGCCTTTCCTTAGCCTTCCCCCAAGACTGCTGTTCCCCAGGGCCCATCCACAATCTTCTTCCCCTTATTCCCATTATCCTGACCCTTCCTTAGACAGAGGTACTCGGTGCATCCTGAAGACCTACCTGGAACTCAGCATCTTCCCTGGAATATCCATCAAACCCACATATTTTAACCAGCCACCCTCTGCCAACACACACACACACACACACACTCAACTTCCCTGTATTTCCTGATTTAAGAGTCCCACAATCCCCGTGGTCACCCCACCAAGAAAGGGAGTAAGAGAGGAAACAAACAAGGAAAGGAAAGAAGAAGCAAAGAAGGAAGAGAGAGAGGAAATGAGGAAGGAAGGAAGGAAGGAAGGAAGGAAGGAAGGAAGGAAGGAAGGAGAAAGGGGAGAAGAAGGGTGAAAGAGAAGAGGAATGGTGGGTCAACAACTATCCTATCTAATAATAGACAAATATGCAAATTGACCATACCTCCGACACACCCACAAAGCCACGCCCACAAGCCACGCCCACATCCAATCAGAGCAAGTATGCAAATTAACCCAAACCAAGATGGCTACAGCCACAGAGAGCAAGGTTTCCTAGGTAACAGAGGAAGCTAAGCTTTCTGCCAGCCGTTGCAGGCCTAAGCCTCCACTCAAGCTACAAAGTTTCAATTATAGAAGGTAAACAAATTCAAACAAATGGCGGCAGAATGGAGCTTGAAAGAGCAGGCCAGGGTTGCCGCCGGCAACAGGGGAAGCAAAGCTTTCCACACACCCTGGCCGGGCCCTCCCACTTAAGGCAACAAAGTTTCAATTATAACCCCAACACAAATGGCTGCCCGCCACGGAGGGAACCCCAGGCTTGGCTCCGCTCCAGGCTACAAAGTTTCAATTGTAGAAGGAAAATAAATTCCAGATACCAGGGCCTCCGCTTGGGTTGCCAGGGAGCGTGGCCTGCCTGCAAACCACCACAGGCTCCTCACTCAGGCCACCCCACGCCCCAAGGGAACCCCACCCTGATCAGGGACACCCTTCAGGGCAAACCAGCTGGCTCCCACCCCTGTACCAGGCCTCTATCCTATCTAATAAAAGAGTAATATGCAGATTGATCATCACTGCAACACACAATATAGCTGCCCCCATATGGTCAAAGATCCTGCCCCCATGGGGACACAAGATGGCCACCACAAGATGGCCAGCAGGAGAGGGCAGTTGGGAGGCACCCGGCCTGCAAGGGAGGGCAGTTGAGAAGGACCAGGCCTGCAAGGGAGGGCAGTTGAGAAGGACCAGGCCTGCAAGGGAGGGCAGTTTGAGGTGATCAACCCTGCAGGAGAGGGCAGTTAGGGGTAACCAGGCCGGCAGAGGAGGGAAGTTGGGGGCAAACAGGCTGGCAGCAGAGGGGTTAGGGGGTGATCAGGCTGGCAGGCAGAAGCGGTTAGGGGCAATCAGGAAGGCAGGCAGGCAAGCAGTTGGGAGCCAGCAGTCCTGGATTGTGAGAGGGATGTCCAACTGGGATCGGGCCTAAACGGGCAGTCGGACATCCCTTGAGGGGTCCCAGATTGGAGAGGGTACAGGCTGGGCTGAGGGACAAGCCCCCTCCGTGCACGAATTTCGTGCACCAGGCCTCTAGTTACAGGATAAGAAGGTTTGATAAAATCCATATGAGAGAGAGAGAGAGAGAGAGAGAGAGAGAGAGAGATCAATTTGTTGTTTTACTTATTCATGCATTCATTGTTTGTTTCTTGTATGTGCCCTGTCAGGGGATCAAACTACTTAAAACCCTGGCATATCATGACTATGCTCTAACCAACTGAATACCAGGATGGGGCAAAAAAGGTTTATTTTAGTAAATTTTCAAATACAATTTTTAAAAAAATGCTTAGAAACAGGATGCATTTTTTTTATTTGAAAAAGAAAAAGGTTCTATACCTCTTTTGCAATTTCATTTCTCTTAAGAGGGATTTTCCTATGTCACTCATGGGATAAACTTAATATAAACTTGAACATTTTTTTCATATTTGGATTTTTTTTTTTTCAGGAACCAACATATTTAAAGCCCATTAAGAGTAATTTAAAAATGACCCAGTGGACGAATATTTGCCTATTTCTCAATTTAAATAAGTTTATATTTTCAAATTTTCCAAAGAATTTGACATTAATTTGAAAAATCATTCTCAAAATTTGAACCTGTTTAGATATGGTATGCCACCTATAAGAACATGCAATGCAACATTCAGCAAGTTGATTTTTTTTAAACCCAGAAGTTAACCAATCCTGTAAAACATTGATATGCAGATATTTTAGGAAAAACTAAAAGAAGAAACTGCCCCAAGCTCCTGCATGGTGGGTATAGTGGTTTCTTAATGAATACCGCAGGACATCTGTGTGCTGTATTATTAGGAAGGTCTACTTATTCATTGTAGGTGCAGCTTTCCTTATTTACCGAAGCGGCAGCTCTGTTTCATCAGATTCATAAATCACTGCAGTGAATGATAATGAGAAATGTCCTCAGAATGCTGATAGGATGTAGAGCCAAGGGCAAGCCTGAAAAACAGCCAACCCCCTGGGACAAAAACCTAGTTTTATCCCCCCAGGTCAGCTCCAGCTCTGCACCCGAAGAGCAAACACAAACAGAACTACCCAAAAGCTTCCTTATTGATCGGGAGCTGTGAGTCCTACTTTATATGTTTGCATATGAACATCATCATTTTGTCCTGCCAGGCAAAGTCATGAAGAGCAAGGGCTGCCTGCTTAGACCTGGGTTCTGAGTCTCCTTGCTGTGTGTCTCTGGACAAGTTACTTAGTCTCTCTGTACCTTTTCTTCCTCTTTATATTGCAAATACTCATAGTACCCATCTCTTAGGGTTGTGATAAGAAGTAATTAATATAATACCTTAAGCACCCAGGGCAATGCTTGACACACAGAACATTTTCAATTAATGGTACCTATTATTCTCCTTATTCATTTTTCCTAGACTAAAATTCATCATGTTAGATATCTAAACGCACAGTCTCTGCGCATAGGGAGTGTATGGCGACTGATTCTGTGTCCTGCTCTCTTGTACAGATCCCTTCGGGAAAGAGAATGCGGATTGGAATTGCCGATACCTTTTTCTTTTTCGGAAACAGACGTGAGAATGCCGAGCTAAGATAAATGTCACATCTCCATTGCTCATTTCTGAGTAAGAAGCTACCGTTATAATGGTAATAAGCTCAAGTGGCCTCAAAATAGCCCAGCTCTTGGTGTGAACATCTATTAGTGTGAACAGCCTGTTCTCCCCTAGCCCATGAATCAATCCTCTTGTCTGAGCACATTTTCTCTTTTTCACTAGTATGTACAGTTTACACGTGTGTCATGATTTTCACCATGTTCACTACATGTTTTCACTGCACAGAGAAAACCAAGGAGGAAGGCCATTGGAGGATGGATACAGAAAAGAGATGGAAAAGCAAGGTCTCTGATAATTTCCCAAGAGGTGCAATAGATGCGCACTGAAACTATCTTCAGTGCTTAGAGACCTGTCTGCTTATGAATCCAACAGATATTCTGGAGAATTATACTCAAGATTTATGAGACTTCTGTAATACCTGGCTTGTTTCAAAAGGATAAGGCCTACTGTAAATGACCACAAGTTATTTTAGGAATAACATGTGACCATTCCAACCCTCCTGACATTGATAATAATTTACTCATAAAATAACTGGACAGGCAAACCTCTGTCTCAGTGGGAAGCAGATTGGCAACCTTCCAAGAGCACCAGAGACCAATGGGTTCTGCCAATGGGCTCCATGTTTGGTTTGGTTGCCTTCATTCTGTGGGAAGTCACAGACTTTGGTATTTGCAAGTAAGCTCTGTTTCAAAGGTAATTAGACTGGGGCATTATCTCATAAGAACACAGACTTACCTGACGTGCATGGACAAAGACTATTTCTAGAGCTTTATCATCATTACATTATGTGCTCCTACCGCTGGAACTCTAGAAATATACACAGGAGGAAACGTACTGGTATAGTCAGGAAATACTTGTGAATATGTCACAATTTTTGCTGGGAGTATCCAGGCCAGTGTCCTCTATTTCAGGAGGTGACCCCTCAGAGAGAGGTGATTTTTACCAAGTCAAAGAGTTGATAAAAGCACCCACAAAAATTCATCAACATTTAAAATATTGGGATGATGAAGCTATCTGAGGAAAATGAAATCAGGCTGACAACAATAGCCTTCCTGATTGTCTAACCACTCTGCTGTACACCAGAAACTAATATAAAATAATATTGAATGTAAACTGTAATTGAAAAAAACTTTTTTTATTATTCCTCATCTGAGGATATTTTTTCCATTGATTTTTAGAGTCAGTAGGAGGGAAGGAGGGAGGGAGGGAGGGAGGGAGGGAGGGAGGGAGGGAGGGAGGGAGGGAGAAAGAGAAACATTGATGTGAGAGAAACACATCAATTGGTTGCCTACTGCATGCACCTGACCAGGGCTGGGAATTGAACCTGCAACCCCAGGTACATGCCCTTGAACAGAAATTGAACCCAAGATCCTTCGATGTGTGGGTCAATGCTCTAACCACTGGGAAACACCAGCTAAGATGAAAAAAAATTTAATTAAAAAAAAAAAAGACTTCCCAAGCCCTACCCATAATCCTCTTGAATTTCAAATGAATCTTGATTAATTCTGCAAACCTATGAACTTGGTTATTCAGATTTGTATCAGCTAATCCATACTGGCAGGGGAAGGCAATGAAAAGAAATGGATGGAACTAGCCGACTGGAAAGAACCATTAGCAGATTTACCCGAGCAGTGCACAGCACACAAAATGACAGCTCAAAATTTGGCTAAAGAGCTGTATTCTTTCCAAAGAATATTGATTGGAGGAAAACTGAGCAATGTGTTCAAAGACAAGATGAACTGTTGCTGATCACTACAGTCATTTAGAAAAGACATTCTTACAGTTTGCAGGCACAGAGAATGCCAAGTGAGAGGAAACTTTTACTACATTTTCAAACGGATTAGACGATGAACCTAGTGCTCTAGTAAAAAGAAACCTACTTAATCGGGCCACTATGGATACTCATGATTTAGTTAATCCAGCCAGTCAATTATCCAAAACAACAGAGAAAAATAACAAAAGGAAAACGAACCAGGCTCTGAATTATTGACTTAAAGCAACTCAAGTCATGAGTTTACAATTACAGTGAACATACCCATGGGAACTAAAAATCAGAAAGCGTTTTCTAACAACCGGAAAACTGGAATTTGCAATTGTTGCAAAAAACCTAGACCCTGGAAAAAAGACCGCCATAAGATCAATTGGCTATTGGAAAAACAGCAATCTGTTGCTATAACACCAACAAACCTAAAATGGGATAGGGCTACACTGAGGTTAAAAGCGAGGCTCTCCTCTCCAAGGTACTGAATGGGGGGCCTTAGCAAAATTGATTCTAGAACACCCACCACACACACCAAGTTCAACTTTAAGTTCAGCTGGTATTACATTACAAACACGGACAAATGGCCTAATTACAATATCATGGTCATGGTTTCTCCTTGTCCTGTGATGGCACTGTTCACGCAGCCTTGGGGACTGCAAATAGCGAGGATCCTGTCAAAACCCCCAGAGCAGCTAGACAACATGTACAAATCTGGGGTGGGTTCATATGGTGAACCCTAGATGTGGATACTTAAGCTCTTCAGCTCCTGTACGTTGGGAACAAAGAAAGCATTCTCTACTAGCGTTTCCTAATAGTACCAGAAGGTTAGGGGAAATAGCTAACCAGCCATGCAATGCCTTTATAACTTTAAAAAGTTCTGATTGGTTGGAACAGACTGGGAAGGGAGACTGGTATTTACTGCAGCCCCTAATGGAACACAGTGGCTATGGGTGGTACCAGTCTCTGGACTTGGCTACTACCCCCAGGTTGTATAGGAAGAGGTACTACTGCGTATCTGTGGGCTCAAGGTCATATTTGCCCTTCAGTCGCCTCTGTTGCTCACCTCCCTTTTATGAAAGCATGTTTTTCATCGGCATGATCACTTAGCAGCTATTTTTACACCCTCCTTAGGAATTGAAGATGTGATTGCTCATATCGAAGCTCTAATGGAGTTCTCTTAACAAGCTCTCCATGACAGTCATCAGAGCTGAACTCTAATAAACACTGAAATGCCTTCAATGAGGAAAGCTGCCTTACAAAATAGGATGGCATTAGATCTTATCACCGTATCTCAAGGCAGCACCTGTGCCATTATAAAAACAGGATGTTGTGTGTATACACCCGATGAATCTGAAAGGATGACATCTATTTTGGGATATATGCAAAAACAGACAAAAATCCCCGAGGGACCCCACTCCATGCAATATCTGAATCACACTAATATTTAAAAAAATTATTTACTGTTTATCTACAATTTAAAGCCACTCCGGCCCCATCTTTGGGCTTCTTCTGCTTTAACTAATAGTAAAATTAATTTGCCTTCATTAGTACTCAAAGAGAGAGGTTAAAAAGTGTCTTCTACCTGGATTCATGGGCTCACTTTGAGATGTTTGATGAGTTACTTAACTTTACCATTTTTCTCACCACACCTGTAAAATGGGATTAATACCAGTTCTTCCTGCTCAGCGTTGTTTGGAGGATCATATGAGATGGTACATGTAAGTGCCTAGCGCAGTACTCCGCTCCTAGCAAATGCTCAGTCAGCATGAGCTATTATTGTTGGCAGGAGAACACGGTGCCGAAATAAAGTGGCAAAGAAGAAGGTGCTTGACATTGTTCATCCATCAGGCATATTCCTTATCTATCCATAGGCCACTGAGAGCTGTCAATGGTTGTGACTCTATTTATTTGACTTTTATTTTATTTGACATGTAGGGAGTAACCCATAGGAATAAAAATAACCAATATTGATGCAGCATATTACGATTTACAGCAGGGCTTTTCGCATCCATTACCCCATCATAATGAAAAATGCATATTTTAAAAAAATTCAGGCCTTGGCTGGTGTGGCTTAGTTGGCTGAGCATTGTCCTGTGTACTGAGAGGGCTTTGATTTGATTCCCAGTCAGGGCACATACCTGAGTTGTGGGCTCCATTCCCAGTAGGGGGAGTGTAGGAGGCAGCCGATCAATGTTTCTCTCTCTATCTCTTCCTCACCCTTCCTTTCTCTCTCAAGTCAATAAAAATATATTTTAAGAAAATTCAAGACAGTGATTCTCAAAGAGGGGGACTGTGAAAATTTACCCAAATAGTCCTGGTGTGCATCCTACCACCCACTGCCAACCCCCTCTGAGATCCACTATTCTAGTTTCAAGGATATTTTTAAAAATCTACAATAAAGTATTTCCTTTGGCAAGGAAGCAAATTTAGAGCAATCTTTATGTATGTACTCAACGTAGAAAGGACTTTTGTCCTAAATGCGTCTTGTTGTCCAGAGCCCCTGCACAAAACAATTCTCAATGTCATCATCATTGAATACAAAGGGCAACCTCAGCATTGCTGGCAGCAAAAGTCCCTCAGCAGGATGGTGTTTTAAAAGCAGCCTCCAAAGAAAGCTGTAACCTGTGGCCTCTATTCACGCCGGAAGAGTCTAAGTGCTTTCTCCCTTGTGTAATGAGAACATCTGCCCTCCCTGAAGAACAATCTCTGTCCCAGCAGTAAGTTTCACATAGAGACACGCAACAGCCTTTTTAATGTCGCTTGTCCACGTCCCTGATTAGGAAACATGTCCCTTTTAAATGGTTTTACAGCCAGAATCTCCCACTTGCCTCAATGGTACCCATCTCGTCTCTTGCCTATATTCAAGTGAGAAATATTATATACTAGTAGCCCATTTGCAGGAAGAATCCTGCAAGCGGCCGCTGCGGCCGCATGTGCTGCCTCCGCCCCGCATGCACCCTCAGGCCACTGCCGCCCGCCCCGCCCCGCCCCACCCTACCCAGGCTTTCCCTCTGGCAGCCACCTTGCTTTCCGCTTTTCCTCCCTCTTCTAAGTTGTCTTCAGTCTTCACTCCTCCCTCCCTCAGTGTATGCAAATTAACCTCCATCTTTGTTGGGTAATTTGCATACTCGCCCTGATTTGCTGGTGGGCGTGGCTTTGGCTGGTGGGCATGGCTTGGGCATAGCGAAGGTGCGGTCAATTTGCATATTACTGTTTTATTAGGTAGGATGTGCTTATACTAATTAAGCAAGGAGGCCATTAGAAAAGGTGGCTCTAAGGCCATGATGACCTACATAAACAAACCCAATCTGAGTCTATAAACACCTGCAGGGTAGGAAATCAAAGCACTAAGGACAACCAATCATAAACAGCCCAATAGGCTTTAAGCTGCAACCATCAATCATAACTGCAGCCTCCCTTCACTTCTGCATTTTCTCTCTACATGCTTCCCCACCAACAAACTGCTTCTTAATGGAAGGACGTTAAGAAAAGCAAAAGCAAGAATGGTCAGGATTCATGCAAAATTGAGGGGGGTTGGATAGGAGGCTGCTGCTAAAATATTCTAACTGGGCACCTGCAATGGGAGGATGCTGTGTGTGCTGGGAAATTTAACAAATTAACAAACTATGGAGTCCACCCTTCAGCAAATAAAGAAAATTAACTCATTAAAAAAATGAACTACACACAAATGGCTAATAAGCACCTGAAAAGATACCCAGCATCATTAACCTTCAGGAAAATGCAAATCAAAACCACAGTGAAATGCCACTCTACACCCACTAGGATGGTTACAATCAAAACATAGATAATAGCAAGTGTTGGCCAGAATGTGGAAAAGTCAGAACTCTCATCCATTGCTGGTGGGAGTGTAAAATGGTGCAGCCACATTGGAAAACCATCTGGAAGTTCTTCAAAAAGATAAACACAGATTTACCATATAACCCCGAAATTTTATTCCCAGGTACGTGCCCATGCAAATAAAAATATATGTCCACACAAAAG
Organism: Eptesicus fuscus; assembly: GCF_027574615.1. Lineage (NCBI taxonomy): Eukaryota > Metazoa > Chordata > Mammalia > Chiroptera > Vespertilionidae > Eptesicus > Eptesicus fuscus. The sequence goes on along the minus strand of NC_072487.1, from coordinate 60,615,894 downwards.
CCTGCTCAGGATTATTCATAGCAGCAGTATTCATAATAGCCCCAATGTGCAAGCAACCCATCACCTTATGAATGGACTAAGAAACAAACAAAACACTGGTATATCCAGTAAATGAAATGCTATTCAGCACTAACAGGAATTGAAATAGTGATAGAAGCTATAACATAGACGAACTTCAAAACCACTATGTTGTGAAGAAAGCCTGACACAAAAGACCACATGTCCTACAATTCCACTTAAATGAGATGCTCGGGCAAATCTATAGGGACAGAACATAGGTTAGGGTTTGCTTGGGTTTGGGGGTGAGAACAGAGATGAACTGAAATAGGGCATGCGGGATCTTATTGGAGTGATAACATTGTTATAAAACTGGATTATGGTGAGGGTTGGTAAATTTACTAAAAATTTTTTTAATTGTACACTTAAAAGTGTGAATTTTATGGTATGTAAGTTATAGACCTGAAATGAGTTGTGTTTTTAATGAAAGGAATGGTTAAAAAATGAACTGTAATTTAGAGGATCTAACAAGGGAAAAACAAAACACTGAGGCAGGTGGCATATGAAGGGTAAGTAGGAAGGAAGCCACAAGAGAAAGACCCGGAGGTGAGAATACAGGGGGTGGATTTGAGGAAAACCAGGGGTTCAGCTTAACCGCAGTAAATAAAGATTGATCTTCATTTGTGCTTTCAAAAATATGGACACAATATGCTAGACACTTAGCTAGGTGTTCGGGACACACCCTTATAGAAATGATATCCAAGCAGGGGAGACTGGATATCAAGAAGATAGGAACAGCCCTGGCCAGTTTTGCTCAGTGGTTAGGCCTGCAGACTTAAGGGTTCCTCTCCTGGTCAAGGGCATGTACCTGGGTTGCAGGTTCAATGTGCAGGAGACAATCAATAGATGTGTCTCTCACCCTGATGTTTCTCTCTCTCTGCCTCTTTCTCTTCTTCCTCTCTCCCTTCCACTCTCTCTAAAAACCAATGGAAAAAATATCCTCTGGTGAAGATTAACGAAGAAGAAGGAGAAGGAGGAGGAGGAAGAGGAGGAGGAGGAGGAGGAGGAGGAGGAGGAGGAGGAGGAGGAGGAGGAGGAGGAGAGTAGTAGTAGGAACAATTCTTAGTAGATCTGAGTGTATTAGTTTCCTGTGGTTGTCATAACAAATGGCCACAAACTTGATGGTTTCAGACAACAGAAATTCATTTTCTCACAATTCTGGAGGCAGAAACCCAAAATCAAGGTGCTGGCAGAGCCATGCTGCCTCCCAAGGATCTAGAGGAGGACCTCCCTGTGTCCTCCAGCTCTGGTGGCTCCATGTGTCCTGTGGCTTAGCCTGCACATAACTCCAACCTCGGCCCCTGTCTCTTCACATGGCCTTCTCCATGTATGTTTCTTCTTCTGTCTCCTATGAGGACATGTGCCACTGGACTTAGGTCCTACCTGGTTAACCCAGGATGATCTCATCTTGAGAACCTTAACTTGATTCCATCTGCAAAGACCCTTTTCCCAATAAGGCCACATTCACAGGTACCAGAGTTTAGGACTTGGACATATCATTTTTGGGGGAGGAAGGTTCACAGTTCCACCTGTTATACGGAGTGATTTAAAACTATTAGTCAGGCCCATCGGATGCTCCTACTTCATTACATCAGTACATTCAGAGGGTGTTTTTAATGTAAATGCTCTTACTCAAGGTTCCTCAGAATGACACACGTTTGTTTATGAACGAGTCCACTTATCTGAGTCATGTATATTTTTAGAATAATGACTCTGTCATTTCAAAATAAGATATGATGTTAAAAGGCTACATATAAAAGAAAAAAAAAAACACATTCAGACAATTACAGCATTGCAAAAACTTTTGCACCTTTTTTCAGAAGGGAAATTTTTAAGCACAAGAGGAGAAACATGGAGGAAACCGAACTACGTCAGTGATTTCTGCTGCTATTCCCTCTGGGAAGTGTCAGTGAATCAGGTTTCATTGTAATTAATGTTTGAACAGAATGTTTTGTTTTTCCAGGGCCAAAGGAATACATCAGGAATGGCTGATATTGTAAGGATATGTGAAGTAGCTATTAGAAATAGGAATAGCTATAGATACATAAATACATAATGAGAAGCCTATTGTTAATTAATGAACATCAGACACTTTTAGAAACAGAAAAAAATAGTACTGTAAGATGGACAGAAGAACAGGATGGATACAGAAAGCAGTGTGGGGTGGGGAACAATGGAAAAAATGACAACAATGGGGGAAAAATGATGACTGCAGATTAATTGGGAAACCGAATGGAGAAGAACTAAACAGAAGCGTTTCCCTAAGGTATATCTGCCTAGAGGTTTCACAAATCCTTCAGTGAGAAGAGACTGGCATTGATAGAGGAACTTAATCATATTTGTACAAATTTATTAGGGTATTTAAATATATTTCTTTTTTGCCTAACTTGTTAAAGTGTACCGTGTTCATTCTTCACAGTGGGTTTGGTTAGGTTCTTGTGAACTAAAAATCCTCTATTCTTATAAAGAAAATTTCACATACTAGTATATGCATAACCAATGGACACAGACAATAGTGTGGTAAAGGCCTGGGGTGGGGCAGGGGCTGGGAGGAGGGGGTAAAGAGAGAGAAAACTGAGGAACATCTGTAATATCGTCAACAATAAAATTAAATTAAAAAAAGAAAAAGAAAAGCGAAGGAAATGAGAATGACATCTAAATTGGGTAGACCCAAATAAAACGTCAGCCAAGATCCTGGTCCTAAGGATAAGTAGACAGAATAAGCAGCAACCTTATAAAATGGAACTCGAGTAAAACTTGCTTCTATTTGATTATGCCATTTGCATTTATAAAACAAACCCCAGTCTTTCTGGTCCTTTAACTATCGTCACTACATTTAAGATCAGAAGCTAAAAATAATTCTTAAAATGGAACTAATTCTTAAAATGATGACAGAAAAGAATTCTTAAAACGACCACTAAGAAACTAATTCTGAAAAGGATGACATTCTAAAATAGCACATTTAAATCCATCAAGTTTTACTATCAGCACCCATCCCTTCTGTCCACAGACTTCTGAAACTTCTCAGTCTTTCAACAAAAGCCAACGAAACACCAACACATCACCGCAATTGATATGATTGTCTTGCAAAGTCTGCTAAACAGGATTACAAGCAAAGGAACTTTTAGTGCTGGATACTTAGTTATTAGTAGTTGACTTTTTTGACCAATCAGGCCCCGTCTTTCATTTAATTCCACTGTGGTATTTTTGTTTGCTTGCTCTCACACTTTTAACATAGATAACATAAGTTCAGCTTTCGCATTACGAAGGAAAGCGTGAATAAATTCCTCCTGTATATTCTTTGGTCCAACCTCTACGAGTAAAACCAGGAATGAAACATTTCTAGTTATATCTCAATATAAAAAGGGACATCGCTTTTTGTTCTGCAAAGAAAAATTTGTAAGTGACATACAGTTAAAGTCTAATCATTCAAGCAAAAATGTTAGAGAGCCCTCCCACCCCGGCCTTTGTGAACTGAAACATGACCAGAATTCCAAGAGAGGAGGACTGTTCCTCTGTGTCCAATCAAGTAATAGAGGGGAAGTGGTTGAGTCTGATCAGTTTTGCTATGAAGCCCTTCATCAAGGCAATGACTACAAATGCATGCACTTAATTTGAACAGTGATAATTAGGTTGGCTTCCAGATGGCTCATTTTGTCAACCTTTGGCCGTCAGGGTTCCAGCTGGCATGGGCCACGTGCTGCCTTCCCGCTGACATCAGTGGAAATCTTGAGTCAAGATCAAAGCGACTTGATAACTCTCTGACCTTTCTTCACAATGCACAGTGGGGCCCAGTTTCTCCGCTCAGAATGTTCAGATTTGTTTCCCTGTGCCGGTGGAGTCACACCTTGCAGACCATCTACATACAGAGATCCTACCACAAGCTCATTGGAAATCACATCTTGGATTCTAGCTTTCAGGCAGCTCCCTAATCCAAGCTCCAGATTTCAGGAAATCTCACTCGCTGAAACTTCAGTGAATAGAGAGGTGGCAGAAGGGTGGAGGGGCCGAACTCATTTTACCCCCTAGAAGTCTGCCACGAGCTCGCTTTCCTCTAGAAATGCGCTGTAAGAATCACACCAGAGAAAGGATGCCTTACCTTGATGGTCATGTCTGCGCTGGATGCTTCTGTGGCATCGGAGGCTGCCTCATCGCCCTTCAGCAGCACGTTCTCCCACCCGGCTCCTGGCAAATAACAGAACAGTGGCATTGGAGCCAAGTGCAAGCAGCTGGCATGGAGAGACACATCTGTCATTTGCAGATTCTAATCCCATGTGACTTGTAAAAGATACCGACGCTCATCCCCTGCACCTTACCTGCCTGGCAGTGGTACCCCACACCTTACCTGTCTGGCAGTGGTACCCCACACCTTACCTGCCTGGCAGTGGTACCCCACACCTTACCTGTCTGGCAGTGGTACCCCACACCTTACCTGTCTGGCAGTGGTACCCCCACACCTTACCTGCCTGGCAGTTTCTGGGAAAGCTTCCTTTCAGAAGTGTGGGCCGTCAGCACCTCCTTTGTTTTTACTTAACCTCCAGCTCTGGAGTCCATTGTCTAAACCCTGTATCTTACAGACAGTTCCATTCTTAGCCTAAAGAAGAGGTTGGAATGCACTCCTTCAGAATCCAGGTCTCATACTGACATCTTACTTAGGGCTTACAATGAATCCCAGAACACAAAAACATGCACATCCGAATCTAATTCAGCACCCAAAGAAATAATTCCAGGTTATTCATTGTCCCACATTCCATACACCTACTGGAAATAACTGAGCTTTCACACTCGCTTGTAAAATCTATATATGCTTTCTCTCCAAGTCTTTTGTTGTTGTTGTTAATTCTCACCCGAGAATATTTTGTTTCCATTGATTTTTTTTTTAGAGAGAGTGGAAGGGAAGGGGAGAGACACAGAGAGAGAAACATTGATGTGAGAGAGACACAGCATTTAATTGCTGATGCAGGACCTTCCAAGCACCCTTCCCCTTTACCACCGTGCGTGGTAATGTTCCAGATAGTGGCAATTCTATCAGCCTGAGTGCCAGCGTGGGGATAATGCATAGCAGAGACACAGCCAAGCCACAGTGGCCACACAGGATGAGTGAGAACAAAACCTATTCTGTTTTAAGCCACAGGAGTTGGGGCTGTTTATTACAGCAGCATAACCACGCCCAGCCTTAGGAGAAGAAGGAGCCCTCCCAGACTTGCCTTTCCCATCAACCAGTTCCCATTACAGAGAGTTCTTTACAGAAATCCATGCTCTATCCTCTAATTCAACTCGGCCATTTAAACCTTGTCTTGTCAACCAATTTATAATGATCCCTACTTTCTACTTCTTTGGGGCCAGTCTCTGTTGCCATTGTGCTCAGTGCATCTCATGAAGGTTTACATCTCAAAGACAAGGACCTATGCCTGCATAGTCACACGTGCCGTCGAAAGTTCCTTCAGTCTCCCATGCGGTACAATATGGCCCCCTACTTTAGAAAGCCCCACAGAGTCACTTTCTGTTCTGGCCTCCGAACAGACCATTTCTTCTGCAAAGTATCAGATGATGCTGTTGGCTTGTACTAAGGATCGTGTTGTACAATAAATATGGATCTTGAAACTCTAGAATTTTTCAGGGTTTGGAGATACTTGGACTCTGAGAGATAGAAGGAGCTGTGACTGAGTGTGCAATCAGCAGATTAACACCTCCCTTGTCATCTTCAAACTGGGGTGTATAATTTAGGATACTTTTGGCCACGGGTGATAGAAAGTCTATTTTGTGGAGGCTTAAACAAAGGATTGACTGGCTCAGAAGAAGAAGTCCCAAGGTGGTGTAGCACCACAGGTGGTTAATTTAATGGCTCCGTGGCTTCGTGGCCTCAGTTCAATCTCTGCAATTTTTTTTTTACTTTCCTCTGTGGTCTCAAGATGCACACAGCAGTCCTATGTGTCATGAAAACATCCAGAGGCAGGAAAAAGGAGGAGTAAATAAGCCTTTCACAAAAGCACCCTCCCCACCTCCCGGAGCTGACCCCCAAAATCTCACAGGTCAAAAACAAAGCGTAAATCTATCCCCAAACTGAATGTGGGAAAAGGATTGACTTGGAGCTAATTAATCAAGATTTACCTCCTGCTTTGGGGAGGGTCTCAGCCTTCTCTGACAAACAGCCACCTGGAAGATGAACAAAAGCACTAAACAGGATCTTGGCCAGCAAGAAAGGAGGGGAGAGGTTGACGGCCATCACAGAAGCAACCAGTAGTCTGCCACCAGATTGTACAGATTGCAATGGCAAACAGCATTGCTTATACTTTTAAAATTTCTATGTTCTGTTCTATTTCTGTCAACAGTTTAGCTAGAAATAGATACTTGAGTTCATATAAGTTAAATACTCAGGTCATGTCAGGACTCAGCCTTCCCTTCCTGTGGCAGCTCGTTGGAGATGATGCCTTAGCTCAAGGACAGAGTAACATTTCCAGCTCCTCCCTCCACTGTGAATGCACAGCTCTGGTCATTAGCCTCACTTATTGGGGTGCTCATTAGGGCCTTAGCAAGGGGAACCCTTAAGTGTGTCTGTCTGCTGATGTTTGCTCATCAGTGCTGCCTTAGAGAGCCCTTATCAGTAAGCTTGTAAGCACTAGTGGGCAGGGATGGGCTTGACACCCAGTATCACCCAGGTGTCTGCTAAATGAGAAGTGTGATTTGGGGGCATCCAGGTTGGAGGGACAGGGGCTTTAGGTTGGGAGGGGGGAGTGGGGGGCGGGGCAGAGAGTGCTCAAAGGATAAAAGAGGAACACTAAGGAAAGGGTGTGGAGGGCAATGGAAATAGTCGCACCTCCAAGTTGATTCACTCTAGACACTGAAGAAACAAGCAGACTGTGACCCGTCTTGTCCTCCAGAGCCAGGCCAGGCCTGGTGGCCCTGGACACTTGCCAGCAAACCCAGAAATAGTAACCACATGGAGGTGTGGTCACCAGATACAAAATGTGTGGGTGGTAAGACCCTGAGCACTTTGAAGATAGGGCTGTCCATTCATGGGCCCAACCCCCAGGCCCACCTTGCTCCTCAGTTACCCCCGGGCACGGAGCAAGGTGCATTACATATTTCCTCAACTGAACTGGAGTTGGAAGGAGCCTGGAGGCTGCCTAAGCTGCTTTCTCATCAGGATAGAAGGCTGCTCTACATGGCCTTTTCCTGGTCATGTTCCTCACCACCTCCCAAGGTCAGGCTGGAATGGACTGTCTTAAGAAGAGCTGAGCCACAAACAGCCTGGGGAGGAAAACATCCCAGATGATGACCTATAGCCTGGCGTAAGGAGGAACAGAGGACAGTGCAGGGCCTTCATCAGCTGGGAGTGTACCTTTTGTTTCCAGGGATTTTGGTAAAGCCTTCTCAGATGCATCCAACCTTCTTATCCATCCTGGCTGTTCTCCTTCTCATCACACCTCTGCCTCAACCCCCATCAGCCCCTTGACCTAAACACAGCCATAGAACTGCAAGAAGTCTGGAGCCCAGCCCTTCGTGTTCCAGTGAGAGAACCGAGAACCTGAGATGGGAAAGCATGTGCCAAAGTGTCATAGAAAGTAGCTGGGAAGCTGGGACCCAAAGAGACTAGATTGCCAGGTTTCCAAGACCAGGGTTCCTCCTGGGGCCCACATGATATTAAATCCATTTCACAGATAAAAGATAGACCCATTGTGAAATCATTTTGCTTGATCACAATGAAAAGAATGGGGTTAGGGCCTGGTTCCCACCACATCTTAGCTCTCTTCCTTGTCTGAGTCTCCTCACAGAAGGCCTCAGCGCTGAGACTTGCTCAGATAGTTCCCTTCCTTTAATTGCCTTGGACTCTGGTTTCAAAAAAATCTCACTTGGTTCTTGGAGGAGTTCTCAGCGGGGTGGTCATTAAAACTTAGCGGAACTGCAGAACAATGATCTGCCTTTACACACTGGGCTCTGGGAAACCCCACCCAAGGATAAGCTGATGGGGCTGCTTCCTGGGGATGGGAAGCCCTGCCCTGGGGTTTGGAGGAGGAGAGCAGGAAGTCACCCCACCCCGCCCGCCCCACGGCAGGTGGCGCATCCCTGTCCCCACGCCCCGGCCTTCTCTTCCTTGGCACAGATGTGAGGCCAGGCCCTGGGCCTCTAGAAGCGGTGGTGGCAGGGCATTTCCCACTCCCTTGGCTCCCCTCCCTGAGATGAGCTCATTGGGAAAGAGAAAGGTCCGCCCTTATTTTCCTCAAACTCACCCAGAGGTCCTTTCCCCTCCCCCACCTACACATCCCTGAGTAACGGACGCCTCTTTGGGTACCTCTGAGGGCTAGATGTTCAGGTTGCTCAAGATGCACAAAGAAAAACCTTAATATCTTGCCTCGCGTGCCCCCCATGCCTCTCAACCCCATTGCTCTCCCCACCGACATGGCCACAGTAATACCGGTCCTGACAGCTAAACTGTACCGAGGACAAACTGCAGGTCAAGGACGATGTCTTTATGTATACCATCTCATTCAGTCCTCATACAATACAGGTACATGAGGCAGGTACAATATTAGCCCCACTTTACGGAGGAGAAAACTTAATTAAAATGGAACCACTAAGAAATGGAACAATACTTAATCCAAGCACTCTGGCCTCAGAGGCTATTTGCTTAACCAGTAATCTCACTACCATTCAAAAGCTTAGCATTTCTCCTATTTTCAGAGATAGGAGAACAGAGAGCTTGAGGATGCTCTTCACAGAAAGAACATTTTCTTCCCTGTGGTTCCAATTCAAGCTGCTTCAGAGCCCACAATGCACAGGTCATCAAAGGTTTTATGGTGAGGCCAAGAGAGAAAGAAAGAAAGAGAGAGAGAGAGAGAGAGAGAGAGGAGAGAGAGAGAGAGAGATGGCTGGCACTGACCCAATCCAGTGCAGTCGAGCACACATTTACCAAGGGTTTACAGGGCCTCTTGGTGGAAACTAGGATGGGCAAGTCTCCTTTCATGTAGGAAGAACTCCAAGGCATGGGTCTTGGAAACCTGGAGTGATCTAGCTCTGCAGAGGCTGAGCTGAGCAGCAGGAAATTTAAAAGATGGAAGAGAATTAAAACTAGGAAGCACCTATGAAACACCAATCAGAAAGAATATATGCACCTCTATGTTCATAGCTGCACTATTTGCAAATAGCTAAGATCTGGAAACAGCCCAAGTGCCCATCAGTAGAGGAGTGGATAAAAATGCTGTGTACATTTACACAATGGAATACTATGCAGCTGTACAAAAAGAAGGATCTCTTACCCTTTGAGATAGCATGGAGGGACCTGGAGAGTATTGTGTTAAGCAAAATAAGCCAACCAGAGAAAGACAAATATCACATGATCTCATTCATATGTGGAATCTAATGAGCAAAATAAACTGATGAACAAAATAGATCCAGCGACATAGACGCATGGAACAGACTGACGAATCTCAGAGGGAAGTGGGGGAGGTAGGGTGAGAGAGTTATAGGGGACTAATGGGAAAACGGTGACATCTGTAATACTTTCAACAATAAAGATACACTTTTAAAATAAAAATAATCTAAAACTATGAAGCACCTAGTGCCTCTGAGCTCTTGAGTTTAGACCCCCCACAAAAAACCCGGACAGACGTTGGGCGATGTGAGGAGCGGCCGTGCACAGGGAAGATGTGGAAACGTGTTGCATACTGGGCTGTAAGCCGGGCTGAGAAGGGATGACGACGATGATGAGAATGTTACTAACGGCAGCAATCATTTCATGAGCACTCAGTTGTGCTATGTTTAACATACACATTCTTACTAAGAGTAAAAAATTGCAAATGAAGTAAGCACTACTTTTATCCTCATTGTCCAGATGGCAAAAATGAGGCTTAGAGAGGTAAACCGTTTGCCCAAGAACTCCCAATAAAGCAATAGCAGACCTGGGATCTGGAGAAGGCTCTCCAGTACCAGTGCTTACACTGCCGCGTGCTGTTGTTAATCACCTCTGCTGACCAAGATGCTCTGGCTTAGAAGGGCGAGAAGGGACACCCCTCCTTAAGAAGATATGTGCATACGTGAACCTGCTCGCCACATGCATATATTCTATGTAAGCACATGCACACACATGCACACACAGACATCTATGCGCATGCCTGTGTGCACACATGCAGACCCACCTGTGCACACGTGCATAACCCATGTGTGCATGCACACAGGTGTGTGCCAGGACATGAAGCTGCAACAATTCCTCAGCTACCATTCACCGTCCACTTTGCAGACTGGGACCTCCCTTTAAGGAGAAAAGACCCTTTCCCTGTCACAGCATCTGAGAGCAGGTCGGGAAGCTGGGTGTTGCACTTCCAGCTCCACCCTCAGGCGTGCATCTTACACACCCTTCCCTCTGTGCAGGGGGAAGCAGACGCAACTGCGTGACAACGAGAGGACAGAGGGATCGTGGTGCGGTGTTTAAAATGAGTGCGATGACACCCTTGAGGCCCAAACCAAGTTTCAAAATGGTTTGTTTGGGCTGGCCTGAACCATTCCTCAGAAATTAAAGCCTTTTTAGGCAACCACACTCCTGCTGCAAATGCAAGGGGCTGTTCACATACAGGTTCCCGACGCAGAGGTTAGAGAACCAACAGCTTCAGGCCTGGCCTACTCTCAGATTAATCTGAAGATGATACCATTTAGTGGGGCTCCTCCCCAAATCCAATAAAGGGTTCTGTTAGATACTCTACAACATCCTGATTATCCAGCCTGATTTTCCTAGGCTGGAAAGATATTTGATATTTATTTCTGAATAATGTGTAAACAATGTGCTACAAAACTGAATAAAAACCCAAGCTGCCATCTTGGATCCAGTTCCCCAGCATGGGGGATGCACTGTTTCATCAGCAATTAAAACAGCAGGCAGTGACAGAGGCGTATCTAAGGTCCTTGGAATCTTTGGGGGGGGGGGACGGGTCAACCCACTCACTGGTATGCTGTGACCTTTCCTTGCTTGGCGTGAAAAGGGTGCCATTGGACTGAAGGCGCAGTGGAGAGAGCATGGCCCGTGGAGACATGAAGAAGCTGGTCTCTTGCCCGCCAGACCCCTGCCTCCAGCCCTCTGAGGCAAAGTCCTCCAGCTCATATCTGCTTCCATAGCATCATCATCGTTATTTTTCAGAAAGATAACTGGTCACATCACTCCCCACCTCGACCTCGTTCCCTGCATTTCTGCTGTGTGCCAGGCACTGTCCTTGGGCTGGCGACACCCAGAAGGAGGGACCTGGTCCCAGCCCTCAGAGAGCTGGCCACCAGGGAGCTGGTTTTCTCTCTGGGCCATCTGATTTCTAGCACTGCTCCATTCCTCACTGTATGGGGCCTTCCCCCGCTAGGTGGTCAGGATGTTACATTTCCTCCCTGAGTTCTGGGCGTCCTGCCAGCACAGCTTCCTTCCCTCCCCTGTGTGTGTGTGTGTGTGTGTGTGTGTGTGTGTGTGTATGTGTGTGTGTATGTGTGTATGGGGGGGTGCTGTGGTGGTGTCAGGTGATCTGTGGGAGCTCACTCAGCCATTCAGAAAACCCAACTCCCAACTGAATCAAGTAGAAGTGTATAGAAAAAATATTTTAAAAAGAATTCTCTGGAAAGTTCAGGAAGGTTCTTAGGGCAATCATTAGAAGTTATCAATGGTGACCCATCTAGCTCAGAGACATGCTTTTTAGTCTGCAAGACATTGTTGGTGTTTTAAATGACTTAGGTGCCAATTTTTAAGATTCACAAGAATTTATATGGACATCCAAGCATCTACTTTCTCTTGAAAACAAGTAAGAAGATTTTGCAAAACTGGGCCCAGTATCCAGCAGCTCTACACGGCAGCTACTGCTTAGCGCTGAGATTGCTGCTCAGACAGCCCACATTATCCATCAGACCCTATTGTTTTACTTGTGGATTGATGTCCCTCACTAATGTTAACTGTCCAGCCCCTGATGGTATCTGAGTCTACAATCCCAGTCTGCTTTAATTCCCTCAATGTCCCTCATGAGGAGGCTCAGAAAAGTTGGAAACTAATCCCACTTCAAATTCTTTTTTGAAGAAGACTTTTTGGAGTAAATTGAATGAAAGCCATCAATTAAAAATAAAATTGACTTGGCCAAAGCTGGTGAGTAACTCATGGAAACTGGCAGAAGGACCACGTGACCACTTACTTCACCTGCCTTCATTTTCTTATGTGTCAAATGAGGATAATAATAGAAAACTCAGGGTTTGGATGTGGTCTGAGTGAAATAATACATATAGGTCCTCCGCTCAGTGCCAGGATGACAGCGAGTACATAAGAAAAGATATTAATATCATTATGCTGAGGCTGTGATGCCGAAGTGGCTTCACTTTTAAATAAATGACTTCTAGGAATACGCAGCCACACAAACTGTGGCTGAGAAGAGTGTTGCCAGGAGAGATCGCAGAGATCCAGAGCTAAAGAGAAACTGCTAACATCTTTATGTGGCTGGGATCATAATTAGCATCTCTACTGGCTTATATGCTTTTACAAATAGTGGTAATCCCTCGGTCCCTTCCTTACCCCTCAAATTATAGTTCTTTTTTTTTTTTTTAAGAGCACATGCACTTTTATTTTTATTGATTTTTTTTAGAGAGAGGAAGGGAGAGAGAAAAACATTGATCAGCTGCATCGCATACATTTCCTGACTGGGGATTGAACATGAAACCTGGGTATGTGCCATCACTGGGAATCGAACCTGCTACCTCTCAGTGCATGGGATGACACTCAGTGCAGCAACTGAGCCACACCAGCCAGGGCTATCATAGTTCTTAATTAGTCTATGTTAGGCACATGGGAGTTTCTGACTCTCAATTTGGAGCAGATTTAGGGGCTTGCGGGTGGAGAGACAGTCAGCCAATGTTAAAGCCCTAACCCCCAGTCCCTGAGAATGTGACTGTAGTAGGAGATAGGGTCTTTAAAGAGGTGGTTAAGTTAAAGTGAGGACGTTAGAGTTGGCCCTAATCCAATTACTGATGTCCTTATAAGGCGAGGGCATTTGGACACACAGAGACACACCAGGGGTGCATGTGCACAGAGAAAAGACCAGGTGAGGACACATGGAGAAGGTGTTCATCTGCAAGCCAAGGAGATGTCTCAGTAGAGACCAAACCTGTCAACACCTTGTTCTTAGACTTGCTCTAGCCTGCAGAACTGTGAGAAAATAATTTTCTATTGTTTAAGCAGCTCTAACAAATGAATCCACCTGGTACCAACGGGTCAGGCATAAAACAGGAGAACCTCTGACTCATGGCTATGGGTGTGGGGCAGTGGGCAATTCCCAGAAGCAGGTCCATGGCAGGGTTTGGGATCAGAGCCTCCCCCAGAGTCAGAGAGGAAGGAGGAGAAGTGATGTAGGACAGGAACCAGACGGTGGTCAGGATGGGTTCCAGAGACAGAGCCAAAGTCCTTGAGGGATGTTAAATGCTCTTAGCAGGCTATTTATATGTGGGAGGTTGTTTTGTTTAAAGGGTTTGAGTCTGAGCTGCTTTGGGGCTGAATGTGCTGAAAGCAGAGGATAAAAGACATCAATTAATTTTAATATTATTTCATGATTCAGTGTTTGTGTTTTTTTTTTCAATTCAAGGAGTGCTTGTATGATTGAAAACAAACAAACCTGATGTTTCTCAAGTTTAAAAGTCCATTGGGCGTTTGGCTTGATCCACTACAGAAGTCTGGAAGCTAAAACACAGACACTGTTTGACCAGACTTTTGGGATGCATCCATAACTTCACATCAGAGTATTTATATCCCAAACTCGCCTTTCACTATCATGTGCAAATTCATCTACTTCTTTCCTGGACACAGATGCAAAGTGTTAAAGCACCCACACTTAAAATGACACATGATCCCTCTGCTGATTTGATATATGATGGGAACAAAAATTATTACTGTGAGTTCTTCCCTGTCTCCCTCCCCACAGCTGCCAAAGGAATCTGGTCTTGGCCGATTCCATGTTTCTCCCTTCATCGCCCTGAGAGGAGAGATCGGTATTTGCCAATCAGCATTAGCTAGGAATTTATAATTCATATTTTGCGAAATGAGTAGGAAGAGACAAGCTGGAAAGGCAGGAGGAAAGGGGAAGGGAAAACCAAAAGAAAGATGCTAAGCTGCTTAGATTTAGATAGGTAGAAAGATGAATGGATTTATTTATCTAATGGATAATTACCTATCCATCGACCTATCTACCTATCTATAGCTACCTATCAGGTCTACCTATCCATCCATCCACCTACCTATCCATCTATATCTGTGTATCATGTCTGTCTATCTATCTATCTATCTATCTATCTATCTATCTATCTATCTATCATCTATCTATCTATCATCATCATCATCTATCCATGCATTGAAAGACAGCAGTTGTTTGAGGGAAGCAATTAAGGAATCATAGTGGACAATTATTACTTTGTCCTCCCCAACACTGATTCCTATATATTATGTTAATAACACCCCAGTTTCCCTTTGGGGTGCTATCCTCCATTCCTAGTCTGTGTGATTCAGATAGGGCTATCTACGGTCTTCCCTCCCCTCCTCAGAAGGTGAGCAGAGTCCCAATGACGAATTTAGGATAAGCACGTGACAAATACAAGATGACAACGTTGGCCCGATGAGAGTTGGTCGAGGGACTTCCTGTAGAGTGCTGGCAAAGGGGAACTTTCCCAGTGATTTGATAAACTGCTAAGGTTTAAGCTTGAAGAACCTGGTGGCCACCAAATGAAAAAAAAGAAGCTTTTCCAAGAACGAAGCCAGCAGAGCAAAAGGCAGAGTTGGGAAAGGGAGTCCAAGACAAAGAATGACTGCTAGACTTTGCAATTTTGAGAAAAAGTAGAATCTTCTTTTACAAACTATTTTGAATTAGGATTCGTGTGCGACCCATTGAGTACTGACTAAAACAGGGAGACTCCAGGAGGAGCCGCTGCAGGGGACAGGAAGGGGTCTTCACTGATGTTCCGCAAGAACTGGAAGTAAAGATGGAACTCCTGCCGAAACCGGTTTGGCTCATTGGATAGAGCGTCGGCCTGCGGACTCAAGGGTCCCAGGTTCGATTCCGGTCAAGTGCATGTACCTTGGTTGCGGGCACATCCCCAGTAGGGGGTGTGCAGGAGGCAGCTGATCGATGTTTCTCTCTCATCGATGTTTCTAACTCTCTATCCCTCTCTCTTCCTCTCTGTAAAAAAATCAATAAAATATATTTTTAAAAATATATTAAAAAAAAAAAAAAAAAAAGATGGAACTCCTGTTCAGGAGCTCTGGAAGCTGGACTCTGTTTCTGTGCCTGCGACATTTCACAGACCGGACCTAGTGTGGCCCCGGGATTTAGTAGAGCCTTTACAAGAGGACTCGTGGGATTAGGAAATGTCGTGGTTGAAAGAGACACCAGCAGTCCTAGTCCTCCATTTAATACTTCTATTTCTTCACACACATCTACAAAACAACTCACTTGGATTCGGTGTGCAGGGATAAGGAAGTTATTACCACTGGGGAAGCTTGTTATAAGCTGAAGTGTGTCCCCAAAAAAGACATGGTGAAGCCCTAACCCCTGGGCACCTTATATTTAAAATATAAAGTCTTTGCAGATCTAACCACATTAGGATGAGGTCATTAGATGGACCCAATCCAATATGACTAATGTCCTTACAAGTAGCAAGACAGACGTACAGAAAAGGCCACATGAAGACAGAGGCAGAAATTCGAGTTATGCTGCCACACACCAAGGGGTTGCCAGAAACTGGGAGAGGCTAGAAAGGATCGACCTTAGAATCTTCAGAGGGAGCAAAGCCCTGACAACACCTTGATTTTGGACGTCTAGCTTCTCAAACTGTGAGAGAATAATTTCAACCCAGAAAAAAACAAACAAAAAACAGGGTTGTTTTAAGCCACTCAGTTTGTGATACTTTGTTATGGAAACTAATACATAGCCCATTCCATTTTTACCAAGTTTCATGTCAAAATGTACTTCTTGATATTGAGCTAAAATGGAACTCTGTGCAACTAGCAACCCTCGCTCAGCTTCCTGGAGTCAAACACATGTCTACTTCTACTACGAGTCAGCCTTCAAGTGTCCCAAGCTGTGACTATGTCCCCAGATGTCTGTTTATGTTCCTGGGCCATTCACATCCTGGTGCCTCTCTAAGCCTGGTGACGGATGGCCATGGAAACTTGCACTTGCTTTAGTGGCCACCGGAGCTGCAGTCCCAAAGGCCTCCTCAGTATCTTCTGTGAGATGTGAGCTAAAGAGGCTTCAGGATGGACTGCAACCCAGCATTAAGGGCGGCAATGGCTACCTCTGAAAATCCTCCAAAGTGCCACCTTTGTATTCATAGTCTTAAAGAAATATGGTGACCATTAAAACTATGATGAAAAACTATTAGAGGAAGAAGCAAAACTGTTAGACACAGAGAGAATGTTGCTTAAGGCAGCATTTATAACATATCCTGGCTCCTTTCCCAACCAGGGATGCAGGGACGTTTCTCTGGGAGCCAGTCCACCCCTTGCTCACTGCTTCCAGGCCCCTCCCCTCACCCCACAGGCAGATCAGAGGGAAGGCAGAATTGCCCTAGGTGAGCCCATATCCCTTACTTAAACGAAGTCCCCACTAGCCAAAGATAAAGCCCTCCATTAGTGGAAAACAAATTACTCCTCACTGAGGGAACATTTGGAAAAGGGAAAGAAAGCCTGTCCACATTGTCCTCTTACTTTTCTCTCCAAGAGTAAAAGTGTTAGCCCAGAATTACAGGATGCTGGGCACACGCTGATCTCACGATGAACAAAAAGGCAAGGTGTTCTGAGGAATGTGCCAATTTCTAGCAATGGCATAGACTCCGCTCACACGCCCACGCCCACAGGACCTGAGCTTTGGTCTGACGCCCACTGCGGTAAAGGAACGATGCCTTGGTCCTGTGTAGCCAGCGGCCTTCACTTTCGCGTTGATGGAAGCCTACATGTTTGAGCCATTTAGAAGGCGGCTCTTCAGCTTGGACTAAGACTCTAAAGGGCAGGTTCTGGACTCTCCCCCAGGGTTATTCTTTACATGGGGGTCACTTACAGAAAGGGCGGGGCAGCACCACATGGGAATGTGTGTGCACACTGTGCCACCCACACACGTCAACACACTGGAGGGCAGCCCACCGCGCCCTCAGGACTCCTTTTAGCCAAACCACCAGGAAACAATCAGGTAAGGAGTTTGTTTTTCCCCCAAGGTCTTTCCTTCCTAAAGTAAGAATAATTAAAAAACAAACAAACAAACAAACAAACCATATTTTCCCCTGCAATGGATGCTTATAGAAACAATTATTACTTTTTAATATTTTATTTAAATTAATTTTTTTCAATTACAGTTTACTTTCAATATTATTTTGTATTGGTTTCAGGTGTATTGCATAGTGGTTAGATCTGTGGTCGGCAAAACTGCGGCTCGCGAGCCACATGCGGCTCTTTGGCCCCTTGTGTGTGGCTCTTCCACAAAATACCACGGCCTGGGCGAGTCTATTTTGAAGAAGTGGCGTTAGAAGAAGTTTAAGTTTAAAAAATTTGGCTCTCAAAAGAAATTTCAATCGTTGTACTGTTGATATTTGGCTCTGTTGACTAATGAGTTTGCCGACCACTGGGTTAGATAATCATATACTTTACAAAGGGGTCCCTCTTGTAGTTCCAGTACCCACATGGCACCGTACATAGTTATCGCAATATTATTGACTTATTAACTATATTCCCTATTCTGTACTTTACATCCCTGTGACTATTTTGTAACTGCCAGTCTGGGATTCTTAATCCCTTCACCTTTTTCACCTGGTCCCTCGACCCCTCTCCCCTCTGGCAACCACCAGTCCGCTCTCTGTGTCTGTGAGTCTGTTTAGAGAAACAATTCTTCACTGAAGTGTTGGTCCTGCATTTAGATTAGGATGGGAGTCTTTGGAGACAGAGTGAGGTCTGATCTATGTTCCCACATGGCCAACTTACAACTTAGATAGGACCAGAAAGGGTAATCTGGAATGCGTAGAAGAGAAGTGTAGCAGAAACCATCCTTCAGTGAAATAGAACCCATCGGTCCAGGTAAG
Organism: Eptesicus fuscus; assembly: GCF_027574615.1. Lineage (NCBI taxonomy): Eukaryota > Metazoa > Chordata > Mammalia > Chiroptera > Vespertilionidae > Eptesicus > Eptesicus fuscus. The sequence continues at coordinate 60,597,777 of NC_072487.1, read as the reverse complement.
CTACTCTCCTCCACATGGCCCTGTGCTTCACTAACCCAGTCGTGGAAATCCTATGCCGCTTGCAGGTGAAGGCACTGGCCAGTGAAACACTGAGGGAACAGTGAAACCTGACTGGGACCTCGGGGAAATCTTTTCTTGTTCTTTAAAACGATGAAGAAATCTCCCTCTCTCCTTCTACTGAACATCGCCGAATCTATGAGGATTGGTGATGCCTAGACTGTGGCAGCCACTTTGTGACCATGTAGGCAGCTGGTGGATGACCCAGATGGGCGCCTCCCGATGGCAGAACAGAGAGAGGGGAGCAAGGTGGGCCCTCGAGGATGTCCCCGTCTTGTGACATTACACAGCTCCGGAGCAGCCCCACCGTGGGGGTTCTTATTATGGGTGATTATACTGCATCCTTATTATTTAAGCCAACTGAGATGTAATTTTCTGTTACTTGTACAAAAGAACTCCAGGAAAGATACGATTTTTGTATTCTTCGATATAATAATTTGCCTTGAAGAAGAGATATCAAAATAGTGGCCAAGAGATTAAAAAGTTTTATCCTGAGCTGAAAAATGCAGACCCGTGTACATGGAAATCACATTGTGAAGAAGAAAAGCAGAATATAAAAGGTCACTTCATCATCCTGACCTTGTAAACATTCATACAGCTGCTCCCAAAAATTCTATGAAAATTCAACTTCATGGTGATAGCTTGTCAGATGTTCATTAGATGGTTCCTATAAATTATCACTCAAGTTGAAACAGTCACTTTAAAAATGTATGAGAAAGGAAACAGCATCAGACCCCAAATATAAGCTTTTGAACAAAATAAAATGGCAGAGAAATGACTATGGAGGATATGTGACATGTGCTTTAGGAAATGCTTCTATAACGAGTCAGGGAACTGGAACTTTCTCCCTTGATGTAATTACCCATTACAATAACCCCAACGTGTGAAAGGTCTTTTCAAAAAATGTCAAACACACAGACTTCAAAGGAGAAAAAGGACAGGCTTGGAAAGAAGTGAGGAAAGAGGACTGAGGGAAAACAGTGCAGGAGACCATCAACATCTCTTACACAATGAATTTCTGAAAATAACTCATAAGCGCATCCTGGGGCTTGCTTTAATTGGCACACACACAAGGGAAATAGAAAATCTAAGTCAGAGAGGCTGTGGCATCTGCCTGAACAGCAGAGAAAAGGTTGAGCAGGGAAAACCCAGACATAAAGGAAACCGATCATATTTACATCTGACGGAAGGCTATCAGAATATTTTTGGAGTAGACGATGATAGCCCTTTATTTTTGGAATTGCTTTTTCAAGTCACCAATGAAGGTGAATTCTGTTACTCAGGGTATTGACAGCTAAACTCAGATCAGAAAATCAAGGCCAAGAGAATTACTGCAATATTGGAAAGTTTGCTATGAATTGCAGCAAAATGATAAACACACACACACACACACACACACACACACACACACACACACACACACATTTAATTACCTTTCATTAAATGCCCTCTTCACCAGTTCAGTGAGGTGAAAGAGATGTCAGGTTAACGGAAAGGTGTGCAGTGGAATACAAGCAAACTCAGAGTTGTAAAAGACAATTTGGCATATTCTATATGGAGGGGTAAAGAGCCTAAATACATGGGGTGGTGGAGACTTGCTTGGGGTGAGAATAGCTGGGGGTGTTAATTGTGGAAAAAGGAGACATATGTAAAACTTTAGACAATTAAAAAAATTTTTTTAAAAAAGAGCCTAAACACATTTTACCTTGTTATGGATAGTAAATGGGTAGTGCAGGAATATTCTACAGATGTGCCCTCCTTACTAAAAAGTTAATGTACTAAATACTTGAAGTTGTAAAGCATCCATTCTTTAATTCTAAAATGAACTACCTTGTATTGTCTTTAAAAAGTCATCTTCCTATGGAAATAGATATATGATTTGCAATAATTACACATCGAAGGAGATTTTCAGAAAAGAAGGCTGAACATATGCACACTAGGTGAATTTTTAGTATCCCATCAGGATTATTTCTTAAGTGATGTTTCACCTCTTGATATTGAAAAAGACATTAATTATGGTGACTTATATAATAAATTCATACCTCGGTGCTTGTTTTCTGTGTAAATGATTTATTTAATACCACCGGTCATCCTGACTCACAGAGTTTTAAACTGAAATATTTTGTGGATAACACTCAGATCCAGAGAGCCCGGCCTCAGACCAGACTTTGAGTCTCCAGGCAACAAGGGGTGTCTCCAGGCAACAAGGGGTGTCTCCCAGTCACAGGCTCTGATTATAGCAACACAGGGTTTGGATTGCTCTCTAAATGCATTGCCGTGCACAGCTGAGCCCATAGGAAGCTCAGAGCCCACAGCATGCTGCCAGTTAAAGGAGCAGAGTTGGAAAGTGGAATAAAGTACATCTACCCAACAGAGCACTGTGCAGCTGTGTGTGTGGGCGTGTGTGTGTGTGTGTGTGTGTGTGTGTGTGTGTGAATAAGTTCATAGGTACTGACATGGAAAGCTCTCCAGAATATGTCATTAGTAAAAGTAAAACCAAAACACACTAAAGAAGGTGCAAAATACTGTATGTAGCATCATACCTTCTGTGTAAAAAGGGTGGGACATAAGAATATATTTTTGAATTTGATTATATTTACATAATCAATGTGCTCCTACACATTGATTAAAAAATCAACTAAAAGTGGTTATCTTTTGAGGGGTAACAGAGGGAGGAATAGGGAACATGCATTCAAAATAAACTATCTCACATGGGATCTAAAAAAACAAAATAAACTAAGAAATTAAACAGAAACAAACTCATAGATATGAAGAACATTTTAATGGTTGCCAGATGGAAAGGGGGTTGGGGGAAAAGGTAAAACGGGGGAAGTGGTTGAGAAGTACAAATTGCCAGTTATAAAAACAGTCATGGGGATATGAATGAAGTCCAGCATAGGGGAGCATAGTCAATAATTTTTTAATAATTATATATGGTGTCAGATGGAGACTAGACTTTTTGGGGTGATCACTTTGTAAGTCATATAAATGTCTAATCACTATGCTGTACACCTGAAATTAACATACTATCGTATGTCAACTGAAAATAATTGGATGTTATTTTTAAAATAAAAAAACACACAAGAAGATGTCTCAATGTGTACCTTTTAAATAACATTTTCATTTTGAATCATGTGAACATACCTCGTAGGGAAAAACAATTCATGAAATAAGAAATAAACTCAGCAATGCTCTTCTCTTATTGTAGCCTGTGATGATAAATCATTAAAATATCCTAAGCCTGATTTTCCTAGTTAGTAAGCTATTTTACTTTTTTTTTAAAAAAATATTTTATTGATTTTTTACAGAGAGGAAGGGAGAGGGATAGAGAGTTAGAAACATCAATGAGAGAGAAACATCGATCAGCTGCCTCCTACACGCCCCCTACTGGGGATGTGCCCGCAACCAAGGTACATGTCCTTGACCAGAATCGAACCTGGGACCTTTGAGTCTGAAGGCCGATGCTCTATCCACTGAGCCAAACTGGTTAGGGCTAGTAAGCTATTTTAAATGCTGTAGTATACACAGGTCACACATTGAGGGCCACTGAATTTAGGCTTAGGAATCTGTTCCCAGAATCAAAACAACCATTCCCCACTCACTCGCCTCAGCCATTTCAGCAGCCACTCATTCACGCACTGATTCTAAGGTGCTCTTAGGGATGAATGGACTCTTAACAGTCAATCCAATAAGCCAAAGGACCTCACTGATGCACAGCTGTGAACATCTGGGCTTAAAGAACTAGCCTCATGCCCCGGAAGCACTCTGCTAGATTCTACACCATTTGTATCTTTTATGTTTTATTTATATTTTACTATGTTAGTTTCTTTACTACAAGTCACCCTAAATAATCTGTGGACTACCAGGGCAAGAAAATAAGACTAGTTAGATGGAGCAGAGAGGAGGAGAGAGGAGGGAAAGAGGAGGGGGGTGGGGAGAACATGAATGGACAGAATGGAGAGAATGGTGAGAGAGGAGAGAGATGGCACAAAAAAAAAAAAGAAAAGCGGATGGAGGGTGGGAGAGAAGGCCAAAGGGAAACAGCTTCTATCTTGTATCATGTTAACAAAAACCAAGCCATTGACCAGGCGTTCTGAACCATGAACATATTTTGTCCACAAAATTAACTTAGGTTTTTAGGCTGGCCTGGTTGAACTTTTTAATGCAGCTAGCTGGAGAGTCAAACGGACCCTTTGCTTCAACATTACTTGTCATTAAGGAAATGCAAACAAAACCACAATGAGATATTAACTATCAGAATGGCTATTAGAAAAAAGACAAGAAATAACAGGTGCTGGCAGGATGTGGAGAAAAGGGTACCCTCGTGCACTGTTGGTGGGACTGTGAACTGGTGCAGGCCCTATGGAAGGCAGTACGGAGGTTCCTCAAGAAATTAAAAAGTAGCAGTACCATACAATGTAGCAATTCCACCTCAGGGTATTTATCAAAACACAAATTCAAGAACGTATATGCACCCCTATGTTCACTGCAGCATTATTTACATTAGCCAAGACATGTAAGAACCTAAGTGTCCATCAATGGATGAATAATAAAAAAGCTGTGGTATATAAACACAATGGAATACTACTCAGACATAAAAAAGCATGAAATCTCACCCTTTGTGACAACTTAGGTGGACCTTGAGGGCATTATGCTAAGTGAAATAAGTCAGACAGAAAAAAGACAAATACCATATGATTTCACTTATATGTGAAATCTAAAAAACAAACAAACAAAGCAAAAAATATAAAACTCATAAATACAGAGAAAAGATTTGTCATTGCCAGAGGGAAGCTGGGTGGGGGTGGGGGTGAAATGGGTGAAGAGGGTCAAGAGGTACTAACTTCCAGTTATAAAATAAATTAGATAAATTTTTAAAAAAAGTACTAGGGATGTAATGGATAGCATGATGACTAGAGTCAATATTGCTGTGTGGCTATAGGAAAGCTATTAAGAGAATAGATCCTACAAGTTCTCATCACAAGGAGAAAGTCATTTTTCTTTTCTTTCTATCATATCTATATGAAATGATAGAGGTCAACTAAACCAATGGTTAAGGAAAACATTTTATAATATATGTAAGTCAAACAATTACGCTATATACCTGAAACTTAAAATCGGTGTGTGTCAATTATTTCTCAATAAAACTGAAAAAGAACTCTTTCTCACCCATTTCTGCTTGCTTAAAGGGATTAGGGGACATTTTTTAAGTGGATGTGGCACTGGCAGTGTCCACCTTCCATATCTCCCATCGTCCCCCCTCCCAGGACGGGGGTGGGGGGGTGGGAGTCTGCTTTTCATGGAACTTGAGGATTCTAGGCGGGTCCACAGCTGTCTGGCTTTTTCTTGTTAAAAAATCAAACCAAAAACACTCCCTCCCTGATCTCCTTCCTTACCTCAGCTAGAAGTCAGGGAGAAATCCACTAAGTTATATTTCTGCGTTAATGATTTATGGACCTGCTCAGGGGCCGTGCCCTGAGCAGAACTTCTCTAAGGAAGCTTTGTGGCCGGTGGGGGTCCCCCCCCCCTTCCCACCCCCCACCATCAGCTCATACCCATGCAGGATCTCCCAGTAAATGGTCAGACCACAACCCAAACTCGGGTTTTCTGGCTCCGCTTCCCCATGTCCACAGATGCAATCTTTGCTTGTCTTTCAAAGTCACTTAGAATTTAAAGCAGTAAAAATGCCTGGAACCCAGTCAACCAACAAGTCCTTGCTGAATGTTGACGGCTGTGTGCAGGACACAGTGGGAGGATGCAAATGATGTTATTAGTCACAACTGAACCTGCGCTAAGCTGCGGGGATGAACTTGCAGGGTCAAAAGAGCAGAGGAATGGAGGAAGGAAAGCGGCTTTGGATGGCAGGAGCCAGTCCGGGGTGGTGGACCAGGGGCAGAGGCCTTAGGTGAGCTGCTTGGTGCTCACTTGATCCTCCAAATTGCCTTGTGAAAGAAGAACCCTCCTCACAAAAGAATCTGAGCTGTCTACTAAGTATCTGAGGTCCTCTTATGCCAAGGGCTGACAAGATGGATAACGAGCTGGTACAGGAAGCAAGTCCTTAAGTGGCCATGTAAGGAGGGGGGACAGTCACTTGCTAAGATGTAAATGCTCCTTCTCTGAGAGCTTTACAAACAACTTTTTTTCTTAAAAATTTTAAAATTGATTTTTAGAGAGAAAGGAAGAGAAAGGGAGAAAGAGAGAAACATCGATGTGAGAGTGAAACATCCATTGGCTGCCTCCTGCACGGTTCCTACCAGGGATCAAGCCAGCAACCAGGGCATGCGCCCTGACCAGGAATCGAACCAGCAACCTCTCGGTGCACGGGATGATGCCCAACCAACGGGGGCACACCAGCAAGGGCTACAAACAGCTTTGAGAGTGACTGGCTGACTGGGAACAAGGTTGGATGGCACCCTAAGGCATCCCACTCCACTGAAATCATTGAGTGCAGACGTGCAGGGTGGAGAGTTGAGAGTCCACGGCAGCCATGTCTCCAGAAGAGTGGAGAGAACCTGCCTGAAAGGACGATGCTGACCCCCAGAAAGAGGCAGAGGCAGGGGAAGGAGAGCGGAGGCCAGTGGCTTTCCGAGCCTGGGTGAGTCATGCCTGCAGCCAGCTGCACCCCCACCCTTCCTGTGACCAGGCTCTGTGAGTAAGTGCCCAATTTTCTCCGTCCACTTCCAGTTGGGTTTTGCCACTTGCAACCCCAAGACTCCTGACTAATACATGGAATGAGTTATATTTGCTAGAATTAGACCCCTGGGGAGCCCGGAGAGCTCCCAGAAAACACGTGATCACCATGCTCCTCCTTCCTCACGTGGACAGTTGCAATCTGTGTCAACCCAGGAAGCACCTCAGGCTTAGAGCAGAGGTGGTGGGACGCGGGGCTGCCTGATTCCACAGAAGCACCAGCACGTGGGGACGTCATCAGAGTCCCCATGCACAGAAAGCAAGAGTTCAATGCAAGAAGTTCAATGCAAGTATCAGAGAAAGGCAACCGGAATTTAAAAAAAAAGCTGAGGGCTGGGCAGTGGGTTGCTTCTGATCTATGTATCAGGAAGAAAGTAGCATCTTCTTTCCATCACCTCCCGCACTGCGCTTCCCATCCAGCTTAGGAGAGCCGTGCTGACTACTGCTGCCAAGCGTCAATGTAGCGCGGCGCTTCCCAATGTCCGGCTCCTGGACCAGCCGCAGCGGCATCCCTTGAGAACTTGTTAGAAATGCAACATTTCGGCTCTGCCCCAGATCTGTGGGACCAGAATCTCTGGGGTTGGGGCCCGGAAATCTGTTTGAACAAGCCCTCCGGAAGGCTCTGGTCGAGGACGAAGTTTGAGAACCACTGGCACCGTGTTTTGGTTGCCTGGGCGGCTCTGGCACCGGGTCCTTGGGTTTTGCACGGACCGCAGTATGAACAGTGCGTGCGGACTCCGATGACTTCCCCACTGGAGCTGTGCACTGTGGCATGCCCCGGGTTTGCACTCTGGCTCAGCCACTTTACTACTGTGCAGCCTCGAGCAAGTTCCTTAACCTCTTGGAGCCTCCGACTCCTCATCTGCTAATCGGAAATAAGGGCTGTAGCCATTCATAGTTGATTTGAGGGTTTAATGAGATAATGCACATAAACTATTCCGTTCAGTACCCAGCACACCGGGTTAGCACTCCATAAATGTTGGTTATTCGTATTATTTGCTGCTGCTCTGATTCCAGGGCAGGGCCTGGGCCCCAGGGAAGCCAGACAGGGCCTTTCCTGAGAGACCTGCTCTTCTAAAACACTTGCTACCCAGGCTGTATATATTTTTTCTTCTTATCAGACTTCTATTTATCCTTCAACACCCTACTCAAGGTCAGCTCTGTGATGGCTTTCTAGAGCTCAGCTGTCCTTCCTTCTGCTGGGCATCTTCCATCAAAGCCCAAAGACTACCTTGCTAGCTGTTTGATCTTAGGAAAGCATCTTCACCTTGCTTTGCCTCAGTGTCCTCATCTGTAAAATGGGAGCAATAACTGTATGGCCATAGTCTGCAGGTTTTAAAAATCCTGCATTGAAATATTGTTTGTCTTGAATACTGAGGCACGGGTTGGGACATGATTGCTTCATCTGCTCTCTCCTCCCCTGATCCACCCTGAACCAGTCCCTGCAGGTCCCCCAGCAACACGCATCTCTTCCTTGCTTCCCCCTGTGTCTCAGAGTCCGCAAGGAGACTCCGGCGCAGGGCGCACTTTCTGCAGGCTCCTGCCCTGGCCTGGGACAGCTCAGGAGGGGCTCCCTTCTAAACGCCCGGGGAGAATTTTTAAAGGGAGATGCATAAACCCAAAGCAGAGGGTGTCCACTTGCTGTTTTCAGATAAGAACCAAAGGTGAGAAGAGAATTTTTATATATTCATATATGTATACCTGTACAGACATATGTACATAGACATCTGACTTTGTGATGGTTTCTGACATTTTCAGGGAAGTCTGTGCCCATAACCACGCTGAAAAGAGAGTCACCTCTTCAAAGAACATTTCCTTGGAGATGTGATGTGTGGCCAGAAGGTTCCGCCACGGGACGTGTGGGCTCACATTTCAGATGCCTTCCCCATCCCAAGAGGGACAGCCTGCGGCTGTGCTGGCTTCTGGCTGGGGTTTCGCCTCATGAAGCTGCCTGCCTGGCAGCACACACACCGTCGCTGTCTGAGGGGTAACTGCTTCCTCTGTGATGGGCTGAACTTGCAGAGACGGCGTAACGCTGGGCCCAGGCTTTGGGACAGAGGCAGCTGTGATAAGAAAGGCTGGTTCTTACTATTTTAGTCCGTCCTGCAAACCGCGGCTGGGGGTTTCTCCCCTCCTCCTTTTCATCACCAGGCCTTTAAAATGGAAACCGATTGGGGAAGTGAGAGTGGTGTCTTTGTTAGCAACGCTTGCCACTGTGCGGATTCAAAACCAGCCAAATCTTGATTCCCTCTCTCTCAGGCAGATGGAGTCTCCAGGTCTCTGTTGCATGCATGGCCCTGAGTGCATACAAGGTGGGACAAAGTCCCAGGAGAGGCCCAATAAGGGTTGGGGATATGACAGGATCTCAGGATCCTGCTGCACAGCCACAGCCTCAGCAAGGCTGCTTAGCAACAGGCTGGGCACCTGCCCATCCGCACTGAGCTCCTCTGAGTCCTTTTCAAGCTGTGAACAGGGACCTGTCCTTAGCACTCACCCTGCAGGCAGAGCCCTGACAAGAGCCATGTGCCACGGTCCTTCAGTTCTCAGCTTCCGGCTGTCACCAGAGGGTGCCCCTGCCGTGGGCTCTCACTGACCATGCTCCGACTGCCCTCGTGGGAGCACCCCACTCACCCCCACATGCCTCCTGTCTGCCTCTCTCCTCCACTGGATCTTGACGCCATGAGGTAGGAACAGTGTCTTGCAAATCACCATGCTTCCAATGCTAGCACAGTGCCAGGCACATAGTAGGTGCTTAATAAATGTCTATTGAATGACAACATCTTAATGAAAATGAGTCTCCATATGCCTGGAAACACAGGCTGGAACCAGATTTGGGGTCTAAATCCCATTCCAAGATCTTGTTTACAATTTTAAAAAATGTTTTTTGATTTCAATCCAGGAAGGGTTCACACTTGAGGGGCGATTCAAGTATGGGGCTTGGAAAGCATGTTATAGGCACTAAGTGGGGTATCAGCACAGAGGACAAAGAGCTGAGAATGGGATACACACGGCTGTCTGAAGCTCAGCATGTGTCATGAGATTGATTCATTTCCTGGACAGGTATTTATTGAGCACCTACTATGTACCTGCCATGGTTCTAGGCATTTGGAAAACATCAAAGAATAAAAATCCCTGTCCCCCTCAAGCTTCATTTTAAAGAAACTTTACTGTTTGCCAGGCGTGACTCTATGTGAATATCCACCTATTAATTCATCCAGTCTTTCCAACAAGCCTGTGAGACAGCACCATTATCCAAATTGTACAGATGGGGAAACGGAGGCTCAGGGCCTGCTCCCTCATCCTCAGACAAGGCAGTGAGTGGCAGGGCTGGGATGCGCCGCCAGGTAATGGGCTCTAGAGGTGAGCCCCAGACCCCCGCACTGCTGTCCCTCTGCACATGGGCAGTTGTAAAGGAGGCTGAGTTTTAGTCTCCCAGTTCACTGGGGAAAGGCTATCTCTACTTCAGGCTTCTTCTTTAACATCCTGAACCTTCCACACTCCACAAAGCTCCACACGCCTGGGGTGAGGAGACGCTGTCCTTTCTCCCGAGTCCTTTCTCTCACTGCTCTAAGGCAGTGCTCCTCAAGTTGGGTGGCCCACCAACCTGTGCCCTCACACACACACACACCTGTAATAGGTAACCTGTCGGTGACGAGGTATCTACAAATGGAGAAATGATGTTTAGAAACATTTATAGCAATTTGTTGAATCTAAAAAAAAAAAAATTGCTATCTGTATTCTCTCTCTTTTTTAAATTTCATTTTTCTAATCATTCACTTACATCATCCTTGACAAAAGTATTGTTCTGGAATGAATTGGGAATGGGAAAAGAAGAAAATAACATCTGATCCTTCACCACCGTATTGTTCTCAGGGAGTCCAAGCTCCCGGCCTGGGCGGATTGTATCCCTGAGAACAGAGAGACCCCGATGGCGAGGGCCAGGAAACACCTGTGTGGGCGCTTCCTACAGGTCCCCCTCCTTTCCATTTCTAGCGGGGGGCTGGGTTTTGTGCGCTCTGGCTTGGGGAGAAGAGGGATTGTGACAGAAGCTGCCTTTGGTTGTGGGCCTTCAGGTCTTTTGCAAAAGCCAAAGTTCATTCAAGAACTTGAGCCAGGCCTCCCCGGCTGGGTTACACTTTCCTCCAGGAGCTCCAGTGGGGAGCGGCCAGCTAGGCTGCTCCTCGGTGGGAGGTGAGGGAGGGGCAGGGACCGAGAGGACAGGGGAGGGCGGGAGAGCAGGGGAGTGCAGGTCCAAGTTGTGGGGTATGTAGGGAAGCTGATCTGAGTCCAAGGGCTCCCAGCTTCTGCGAAGGTTCTTGTCCCCAAGCTTGGCCTGGAAGCCACGCAGACTTCAGCCCTGAAGGGGCTGTGAGGGCCTGAGCACAGGCATCCCAGGACAGACCCGTGAGGACCAGTGGTGGTGGGCCTCCCCCAGAGGACCACAGTACCCTTGCACAAGCCTTTGCCATTACTCTCCCTTCTGCCTAAAATAATCTCAGCAAGGACACTTTTTTCATTCTTCAGGAGTCAGCTGAAATGTCTCATCTTCACAGAGCCCATCTGGGAGGTGTGTACATGTGTGATACGTGCATATGTGTGTATGTGCACACATGTGTGTTCATGTGTGTGGTATATGTGTAGGTATGCGCGTGTGTATGGTGTGTATGGGGAGCGCAGGGAAGAACTGTCAGATCACACGGCCTTGCACTTTCAGATCTCAAAGAGGTCTCGTAGCCTGCCACTGCTCAGTTGCTTTCCTGTCACTGTTTCCTCTTCGCCCCTAATTCCCCAAGTGTCCCTCTGTCTGCCTCAAGCTCCACAGGTCTGTAGCCAGCACAGGAACTGGGTCTAGGGTCCCTCCCTGAAATCTGGGGATGCTGTTCTGTGCCTAGAGGACATGCTGACTCTTCACGGGAAGACGGAGGTCTGCCCCAGCCAGCCTTCCCAGCTGGGAGTCTGGAAGGGAAACACAGCTGCCCAGGGGGCCCTGACAATCTCATCTGCACTCGGGGGCACCCCTCCCCAGTTCCTTCCCACTGACTTCACGTGAGGTCCCCAGGGTCAGGACTGGGAGCTGGACATAAGCGGTAGTACCAGAAGGCAGGATGGACCTGGAGGCTCCTTCGGAAACTCATGGTGCCTAGCCCACAGGGGCGTGGCCAAACCTACCAGCTTGCCTGAATGTCCGACTTCTGTCTTGGCAGAGTTCTACTTCCTGTTGCCGATCTGGCTAGAAATCCCCAGAGAAACCCTTCCCCTTAGCGATCTGGTCACTTTTGCTCCGTTTAGGGTATAAACAGGAAGCGGAGAGAGCTGCTTAGAAAGGAGAGAGCAGTATCATCAAAATAGCCACCCTTGCCTTTCATTTCCCCCTGAAATTCCAATTTCAGTTTCCATTTAATGGAAGTCAAGAGGGAGGTTTCCCAGTAGATCCAGGCCTCCCACCTCGTGGGGTCCTTCGGGGACCAGGGTGCCATGCAGACCAGATCCCTGGAGCCACAGTGGCCTCTGAGCAAACACAGGGGTCCCTCCCTTTGGGAGCAGTGCCAAAGAGGTCCATCTTGAGGGAGGTTTCCAGAACAAGAGACTCCAGGGCCCACCTCCTTCCAATTCATTCATCCATCCATCCATCCATCCATCCATCCATCCATCCATCCATCATCCACCCATCCACACTATTAATATGTAATAGGTCCCTTTTGTGTGCCAAGCACTGTGCTGGCCTATTGCACTGGGACTACTGCAGAGACAAAGGCATGTCCCTGCTTTATGATGCTTATTGTCTGGTGGTGGAGACGGATACCCAGGCGGATACTCACACACCCTCCTGCCTGCTGAGAAAACGCCATGGAGCCCGCCACACCACCTCGGAACCACGCTTGGAGACACAGCCTGTCAGCTTTCCCTGGTCCACCGGCCTCAGCCGCCTGCCACCCTGTCAGAGCTTCCTGAAGAAGACCCTCAGGGGGTTAGACAGGTCTGCACCTTCTCTGACTCTTCTCTCTTCAAGACACGGAGCCACTGCCCTGCCCTTGTATCTGGGCGGGCCTAAATGAAATGCTCCTTTTTTAACTTTGATGCTCGCACATGTCATATTTTGATGCGTAGACCTACTCACTCAAAACAGTCACTGCACTACGTCAGCGATGACGGCATGCTCCTTGTGAGTGAAATGTGCCAACTCCTTCCCCTTAGTTCTTACTCAACAACAAACGACAGTTACTGAGCCACAGACACTTTGCTGTGCTCCTTCACGTAGGTGCCCTCATTTCACTTTCAGATCTCAAGGAAGAAAATTGTTTTATAAGATGTGGAAACTGAGGCACAAAGTATAATGATGGGCATGGGAATTACTAGACAGCTGGTTTTTTTTTTCATTCAAAAGTACGTATTGAACATACATATATATGTATTTGTGAGTGTGGTAAGACTATTAAAATCTAGCCCCTCAGCAACTTTCCAGTTTGCATTATCGCGTGGGTAACTACCAGTATAGTCACAAGTCAGGTCTACCAAATAGAATGTGCAGAGGTGACCCTGTGTGACTTTGGAGGTGAGGCTAGAAAAGGTGGCACTTCTACCTGGCTCTCTCTTGGGACACCTGCTCTTGGAACCCAGCTGCTGGGCTGTGAAGAGCCCCTTGCCACACGGAGAGGGCAGGGTGAGGTTCTGACTGACAGGCCCAGGTGAGGTCGCAGTGGACAGCAGCATCAAATACCAGACACCAGCTGACTCCACCCCAGCTGCTCTCTGATGACCAATCCATGGGCGACCCGGAGCAAGAGCTGCCTAGCTGAACTGGGAGAGATAATAGTAACAACAACAGATCATTATTTTGCTCTAAGCTACTTGGTTTGGGAGATGGATTGCCCAAGTGGATCACCAGAACAGGACGCTGCCCTGGAAACGCTGGTGGGCCTCCACTCCCCCACAACCTGCTCCTCAAGGAGTGGCCAGCAGACCCCCAGCGCCAGATGACCTGGGAGCCTGTTAGAAATGCAGAACCTGAGCCCCACCCCAGACCTACTGAACCCAAACCTGCATTTTAACAAGAGTGGCAAGCGTTTCACACACATGTCCCAGTTCCAGAAGCACTGCTCTGCAAAAATATTTTTAAAAGTACATTATTTTAATGCAATTCTTACAAAATTCAAATAAAAATAATGTAAAGGCATAAACTTCTAGTTATAGAATAAATGTCATGGGATATAATGTACAGCTTGGCGACTAGAGTTAATAATACCATATTGCATATTTGAAAGTTGCTAAGAGAGTAAATCTTTAAAGTTTTCATCCCAAGAAAAAATTTATGGTGACAGATGTTAACTAGACTAATTGTGCTACTCATTTCAATATATATATATATATAATTATACATATACATATATACATATACACATATATATAATTATATATATATATAATTGTGCTACTCATTTCACTATATATACATATACACACACACATACACACACATACACACACACACACACACACATATATCTCGAATCATTATGTTGTACACCTGAAACTATTGCAATGTTGTTTGTCAATTATACCTCAATAAAATAAAATAAAATATAAAATAAAAATATGAGCTGACCATACCAAGAGTCAGAGAGGATTAAAAAAATAATAATGTAAAAGACCCTAATCCTAACATGCTGTTTCTGCAATCTCATGTTTTGTTGTTTTCAATACATATCCAAGAACTTAGAGTTCAGTGGTTTGGTTGATAAAATAGTATTATGTTCTACATTTTACAAACTGAATTGCCCAAACAAAGAAAAGAGAGAAATAAACAATCAGAAATCTATGCTATACTGAGTCCTTTGGTTTCATGCTATCTTTCTCTTGACCTGATTTCTCTCTTTATTTTCTTTTCTACTGCATTTCTCCCTCCTCCCCATAAAATGCCTCAAACACTTTTCTATTGTAAGGAAAGCAGAGAGGACATTTAAAACATTCCTAACAGGAATCTTGCACGCTAAGTATTAGTCTCATTTTACAGAAGAGGAAACTGAGGTTTGGTGAATTGAAACCAATTGTCCAAGATTGCCCAGCTGGCCAGTGACAGACATGGAATTTGATTTCCATTCTGATGCCAAAGCCTACTTTGTTGTTGTTGTTTGCAGAGTTGAGACAAGGATTCCAAGCTGGACTTCTCCCCTGGGACCATGCCTGCCTATTCTAGGCTCTTCCCTGCTGTTGTTTCTAACCCTGGCTACCCATCAGAATCACTGGGAGCCATTAATAAATGCCCCAGGCCTCACCCACACCAATTAAGTCAGAACCTCTGGGGTGGGGCCCTAGTATAATTATATTTTGAAGGAAATGTCCCAGATTTAATGTGCAGCAAGCAAGAAATGAGAACCAGAGCGCTCTGGCATGGTGCTTCCTCGGAGAACTCATGGGCTTTTTGAGAAGCTCAACTCAGCCTATCGGTGTGAATATACCTCATGTGAAAAATAGGCGCATTCCATAGAAAAGAATAGAGAAGTTGAGGTGTCCCTGAGTAGTTCTTTTCCCTTTAAGCTCTGTTTATTCTCTAGTGCTGAGCCAGTTTTACAGCTTGCATTGACTACACCCCGACTCTTCAAGAGTTAACCATGTCTTCTGAGCAGGAGCCCACTTGCTGGAGCTCAGAAGACGTACTGAAGTGGAGGCAGGTTACAGTGGACCAGCCTTCCAGCCCATCAGGTACCTACATATTAATTACATCCCTCTCCCCTTCTATCTGATCACCTAACTTACTTCGCTCAAGTAAGGCAGGAGCCCAACTAGACCTGGCCTCCATCAGTGAAAAACTGCTTCTGCCAGAGGCAGCTGTAGCCAGAACAGCTGTTACTTCTGTTTGTTTAAATGGTGGAGATCTTTACTGGAGAGTTTAAGTTGGCTGCTGACGTACTCAATGCATTCCTCCTAAGAGGAGAGCAGGACAGGCACCTGGTGTAACGGAAACAACCTGAAGTCACCCCGTCCGGGCTTGGATCCCAGCTCGGTGTTTCTGCTCTTGCTTCCTGTCGCTTTGAGCAAGTCACTGTGTATATCTCACCCCAATCTTCAAAATGAAGACTTGGGGGGTTTTTGAAGGAATACAATGAGGCAGGGCAGAGTTTCCCAAATTGTAGGGAATGAGTATGGCATTAAATAATACTGAATCACATAGTGAGAAAGCTATTCTCATTTTGGTTCTCTTTCATACTATATGATTATATCAAAGAGAAAAAAAAAGTGTCTTTTTGACATTTCTCCAACCCTGCTTTCCCTCCTTTATTTATTTATTTTTAAATGTATTTTTTACTGTTGATAGTATTACAGGTATCTCCCATTACCCACACGCCCCCCCCACACACATACACTTGTCCCCCTCCTCCCAGTCCCTACTTTCCTCCTTTAATAGCTGGTCTAGGTAATTATATGTATTCTTAGGCAACTGCTGAGAGCTAGAAATTAATAATAATGTTGATTTATACTTATTTTGACAGTTTACTTTTGTGGTGTTGGCTACCTATATGAGATAGGACTACAAATTTTTTATTTTTATTTTTAAATAAACTTAAGTCAAAGAAGTGATTAAAATATCAACTAATGGCCCACAGGTTGGCATACACACAGGACAAAACTAATTAAGGCGATACCCAAATGTCAAAGTTTAGGAAAAACGGAGTGGAGGTATTTGACAGAATCTCACCTTGAGTCTCTGAGTATAGTTAGGATGTGGTCAGATTTCAGGGAAAGAAGAAACTACCAAACTGCCGGTGTTCTCTGGTTTGAAATAAACTCTTGAAGAAAGGAAATTGGAGACATATTCTGATAGTTTGGACGGGTCACACTGACTGCAGAATTTATCTCGTTGTCCCTTGGACTGACCTTGGACCTCTGGCCTGAAAAATATTAGGTCCACTGCTCCTGCTGTCAATACTCAGTTACTTGGAAGTGGGGGAGGGAGGGGGGAAGTAGGGAAATACAATTATCATCTTAAATTTGATTAGTTTAGTTAAACATTTTAAAAAAGAAAACACTAGAAACACTAGATCACATTGGTTTCAGATGACAAGCCTTGGGAAGAAAGATTCCTGTTTCATCAATTCTCTGAACTGTCCAACTTTCTGCAGATCATTCTTCTTAGCAAGATAAGGAAGTGGACGTTAGAGGATATTACTATTCTGCGATCACATGACCTCAGGAGACCAATAAAAGACTCAGGATTCTGAGGGGAGAGAAGATCACATTGAAATTTAAGCACACGTGGGATTTACCTTTTGTGTTTTTCCTAAGAAGAAATATGAAGCCTCCAGAACTATTCAACTGTTGACTATAAAGAGTTGGTTTCTTTTTCTAGGAATGAAAATTTTGCCATGAAGCACATGATACCACACAGTTCTAAAAACATTTACATTGGTCATTTTGCCTAAGAAACATAGAGCAGAATAATCTATACACTATACATTGCTGCAGAAAAAAGGTTTTCTTTTCTTACGTTTTAAGTGATCTCACCAGCCTGTGATAATCTATCGCCACACGTCATGTGGGCTCATCTTTTAAAAAGCAAAAGCACCAGATTCTGATATTGGCTTTCTATTCTGATGTTGGCTTTTCTTATAGCCTGTTCAAAATTTAAAATGCTTCTATCAGCTTCAAATCCTAACTCAGTGCCAAGCCTCATTCTTCCAAAGGAGTTGAGGGGACGTCACCTCTAGTTCTGGCTTTACTATTATCTTGTTATGGAAAAGTCTCACGTTCATCTTGGACTCATTTGACCCAGCCATAAAACGAGTGGGTTGTGCTGGATTAGGGGTAACACACTCAAATGCCAACAGGGGCCAGGCAGGTGATATAAACAAAGGACGCTGGCCAGGAGTAAGGCAACAGGAACTGGTGGTGGTGGTGATGGTGGATAAGAGAGTGCATCTTCTCTAGAGGGGGCAGCCACCATCAGCTCCAGGCACTTGTCAGCCAGGAAAACAGGCCCATCGTTGACAGAGCCTCTTAAATGTCAAGGGGAGCTAGAAATCCATACTTTTAGAATGGGAATTCTCTTAATTTATTATTATTGACAATGAATTAAAAATGATTTTTAAAACACTATGCAGGCAAAACTACCATAACTGTAGGCTGGACCCAGCCTGTAGGTAACCATTTTATGACTTCTGCACTAAAGATCTCTGAAGTCTTGTAGCCTTAACTTCTAAATAGCAAATCTCTTCTTTTGTGTGTTGTCCATGAAATGGAGGATTTGACACGGTTTGGGAAAAGCAGAAGAGGAGCTGGGCTGTTGGGGAGACAGTGTGTCCTATTGGTGGCCGCAGAGGGTGAGATAGCCTAGATCCGTGGTCGGCAAACTGCGGCTCGCGAGCCACATGCGGCTCTTTGGCCCCTTGAGTGTGGCTCTTCCACAAAATACCATGGCCTGGGCGAGTCTATTTTGAAGAAGTGGTGTTAGAAGAAGTTTAAAAAATTTGGCTCTCAAAAGAAATTTCGATCGTTGTACTGTTGATATTTGGCTCTCTTGACTAATGAGTTTGCCAACCACTGGCCCAGATCAAAAGGCACTTGGCACAATGCCATAGGGCACTACTACTCTTAGCTGTTAGGACATGGGCGAAATAATAGCAATACTATCAACAGCAACAGCAACAAAACCACCTTTGCTCATTCAGAGATGGGCATGCCACTCCTAGACTTAACAGTGCTGTTTGGACAATTTTGTTAATCCTTTTAATGAATGAGGAAGGAAACACTATCAAGCAGAAAAACAGGATTCCTAATTAACAGATAAGAGAACAAAGGGTGATTTCACCCTCTGCTTCTCCTCTGGGAAGGAAATACTGCAGAGACACCTCCCATCCTCCAGAGGGCGGTGTTATTACAGAGCATTTGCTTGAGCAGGTAAAGGCGCAAAATAAGAACCAGTACCATTTTGTCTTTTTTTTGCACAGATGGTTCTGTTACCCAACTCTTTCTGTATCTAAGTTGCATTCCCACACCACTTTCACGACACAGAGACTTCTGTGTGGAAGGAAACAAAGAGAGCTGAGCTCAAAACTTGTTCCTGCCACTCCCCAATTTTTAGCTTTGCTACATTGGGCAAGGAACTGACTATTTCTGTAACTCCGTTTCCTGATGTATAAAGAAGAATAGCAAAGTCTACCTCATAGGGTTGATGTAGGATTAAAGGAAATCCTACCCACCCAGGGGAAATGCCCAGGTGTGTATTAGTAAGTACTGAACTATATGCCCTTCAAAGTTGTTATTTTTCTCATCTAAATTCCTCCTGCTAGAGTTAGATTTCACCTGGTAAGCTTTTGCCTTCCATCATGGCAAATGAAACCTGGAATTGAATTATTAGTTTGGATTATATGATACTGTCAATATTATCGGTCCATAATACGGCAATTTCATACAGTTCGATATAATACAAAAGCAGTCACCAACTCACGGGAGGGAAAGCAGCTTCCCCTTTTATCCTGGCTCTGAAACACACCTGAATAACCTACAATATTTACATTTGGGACAGTTGAGACCTTTGGTACTGGGACATACACCACTTTCTCATCACAAGTAAACTAACATTCGCTATCCACTTCCAGCTTACATAGTGCTTTGCATAAATATCATTTCCTTTAACGCCACAACAACACTGGGAATGGATGTGAGCACACAGCTTTTTATAGGCTCCTTGATGTGTTACTGTTGGTATGTCCTAGAGCTGTGAGATGCATAATGCGCTACCGTGGTTCCAGTCTACATATCCACACAATAAAGAATATTTCAAGGAACAAAGAGTATAATTAAAAGAAAGCTCTGCCACTCGCTGTGTAGGATGGATCAGACAAAACCTAGCTCCACAAACACCTGCACTGATGCTCAGAAGCCTGGAGACCACCCAGTTCTGGTACCCCCAGCACTCTGACAAGGACAAGATGACCTTGTACTTCCTCAACTTTCTATGGGTTGAAACTCTTACTAATATCAGCTTGGCAGGTTGAGCAGTCTATAAGGCACCATTCAAGTCTCAGTCTTTCAAGTCCCCTTCTAGGCATAAAGACATAACAAGACAATCCACCATGGAACCCAACCACATAAGAATGCCCCAAAGGATTTCATTTACTTCATATCTTCAAAGACAACTTTCTGTGACATTTTTATAGGTGATTTCACATCTGCCCTTTGTTCATTCTTTCGTGCAATAGCTTTTAACCTTTTTATTGAATACATTTAATGTGCCAGGCCTTGCTGAAGGCCAGGGGTCAGCAAACTACAAGCCTGAAGGCCAAGTCCCGCCCAAAGGCTGTGGTAGTAAGTAAAGTTTATTGGAACATAATCACCGTCATTCATTTAGGTAGAATGTGTGGCTGCTTTCTGGCAGAGCGGAGTCGTTGTGACAGAATTCATCTGGCCCACAAAGCCCCAAATACTACCTGGCCATTTACAGAAAATGTTTGCTGACCCTATTCCAGGTCAAGAGGCTATACGAGTAAAGAAGAATAGCCAAGTCCCAGGCGTCCTCAGATGCTCCTGATTAGGAGGCCACACTGGATGAGTGCTTACCACCTAACCTCAGCGGCAGTCTGCGTTTCACCCAGGGGATCACAGCCAATGCCGCTGCTGGGGGCTTGCAAGGAACAGGGAAAAAGATGACAGGTGTGGAGAAAGACGTGTAAGAGCGGGTGAGAGAGAGGGAAGTGTGGGAGATGGGATTAGTTAGTGTGGAGACCAGCTGGACCAGGCAGGCCCCGGGGATTTCCACTGGGGTCACACAAACCTAGGGCTGGGCCAGGTACCCCATGGGTCAGAATCACCTGGAGACATTATTAAAAACTCAGGTTACGGGGCCCCAACCTAAGACTCTGAACCTGAGTGCCAGAGGTGTGAAAGCGTTTCCACGAGCTTAGCAGGTATCCCTAGGTGATTCTGAAGCGCGTTCAAGTTTGGTTAGTGTTTAGTCTGAGTGAGCGGTCGAAGGCGATCCCCATGCAGTCTGGCCCGGCGTCCACTCATGGCAGGTGAAAAGGAAAAGAATCGGGGCCCAGACACAGAGGTAGATGCAGTAAAAAGGCAGTTTATTGTCTATTAACACTGTACAGAGGAACAGAGAGAAGCTACAGGTACAGCGTTGGCTGTCGCTGGCAGTGTAATTTCTAACGTCAGTTTTTGCTTTTTCATCTGAAGGAAACAGAACAGTCAAAGTACACTTCAGGTTACAAAGTACAGCCGCTAGCCCAGCAAGTCTACTTCAGGAAAAGCACGACAGGCTCCCTCCCCACCCCCCAACCAACCACAGAATGGATATATGTACAGAGATGCCACTCACCCCGGTGAGCTACTAAAGCTGAAAATTCCATCAACACAACCTACATTCACCAGAAAGCTGCATCCGACACAACATTTTCTGGAACCCCTGTATGATTTCAACTCTACAAAGTCAGGAGCTTGAGAGGAGGAAAGAATGTTCCAGAACCCGACAAAGAACAGAACTCTTTCCACTGGCCAGAACAGAATATCGAGAAATTGGAGTTGGAGCTACACACAGAATAGTTGGGGTCAGGCATTGCCCAGTGGTCTCTCTGCAGATAAAGACTTGTCATTGCAAAACCAAGGGGCTGGATGGCTCCCTGCCCTGCCCGCCTCATCTCAAAACCAAGAGGTGCCGTGGTAATAAGAAACTAGAGCCCACTGGCTCTCCCCTAGCACCTTCAGGCAGTTGCATAGTTCTTTCATTTTTGGAAATTGTCTCCATGACACTAATGTTCCCTGCTGGGCTTGACTTGAACCCACTGGAGGGATCCTGGTGATGAAAGAATGGAAATGATTTGCATGGGAATCGGAGAAGTTAGTTTTCTTGAAAGGGAACGTGTTTATGACGTTGCCTTGTTGGGAAAAGGATCTTGGTCTTTTAGGGAAGTAGAAATAAGGCTGATGCGGGAAAGGACCCAACCTGGCAAGAGTCTGACAGGAGGGGTGAGCGGACTGAAGCTTGTCCCACCCTGTCAGCCAGAGGAACGGGGGTGGGTGAAGCTCTTCAGGAAACTGAGTGTGAATGCCGCCAGAACTCAGGAATTTGGCAGCAAACTGGAGGTGGGGTGGGGGTGGGGATCCAAGAACTCTAAAAATTCAGAATCTTCTTTATGGATGGATGAAGGCAATTCTTTCTCATCTCTACTTAGCTCTGAAAATATGATGCAGCCCCATTAATATTTACAAGGCCAGTAATACCTGGTAAGCTTTATATTGTTGGTTTATACATTTATGTACAGACTAAGAGCCAGATGTTTCTGACTCACCTTTTCACACCTATGACTCAAATGCACTGTAGTGAGTGGTCTCTTAACCTCAATGTAGCAGTTACTCCTTAAATATGTGACAGAGTTGGACTTATATTTAAAACTAGAGGCCCAGTGCATGAAATTGGTGCATGGGTAGGGTCCCTAGTGGCTGCTGGCCAGGGCCTCCCTTCCCCCAGCTGCCTGCCACAGCCACCAGCCAGGGTGGCCAGCCAGGGGGAGGGGCCACAGGTGGTTGGCCGGCCCCGCCTCTGGTCCAACTCTCGGTGGAACTCCCGGTTGAGGGGACAATTTGCATATTAGGCTTTTATTATATAGGATAGCTACTTCCTTCCAAAAAAATGATTATATATTATTATTAAAGATGGAGCCCAGCCCTAGCTGATTTGGCTCAGTGGATAGAGTGTTGGCCTGTGGACTGAAAGGTCCTGAGTTCGATTCCTGTCAAGGGCACATGCCCTGGGTTGTGGGCTTGATCCCCAGTGTGGGGCATGCAGGAGGCAGCCAATCAATGATTCTCTCTCATCACTAATGTTTCTATATATCTCTCTCTCTCCCTCTCCCTTCCTCTCTGAAATCAATAAAAATATATTTAAAGATGGAGCCCAGAGAGCTCTCAAGCCACTCAACAGTTTCTCTAATTATAGTTACAGAACGTTTGGTCTTACAACCTAGGTCTGTTTGGAAAAAATGGACTTTGTGCAGTGGTGGTGCAAGGGCAGGGCACAGCCCTTGTTCACACCCCCAAGGAGTTCACCGGAAAGTTACTTTAATGGAATGGAGAAATAACTCAGTCAATCAAGGGTGTTTTCAAACTCAAGCTTCAGAATGCATATAGAATTCACTATAAAAATATTTTTCCTTAAAAAAATACATAAATGTAAAATATTCCATTTCTATAGCCACTCCTGACTTCCACCCATATCATGCGACTCATCTTAGACTATAATGAATGGGCACACCTATCGGTAATGACCCCATCCCACCATGGGAGTCCATCTCTCTTGCTTTTCCAAAGCTATGCCAATTATGCTAAAAAATATGCTCCCGGACCCAGAGAGGCGGGAGGGGGCCCACAGGTGCACCTCCTTCACAGTGGGAAGGACTGCAGGTCACGTGGCCCGCCCGAGGAATGTCAGAGTGTGAGTTGGCAGGCCAAGAGGAAAACACAGAACGTTTGGTTGGGAGATGGTCCGAGGCAATGCCCAAGCTATGCCCACTTTATTCCCCCTGGGCCAGACCTGCCAGGCTCTGCCTCCAGGCTCCTGTGATGAAATTCACAGCTCTGAAGAGGGCTGGGCAGGGGTGGGAAGAGAATGTTGTGTTCATACAGCTTTGGAATACAACCTGCGTTTTTTTTTTTTTAAAAAAGGACAGAAAAGGAGAACATAAACAGCGATGCTAAGGCAAACTTTCAAATGGCACATCAGAACTCTTTTTTTTTTTTTTTTGTCATTCGTTTAGTTCACATCACAAGGCAGATACATTCTGTAAACATGTATACTGTACAGTACATTAACCATAGGAAAATAAAAAGAAAGCCACCCTGTAATTCTTTTCTTTCTGTATCTCTGTTCTCCCACGCTAGGAGGACTGCCCGAAGTCTACGGAGAACTGTGTGGTTCCCGAGATAAACTTTTCTTCTGCTAAGAATGCAGTGACTTGCAAAAAAGAGCCCCCGGTGACTAGCAAGAGGCAGTATGGGGAGAAGGTGACCACTCACACCTCAACCTGTAGAAACTTAGAAAATAGTCACAAAATATAAAAAAGTCATTCATTTCAGGAAACAGTTTGGTTTCCTGCTTTGTAAAAGAGAGCATTGAAAAATTGTTGTTGTTGTTGTTTTGTTTTTTACAAAAGTTAAGGCTGTCCAGATCTTAGAATGCAGAAAATCTGCGGTCCCCCAAAGTATCATGTTATACTTTCACGTCAAAAGCAGCTTTTTTTTTTTTTTTTTTTTTTTTGCGCTACAGTTCTGGCCTTCTGTTAGACTGGGGTGGAGAGGGGAGCGGAGGCCGATTTAAGTCATATGAAAGTTAAGGGTGGGGGGGGCGAGGCTGGTCTAGGGTTCCCTGGTAAAATTGCCCTTTGAAACTTTCAGGATGTCATCTTTATTCTATCCTTTTCTACATTCGAATAATAAGTATTCTGGTTTTTTTGTTAGACAGGGGATTTTATTATGGAGTTCGCCGAAGCTATGAAAGTACAGACACATAACTGCACTGTGCCCCTCAGAAAAGACTAACTTTTATTTTTTCCCTAGAAAACGCAGGCAGCTTTTCTTGATAAGAGCAGAAGGGAGCTACGCAATGAGGGTGAACTGGCCACAGGACTCAAAGACCCCATCTTGCTCATGATTTTGAGCTGCTCTGTGACACATGCTGTAAGTCCATGTACCTGCTGGTGCCATTAGCCCACAGGACAGAGGGTCTCTTAGGTTCTATCCTAGTCAGTGGCATTCCAGGCACCTGGCATAGTACATTGAGGAGCTTCTAAAAGTTTGCACATTTACAAAGATTCTGACACTTAGGTATCAGCTATGCGGTGAATCTGTGGTTTCAATAACAAATGCGCATGTTGCAAAAATACAACATAAAGCTGCTCGCCTTGGGATTTATTGTTAACAAAGCAACATGGAGGGAGATGAGAATATTTCCATAAGGAATGGGGCCTTCGGTGATTTTTACTCCACAGGGAGGTCTAGTGACAAACAGAGACAGCTGAACTTCTAGATTTAAGTAAAAACAAAAACAGTCCTCTGGGCATCCTTGGTCTAAGTTCATCTGTGTTTTATTATTTTTTAATTGAATTTACTGGGGTGTCATTGGTTAATAAAATTACATAGGTTTCATGTATGCAATTCTATAATACATCACCTGTATATTGTATTGTGTTCACCACCCAAAGTCAAGTTTCCTTCTGTTCGTCTGTGTTTTAAATTGGCAGGAAAATGCTTTTAAAAAGGAAGTACTGTTTTTTGGTGGTTCAATTTTTGCCTCTATCACCACATCCCCTCCTCCTCTCCTGCTACCTGTTCATTCATTGGAATGAAATGAATAGTCATTGCCAAGGGTATTCTGTGGTCCCTCGAAATGGAATTCTGCAGAAGTGAAGAGAAATAGGCTGTTTTCACACCTGGCCTCAATGTTTTGCTCCAGAGATATTGTATCTCTAGACATATAGTTTCCCCCCCTTTTATAAAAACTTGACCCTACCCAAAATAAAATATTCTCCTTGCATGCAGGAAAAACACAGTTACCACCAGGAAGATGGAATATGTGGGGATTTGAAGCAGATACATGTCTATCAACAGTTCAGAAAGAAGCCAAATCAGATGAACACTAGAATTTGTTTGCGTTTCCTTAAAGTCTTTGTAGGTTGCTCAGGAGACTGAAGGAAATCATGTTTGGGGTTTGGCCAGAAGGGAATTCCATAGCCCCTCACCCTCTCTACTTCCAATATTAAGTGACATCACTGTACATTGTCAAATCACTGCTAGAGCCAACTAATGTTTGCTTATATAAGGAATTAATGTACTGCTGGGTAAAAGAATTCCCTGTAGTTTGTTCTATTACATATGAAACAAACAAACAAAAAAGTCAAGGGTATATGAAACAAGTCACCAAGATTTTTCAGGGCATGTAAGCTTAAACTTATCATTTTAACCATTAAAGGATCTTTAATTCGATGCCCCTGAAAATCTATTTATAAACAAATGAAATATCCCTTCTCTTCCTCTTTCCATTTATGAGGGAACTAATGATATGATTTTAAAGAAAGTCCAACTAACCATTAGCTCAAAAAAGGCCATGGTTCTGTGGCTTCATTACTGATGTTCTAATTAGTCTGATTATGTAGTCCATCGGTCACCAACCTTTCTGTGGTGACCTAACCCGCTGACCTAAAAGCAACCGACCACTGGTTGGTGACCGCTGATGCAGTCAATCTCAGAGAATGCCAATGTCAATCACAGAGAATGCCAATGACAGCAGGGAAGGCAGACTGTTCACACTCACAACTGGATATCTTCCTTAGGAAGGGTAGCTACTTGTTGCGGTAGGTGGGATTGTAGCTCTCATCCCATAAAAGTACCGGCTGAGCCCGAATCCCCCCGTTAGAATAGGAAAAGGATACAAAATATGCAAATATATATATGCCACGTTCAAACACTCCTGCATTTACTGTGGCCACAAATCATTTGAATAAAAGCAACACATCTTACTTTGAAAACCAGTACATGATCAGCTGTATAGTAAACAATAGAGAGCACTCTAATTCGTATAGCTTGCTAATCCCTATAATAATAATGGGTGAGTGAGAGTGCAGGTTATCATTAGTCTTTCAGTCTTCTGTACAGCGTTGTAGTGAGAGGTGCAGATCAGTGTCTTCATGAGAAACTAGTTCATTTATGGAAGGAAGGGCAGGTCATTTCAGGGAATTCTCTGTCCAAGACGACTCAGATTCTGAGTATCAGCCAGCAAGCCAAAGGGTTCTAAGTTCCCCCGTTCTACTCACTAACTGTGCTTTTAAAAACTCATATTGTAAAGAAGTGGGGGGGGGGGAATAAATAAAAACTCATATTGAATAGTTTTAATTCCCAAGGGAATAAAAAAAAAAGATAAGCTATGGTAAACTTTTAGCGTTTTCTTTCTTAAATAAATTGTTGAAACAACAGATTGTCCAACACATGAAAACTGTTTTCTTTCTCCATGCAAGTGGGTTTATCTGGCATGTCATTTTATTTATCATTTAAATGATGCTTTAGTGACCATTCACTGAGGAACAGGAAGCTGAGTGAGATTTATAGGCAGCAAAACCAGGTATTATTTCCAGATAACAGAACAGTTTTAGTCCATTGCAGCTGCTTGAGTGAAGCTGAGATTTAGAGATAATTCCCTCAGCTGTTCAAAACCAAGCCATGGATGAAATCGTCTCAGAAAGCAGAACTTAGCTCCTTTATTTTTCCCCTCTTTCTCTTGTTTTGTTTACATATTGGTGATAAAATGACTCACTTTGTGCAGTATTAGAAACAAGTTAATGTTGAACAATAAAAATATTATTTTCTATTTGATTAGAATGCATATAACTTCAAGCCAAGAAATTAAAAATACGACTAGATTTAGCACTGAGAAAGCAAATATTTAGGGCAAATTTGGTTCTGTAGTCAAATTCTCTAAAGACTACCTTATTTTTTTCTCATCTACTTTTCACAGAAGTTAGGCTTGATACAGTATGCCTATTGCATGTTTTTTGAAACTACATTCTATAGGACACAGATAATATTGTGAATGATTTGTAACAATGCTATTAACATTTGGGCAAATAACTTAAAGTTAAGATATACCTGTTCCTAAAAATCAGTTAAAATTTACACCTTTATTTTATTACTATATGATTATGTTATTAAATTGCTTCCCTTTGGTTTTACTATATGTGTGGCTGTTTGCTTTGGGGGGAGTGCCAACAATTTATTTAAAGAATTGTTCATTGTGTTCTAACTATTCTTTGATGTTCTGAAATCTCCAGAAGTTTAAGAGACATGCTTTAAGAAGCTCAGCTATGTGCCACTCAATCAACCAGTATTTGTGGAAGGAATTTAAGCACGTAATGTGCTTAAGACAGGTCTTTCTTAATCTTTTACTTTTTTTCTTTTTTTTTTTTTTTACATTTTAAATTGTTTTTGAGGGGTGGATAAACCTACATGCTAACGTTATGGGAAACATTCTCTTTCTTGTGGGGACAGAGAGAAAAGAGACCGGAAGTAAGGCTCTGGAATCAACTGGGCAGGTGAGATGGACAGGTATCAGTTACAGCACCATCCGCAATGAAGTGGGACCACCACAGCCGCCACTGTAGGTCAGAGAGACTGTTCTAGAAATACGGTCACTGCAGAGATACGCCTCAAAATGATCCCATCGTTGAAAAGAGATGAACATGATCAGAAAACGTCCGTGGAAAAGAAAGCAATATAAAAATTTACATTGTTCCGAGAGAACAGAAGCAAGGCCAGTGCTCTTGCCTACATTTGGAGATCACTACCGATGCTGAAAACAATGTTTGTGTCACGTCCTTAGAAAATTAAAAAAAATGGTGCTTCTTATATAAAGGGTCCACCAGGGAAGCGGTGAATGAGGGACAGCTGCTGGTGGGCGGGTTAGGGAAACCAGTCCCTACGTTCCAGCTGTGACAAGCCCTGGGTTCTTTGCTTTCACATCAGCTTCATTTCAGGTGTACCAGAAGGGAAGCCAGAGATGCGAGGCTCTGTCCTCTGGAAGCTTACGTAAGGCAGCAAAAAGCATCGCCCTCGATGGACAGAGTAAGTGAGGTCCACTTTCGGCTACACTAGTGACCGGCCAGAGCCAACAGCGTTTTGCCAGACAAGATATAAAAGCACAGATCCACAGCAAGGGAGGCCAGGGAGACACCAGCGATGCGGCGATGTGGGTACAGGATGGGAACACACTACAGAATGCACCCCGGGGGCCACCGGGGCCGGTCCCAGTCGAGTGGATTAAGGCTACTATGGAACTCGCTGCTGTGAAGAGTCCATCCCAATGGAGCAGGAAGGAACCGGTTCACTCTTGAAGACACAGGGAAAGGCTCAGAGGAAAAGCAAGTTCTTGGAAAGAACGAAGCACACACATGCACGCTGTCTCTGAGGCGAGGAAGCTGGAGAAAACACGAAAGGGTGGAAAAATAAGAGAGAGCAAAGCAATCCGACTGCAAGGCAGGCAGGCGCTGGCTTCCAGGTCACAGTATTGCAGTGAGTGGTACAGTGAGGTCTAGGTAAGTGGTGGGGAGCCCGGGAGGCTGCCCCGAAGAAAGGGGGGAGAGAGGAGCGGTCACATGACAACACAGCATTGACAGCGCTTTTTCTTTTGGGTACCTGCGGCTGGCTCTGTGGCCAGGCTCTCTTCCTTCCCTTCTGGGGATGAGGGCTCTGTGGTGTCTGAGATGGGCCTCCCAGACACCAGCTCCGCCGCATTCCCGTCGATGGTGGACACGTCCGTCACGGTCTTCTCCCTCAAGGACTTCTCGTCGTCTTCGTCAATGAGGACCAACTCAGCCTTGATGGTCTCATCGTAGCCTAGCACCTTTTTGGTCTCCTCTTCGTCCTCGATATTTTGGTAGCCCATGAAAATCATGGTGACGGGCTGATCCAAGTTCGCCTGCGGCCCTTCCGAGCTGGGGGCTCGGGCCTGCTGCCCTGGGTTCCCGGAGGAGCGGTCTTTCCTAGATTTATGTACCATTTCTAACTTGGCCTCTTTGCAGAGCACGTGATCCTTAGGGTGGCCGAGGCTCCCATCTGCAACCGCAGTCCTCTCGGCCACACGCCCGCCTCTGAGGCTTGACTGTCCCGCCTTCTGAATGAGCTCTTCTACATCCTTGGAGCTTAGTCTGTGCACTCCGTTTTCTACCACGGTGCCTGCCGAGCGCACCTCATACACTACTTTGGTACCATCCTCATAGACTTTGACTCCTCTCGGGTGGACCCCCTCTGGGCCAATGGTGGATGTAGAGAGAATCTTGGTCTCTCCTGTTTGTGTGTCTTTCTCCACATTAATTTCCATGGCGTACACAGCTTGAATGAAAACAAGAGAAAGGAAGTGCATGTTACAACAAAAAAAGCCAGTGAATGGTTAATTGCCAAACAGACAAAAAAAAAAGGTGTTGTGCCCTGTCTAGTCTAACTGCCAAGCATCGTGAGTGTTAGCGTGCATGCGCGGTGTGGACAGAGGCGGTTATACATGTGTTTAACACAGCAGCTTAACGCACTGGGAGGACAGGGGTACAGAGGCCCCGTTCCTCCTTGGCACTGACACGTCTAAGGCACATCTGCTGCGATACAGCCCACAAGCGACTGCTTAGATCCAGTGTCACAGGTTCCAGGGAGGCTGGCGACATGCGAGTTCACCTTGACTGACAGCTTACCCTCAGCTCAGAGACAGTTTTAAAGCCCTTGGTTAAGATGTGTCCTAGTTCCAAAATCTCATATCTTTTTTAACCCTTTCATCAAGTGTTCCACGGCTTCTTCTACATTTCTCTTTACTGTTAATGGAGAGTACATAAAGGTTTTCGCAGGTGGGACGTGGCTGTCCTCCACTGTGCTACAAAGTAGGATTATTTGCAAAACTGAAAAGCTACCAAAGCAGTAAGGCGATATGTATGTATAACTAGGTTTCTCAAACAAGAGCTGGACAAAGCACAAGATCGAGGCCGCGTCATCCCAGGCCACTGGAATTTGAGGATGAGGATCGCAGAAGGTACCTCTTTCTTCTTCCATCTGCCCACCGCCAAGTCCTCGTGATTCCGCCCCACACCACCTTTCTCATCTGTCACCTTTTTCGGTTCCACGGCCACTACCCCCACGCTGAGACATGATTTCCTCTTCCCTGGGTTACTGCAAGAGCTTCCTCTCTGGTCTTCCTGCTCTGATCTCACCTTCTCCAACTCACCCCAAACCCACTGTGGCCAGTGTGGGGTTCCTAAGGACAAGCTCTTTCTTGTCCTACAGTCTCAGGTGACACTCCATCCTTTCAAATCTGTTACCTCAGAGGCGCACATTCTGAATGTGAGGAACCTGGGCATTAGACCCATACAGCCAGTTCTCTCCAGGCACCCTTTCCCTGGGTGACCTGTGGGTACATCAACCTCTCTGCAGCTTCAAAACTAAATCCATCTTCTTCCTTCCGAACTCCCCCAGAGTCTTTGTGACAAATAATACCAGTACCACCGAGTCTCTCAAGCTCGATATTGCTCCCAATTTGTTTGTCCTTTTCTTCCTAATTACCCAACAGCCAAACAATTGTTCAGAGTCACTAATTGCATTTCACATCTGTCCCTGTGCATCACCCCTAGGCCAGACCCTCCTCTGCTCTCTGCACAGTATCCTTGTTTCCATCTTATCTGCCACTTATGCTGGTCAAGGCCAGAGGGCCAGAGGTAGCTGAGGCTTGTTTTTGTTGCCCAGAGGAGTACTGAATTGTTTTTATATTATTAGAAGATAGCAAAAGGAAGGAAGGAAGGAAGGAAGGAAGGAAGGAAGGAAGGAAGGAAGGAAGGAAGGAAGGAGAAAGGAAATAATATCAAAGACTATGCGATAGAGGTCTTATGAGCTCCACAAAGTCTGAAATATTTGCGATCTAGGTTTCTCAAACAAGAGCTAGAAAAAGCCTGCCAACCCCTGCTGGCCTATGCTCTATCCTCCCACAGTTACCTTACGCTTAAACCCTCTGTTGGTTCCTCTGTCTGTAGAGGATAAACACCAAGCTCCTAAACTTGGCATACAATTAATTCCCTTCAGAATTTGTCTGCAAGCCTCCTTTCTAGGCTTGACTTGCAGCCCTGCCCACTCAACTCCAGCTGTAACAGACTCCTCACCATCCCCAGGACACTCCACCTCCTTCCATCACCGCTGTCCCTCTGCCTGGACTGCCTTTCATCCCTTCTCCACTGCAGTCTCCTGGAGTCGTGAGTCATGTCTCTGCTTATCATGCCTTGGAGTCCCTACCTCTTTCCGAATAACTGCAAGTCCCCCAGCTGTGCTAAGAAGACCCTAAGTATCTTTCCACTCACATGTTCTATTGCTCCCTTTCCCTCTAGCTTAACCAAATAATGCCATTCCACACCTAAACTTTTCCTGCTTTTGGTAAGATTCCCTTCTCTTGAGATGTTCTTCTTTTGAGTTTCTATGCATCCAAATGGGACTTGTCCATCCACGTGCTATCTTTGATCCTCCCATCTCTAAGGCATCCCTCTCTTCAGATTCTTTGGACACATCTCCTAACCCTCTCTGAAGACACTTAACACTCTTATTATACTTCCACTCAGGAGTATAATTATTTATGGGAATGTTTTATTAGCTCCACAGATTTTTAAGATCTATGAAGTCTAGTTATTTCACCTGACATCTCTCTGTCATTGTCCCTCCCCACCAGCACCTACCTTAAAGTCTTTGGTACAGAAGAAACCTGATATACATACCTGTGAAACAAATGCTACTAAATGAAAAGTCTAATTTGGTTGTCTTCATCTAGTCACAGAGACTTTGTACAATACGACACCAATGACAACGTACACACAGTAACTGATGTTTGAACTATTTTAAAAAACCAGCCATGATATTGCTCCATCTGCTTGTGTAATAAGGTACAACCTGTTCATGGCTGACACTTAACTAAAAAAGCCTCTGAAGCAAAATGCAATACTTGATTTTCATTGTGTCCATTTTGAAAGTTTCACGGTTTTGCACAAGGATCTTGAGTTTCCTTAAGTGATGCATTGGGAGGCCAACCAATATTTGTCATGGAGGTACATGGGCTCACACAATGACGGTGACATTTTCCACAAAAATGTGTCATAAAAAAAAATAGAATAGGCATTTAAAATTTTCCATGGGCTCCAAAAAGTCAGTTCTTTAATTATCACACTTACATTAAAAAGCACATTCTGGTGTTAAAATATTATGTCCTATCACTATAAACACACTCATGGGACAGATTTATCAATAAGAAGGGCAATAATGATAATGAGTTATAGGTACAATATTTAATTATCTCCCAAACGTCCAGCAACATGCAAACAAAATGACACCTTTACCTGTAATCAATACAGAGTCTGGAATAAAATATTTCTATTTTTATATCCATATGACAGGATACAAATTATTAACATGGCAATCTTTAGAGACAGCCCTCTCCCTCTTCCCACCAATAAGAATGCTGTCACTGTTGGTCCATTTTTCCCTTCTCCACCCTAACCCTCAATCTCATTTTGTCTTTGCCTGTTCCTAGAATCAGAGACTGGACAGAAAGGAGGGACGTTGAGATGTTCTTTTCTAGAAGGGTTGAGTAGATCCACACATTAACCAGTTGAGAAAGAAGGAGCTCATAGAAGAGAGAGTCAAAGCTGTGTGGGACACAGAGAAGGAACTGTGCGTGGTGTTAGATGGTGCTTTGGAGACAGTGATAAGTAGAGGGAGGTAAGGGAAGGAAACTTGAGAAATATGTTTGGGTGGAGATATACATTGGATTCTTTCTCATATCCTTCTGGAAAAAAAATACCTAAAGAACAGAGTTCCTATTTATCTGTGTATTTATTTATTCATTCATGGCTGTGATTTTAAACTGTATTTTGTTAAGCATGACATGGCTTTGGACCTGAACCCCATGTCAAATGATTTCATTAGGGTTACACATTACTATTTCTATTTACATGTTGTACACTGTTCTTCCAATATTTCTATATTATGCCATCAAATACAACATCACTTGTTGTATTTGATGGCATATACACCCCCCTACCCCCACCCTGCCAGCTAAAACATAAGGCTTCAAAGCCACAGATTTTCAGGTTTCTCCAGGGCTTGATCTCACATTGCTTGTCTGCGTTCCCTTTCTTCGCTAGCAAGGGGTACTCAGGTGAACACTGAGAAGCTCTGGCTTAACACAGGGGCAACATTGAGATGTCATGGATGCACATAAGAGAATACTGTTAGACATTCAGAAAACCAACCACACAGGAGGCATGAACGAAATACCTTCAATGTGTTGTTTATGGATAAGCATTTACATTTTGCTCCAGTTCTCAGGCAATAATATTTCAAAGGTAAACTAGGGTGGATACGAAGCAGGAGGAAAAGAAGACTTAATGTTTTAAATTCAGCATTTTGTTTCTCATGCATGCCCACAGCTTTAAAAACTCTTCTGCCAGGAATGAATCCCAAGGACCTCTCACTGAATCGTGCCCTCATCTCCAACCACAAAGAAGGCTCTCCATCCAACCTTCCTGCCCCTGGAGCTTCCCCACCCACAGGGACACTGCTCTCTGTGTAGTGACGAGGGTCCTGTGCTCATCTCATTGAAAACAAATGAGAAGGGGGTACTACTCAGGGCAGAAGACTTTCTGAGGAGCCCCTAAAAGAGATTGTGAAAGAGCCCCATGGACATAAAAGTCTTTGAAAAGCTGTCTGAAAGGTCCTGGAGGAGGGTCTGGAGACAGAGCAAAAAGAAAGGGTACAGTGCGAGGGGAGTTTCAGCGATGGGATGACTGAAGCCTGGAAGTATGTTCTTACCAGACAATAATTTAGTTATCGATTTCCAAACGTGGCATACTGATGACAAAAGGATTGGAGTTAAGGAAACATTTCTGCATTCCTTCCAATAACCCATAAGCCAGGGAAGAAAAACATTCACTTTGTTCATGAAGAATAAGAAGCCGAGTGGCTCGTTTCGGCAATGGGATGTGGACGAATGGCTGAACTGGCGCTTTGATTTGGGGCCTCCCGGTTTGGTTTACTAGGTTCTTACTCCCCCAGTAGCCCTCTGGTCAACGAGGAGAGCCACTCTGAAGAAGCAGGAACGCTGTAATGGGGGATGATCATCCCAGCCGCAGGATCCTGGCAACTGCCAGGTGTGGGCTACAGCGGGCGGCCCCTGGGGAAGACACCGGCCTAGAAACCAGGGCGAGGGAGGGGCGAGAAGTTCTTGGGGCCTGGCATGCTGCAGCACCCCAAAAGATGGGTCTGAGGAGCAGAGGATGCTCGATTCCGCGCCAGTCTCACTCCCCTGGCTCTATGACTGTCTCGTTCCCCGTGACTTCCAGCTTTAGCAAAAAGAGAGCCGCTGTAAGGAGCCCAGGGGGCAGGAGACAGGACACCAGACACAGTAGGTGGACGGGGAGCCAACGGACATGATTCCATTTCAGAACCAAGCCAGGACCACACAAAACAAGACACTTCCGTAAGGAAGGGAATTCAATCTTTGCTAAAGCCTTTGACTCAGGCGTCTCTCAGCTCACTTCCTTTGACTCACTGTGCTCCGGGGGAGGAGGCACAGGCTGAGCAGCCACATGTAGAGTATAAAATGACGCCCCCACTGCCATTAGTCAGTAAGATGGGAGGTGTCAGAAGGAGGGAGAAACACAACGGGTCTGAATTCCCATGCAGATGACACCCCATCTTTGGGTCTCACTTTCCCCATTTGCACAGTGAAGGGTAAACAGTGTTGATATTCTGTGGTGCCGTGAACAGCACCTGCCCCTATGCCGGTGATGCGGCAAGAACAATAGGAGGTAGTAGGCAGCCAGAGCAGGCAGTGAGAGCAACCCAATATGATACACATTCAGTAGCGGGCGTCACTTCCGGGATGTGGAAGAGAAGCAATGCATATGCTTTGCTTACTGAACGAACACACATGTATGTGCAGTCTTGTCCCTTCAGGCAGATGACTATGCGTATACACATATGGTCACATCCCTGGAGGCGGGAGATATAAAACTGACTATTGTGACGTCAATAACAATGAAAAACGAGGAAAATAACTCCAAATAGATTCTCCCTTTCATCCCAGAGTAAGCCAGTAATAAAAAATTTCTTTGAATAATTGTTTTCCCAGGACACCTTGGTAGTATTGGCAAATATGTGATGTTGAACGATAGCAAAAGCCTCTTTTTCAAATCTGATTTTGCTTCCATTTTTTTTTTGGTCAGGAAGTATGGTTTCCAGTCTGAAAAGTGCCAGAACGAGCATTGCTACGCGGGAAGTGAAGGCTGGAAAATAAGGAAGCACCAGGGATATAAATGCTCTCAGTGCTTTGGGCTTGGGCCCCAGCTCCCCTACTCATGGGCTTGTCTCAAGGAAGTGCTGGGGGCAGACACTCGGAAGTTCTGATTTTCAAAAACGAGGAGGGAATTCCACAAACGACATAGAAGTGAGTTTGACACCATGGGGGCTAAATGCAAAGAGCAGAGGCCACCACGAGCCAGCGTGGGCCCACCAGGCAGAAGCTGTGCAGATAAATCCCGTTTTCTTCCTTGTTCCAGGTCTCTAGACAGATTAGGCAAATGCCAGAGACTCAGCACATCTGGATCCTCCTCCAGGCCCTTATATTCCTGTGGACAAGACAGAAACATGGGCCTTGGGTGTTAGGACCACTGCCAGGGTCTGTTCCTTGTTGAATGATCACGCCCCACAGGCGCCGACTTGGGGTTCCCAGGAGCCAGGGGACCCAGGTCTGCTTGCAGGCCTCTGACTTCGGGTCCAACTCTGCAACGTTTTGATCAGTGAAATGAATAAAAAAATAATGAAGGCTTGCTTTTCAGATTTGAGGTGAGAAGAAAAGTAAGGCTATGAGGTGCCACAATCACAAGCTATAAAGACGCCCACAGAGGTTTTTTCTGCTTTGAAAACTGTTAAGCCCTTTATTCAAATGGAAACGAATACAGAAACACAATATGTAAACACGAGCGTGGAGGAACTGCTGTTTAAAATGGGAGAGAACACAGGAGCCCTGACTACCAAATCCCCTACCTGCTCCCCTCCTGCCTTCCACTGAGGCTCCGCGGTGGCCCTGTGAGATCCCCGCACGTTTAAGGGACAATCTAACAGGAAAGAACTTAACTGTCACATCTAATCTACAAAGGGCAGAAAGGTGCATAGCTCATCCTTATTTTTGCCCTTTGAGATTAAGAAATAAAGACGTTTGAGGGTTCTTCTGCGTGTGAGCCGTTGTGGGAAGAGAGAGACTGCAGGTGTCACAAACAGTGACCACAAAGGTAAGGAAAGGAGGCTGAGCGGAGGCACATGTGAAATGACTCTGAGGCTTTCCTTCAGAACCTGCAGCTGAAAGGCCATGGTGCCAACTCCAAGGAAGTGAGTCACATGATCTCTGGCCTCAGGTCCTGCTCTGTGGGGGGCTGGCCCCTCCCAGTGTGGGCAGGGCAGCTCAGAACACTTCAGGAGGACCAGGGACAGTGCCCGTGTTTAGAGGAGAGGGACAAGGGTGATGGAGGGTGTCTCAAGGCAATCTCAGCATCTAGGGACCAGCTGAGGAGACCTGGCCCCAGGGGATGCAAACTGAGGATCTGGGACAGACAGGAAATGATGTGAAATCAGAACTAGGTTCTTAGAGGCTCCTGGGGGCAGGATGAGAACCAATTGGGGGGGGGGGGCAGGGGGAGAAGAGGGCAGACAAATGGTAGCTCCATCAGAGGAAGGACTTCTCACTAATCAGAACCAACTATAGACAGAAGAGGCCACTGGAGGAGACTCAGCTCCAGCCACAGAGGTGAGTGACCAGGGCTGGAGGGCCTCCTGGCAGGGCTGCTACACCCCGACTTCCGTGTTTGATAAGGGATTGGAATAGACGCCTCGTAATTCTGAAGAGCAACGATTCTAAATATATTCTCATTATTCAGAATCCTAAACCTCCCGAACTGCAAATGACAAGATCATTTGTCACAATACTGAGTAATGACAAGTGACATTTACAAAAGTGGCCCTAAGTTTGGGCAATTCTCCACAAGGACATTCCTAAAGCAAGATGGACGATACGTAGGAAAATTCTATGACGACTGTCATTAGCTGGCATGCCATCCATGCTCTGGGTCGTCACCACCAATGATAATGAACCTGACCCTCTCTCTACTCCCAAGCCAGTCTGGACAAAGGAGTTCACCACAGCAAATGTGATTCCTCCTACCACTCCGCTCACGTGTATTCCCACAGCAGATGCATTTATGAAAATTAGTCCTTTAAGAAACAAAAGTAGTACATGCAAACTTATTTTTAAAAATATTCAGATAATGTAATACTTAAAAAAAATGCATTTGCATTTTGGATCACTGTTTTTGCAGTACCTCTACACGTGAAGGATGCTAGGCTGTGATGGTAGGTGTATGTCTATACACACAGCACTACAATCACACTAACACACCACTCTTGAATTTAATACTCTTTGACCACCAACACTGTGTAAACCCTCTTTCTGTCTCTTAGTTCCCATGCACTGCCCCCACCCCCTCCACGAGCTGCTCCATCTGTTGGGTCCCACTGCATGTCCTGTGAGGTGCGGGAACCTGTGGTGAGGGGCCAGAGAGCCTTTTACCCACAACTTGAAACTATCAACACCCACGTCTCCAAGAACAAGCGGGAAGGTGGGTGACTTCTGAACAGTTGTTCCCCGAGTTCATAAACAAAAGTACTTGTAAACTTACTTTTTAAAATATTCACCTTGGAGCCTGAGGCACAGCCAGTGATTCCCTTGTAGCACAGCTGCAGGTGCAAGTTCTGGTTTATCCGTCCTGGAACTATCCAGGGAAACGTGGACCGGACCTGGGTTTGACCAGACACCACTTCCGGTCCCACCCAACCCTAGAATTCTGTGCGTCTGTACGTAAAGTAATATGCTAAGATGTTTACAGACTAAACCCAGTAGATATTTAAATGTAATCAGTGCATTGGACAAATAGGTCAATGCTTATTTGCTGGTTCATTTTACCTTCGCATTAAAATAAGGAGGGATTATTCGCTTCGTAAAATATTCAGGTTGGTCCAGATAAAAGAGTTCCTCTGCCTTAAAAGTCCATGATTGTTTTGTTTCATATCAGGTGTCATTATGTGATTTATTTTCAACATCAACGTACCTAGATTATGGGAAGCGTAACATCTGACATCATATTTGAATTCACCCGCATTGTCACTAACTGTGCAACCTTGGCAAAGCACTGTTTCATTTAACCCCTGCCACTCGGGGCATTTGTGCACAGAGCAAACAGATTGATAGTCATTGTTCACGCCCTTCTGTTCTGATTGCTGAGGCACATTCACATTGAGCAGAGCAAGGTGTAGCTCTCTCTATACTTATACTCATGGATGTATTACTCTTCAAGATTCACAGTTGGAGAAAGATTAGCCAGAAACATATGTCCATTAAATTGCTACTCTCCCTCCCAGTATATCACAGTAGCTAAGAAATAACTCTAGAAATAGAAAGACTTGGGGTTATATGTTCACGAGACTCAAACAGCTCAATTCCCAAAGGATTTTGGCAACATATTCATACATTTTGAAAACACTTTGCACCCAGCTCCCATCACAGCTCATTTGATCGGGTCTATTTCAACATGGAAAATAAAAATCCCTGGAGGCAGAGTACAGATTAGCTTTGAGAATAAGGACAGATATAAAAACGCAAACTCGAGACAGACTCTTCTGAAGCAGGAGGGAAAACACTCTATAGCCTCAATATTCCCTCCTATTTGGTCCCTAGTTAGTCCTTGGGACCCAGTGCCGACCGTGTGCAGCCACTGTAAATTCTATGTCTGAGGCTGGGCTGAGGACAAGGTCCCTCTCTGTGAGAATACCTGGGCACCCCTCATTAGTAAAGTGCAGAGAAACGCAAGCCCCAGGGCCAGTCCTGGCATCAAAACCAAATCGCTCCCCAGGACTTACCAGCTGCTCTGCTGGTCCCGTCCTGCCCAGGTGATGGTTCTGCTGTTCGTGAATAGAGGATTGGCAGGTTGGGGAGCTGGGAGGAAATGCAATTTACTGCATCTGGTAGCAGAGAACAGGGAATACAATTAGGCACAGTGTCGGGAGGCCCAATAGGTGCACTGCCGAGACAGCAGCTTGTCTGCCCTACATAATGGAGCTCCGAGGAGGGTGCTGGGTGAGAGGATCAGGGTGAACAAAGGGAAGCATTTGCCCAGTGGCTAGTATTCAGCAGAGTAGCTGAGGCAGGAGGGATCCTGGCCAGAGAGCTCAAGCCCAGGAATGCTCTACGTGTTAAAAGAGTCATCGGAAAGCTCTAGATTCTAAGAATACAATGAGTTCAGGGTGGGGGACGTGAGATGGGCTGGTGAGAGTCATTTATCAGCTTGCTGGGATTGACCAAATGTGGGCCATCACACTAGCAATGTGCATTCAACAGTAATGAAAAGTAGATCTGGGGCTCATTCCCTGAACTGGAAATACACACTGATGTGCCTGATTCATTCAGAAGACCAGTTTTGTATGCATTTTTAAAAAATTCTAGAATCTATCCCATGTTTTCAGTACTTCAACTGGTGTTGTAGCCAGAAAATCCCAAGTCCAAATAACAACACCCAGTGAGCTCACCAATAGCTCAGTTGCAGGAAATGGTGCAAAAGAGGGAGACGAGCTCTTTTTGGGGAAAAAGACCTTGACAAGCCTCTTCCGGGAGGTGAGACCCCCGCAGGCATGAACCTCAGCAGGTGCCCAAGCGTCAGAGGAGAGGAGGAAGCCACAGGGGAGAGACAAGGAGAGGAATCTGTGTGTGCCCCAGAGAGAAGTGGAAAAGTGGAGTGGTGTGATTTCTTCCTGTGTCATAACCATATCCCAGACCCTGGGAGGTCGGTCACGTATCAATAATCACATCTGCTCACTGCCCATGTCCACTGAACATCTCACAATCACCTCAAACTCAACATGTCCAAAAGCAGACTCTTATTCTCACGCGTCTGCTGCTTCCCCCCCATTCTGCACCCTGTGTCCCTGTTGGTTTTAGCAGGCTTCCTTTTTCTTTTTGTCATTTCACGGTGGAGAGGATTGCAAACAGACACTGCATTAGGAGTAGGATTAGTTCAGTTCTATATAGGGTAGAGCAATGATTTTCAACCCGTGTGCCACAGGAACTTTTAAATCATGCAATACCTGACTATTTAGACCGGGGCCCGGACCTCTTTCCCCTTAGATTGTCAAATTAAAAAATGATAACAGCCAACACAACAATAGCCACCCAGTATGAATGAATCAAAATTATACCTATATTTTTGTCAGACTGGCAAAAAATATGCAGAATTTTAGTAATTAGTGTGTGTGTGTGCCATGAGATGAGAAAGGTCGAAACTCACTGGTCTAACTCATGTGTGAGTCTGACAATCCCGAATGTATGGATATTGGACCACTTGGTTCTTAGTGCAAAGAACACACTCTGTGAGTGAGGATGGAGCGGAGTTTCTCTGAATGGGTTTTTCCACATCAACCACTTGGGGAGAAGGAACAGGAAATCCAGAGTATGCAGACCTGAGATTGGAGTGAGGCTCAGGTTACTGGCTCTCTCTGGGGCCTATGGATGCTGGAACTTGGACCCTGGGCCAGGCAGACATGGTTGAAGACCCTTTATTGCAAGGAAGGAAGTTGGGCCATTGAGATGACAGTGGGCTGGGAGATGGCCATAAAGCCACCTGGGGTACCCCATGAATATGGGCTTGGATTTGAGCCTGGCCGCTGGGGGTAGCCACATGCCTGAAGTTGAACATTATTTTCAATGTTGAGCTGCCCTGCCAGTATTCCTCAACTTGGGTTGCAGACCTTACTCTCACTGTGGGGAGCTGTGGGAAGGGTCTGGGCCCCATACCAGCACAAAGCAGGACCAAGGAGAGCAGCAGCTGGTCCTGACTGGTAGGGTAGATTGCTAACCTGATCCATGGGAAGAATGGAGCAGCAATCTGGGGCGAGAGGGCCAATTTAGGGCACAAGAGATGACCAGATCTATAGAACTTGTGATTTCCAGAAATCTGTGGATTGGGATCTCAGTAAACCTGACTTCCTGCACTTAAATGAGGTGCAGGCTCAAGACATTAAGAGCAGGTGAGAACTCATGAACTGGTCACACGTCAGTCTCATACAGCAAGGGCTGAGGTGGGGCCAGGGCATGCTTCTCTTGCCAGTTCCTGTCCAGGGTTTCATAGCAGCTCTTCCATGTGCAAAAAAACATACTGTATGCAATTTATAGTTACACAAGACCTGGTGTCTACTTAAGGCAGTAAAAACCACCCACCCAATTGATGAAGATGCCGCTGTATACCAAGTGTGCGGATGAGGTGGGGGAGGAAGTCAGGAGGGTTCAGAATGTATATGGCTGGGAATTTCTACTCATGACCGGAATACATTGCTCTTGACTACCAGGGCTACCGTGTGGTCAAAGCCATTGGTGGTCCAGAGGTACAGAACCCTCCTTTCCTCTGGCATGCACAGTGGGGGCAGGCATAGGGGAGGAGGGGTCATGACACCCGCGAACACCCACAGCCATCTCCTTGGCATCATCTCATTCCGCTCGGGCTGCTCTTGCTAATTATCTGTGGTCCTTGCACAGTTACTTATATAATCTGGTTGGCCTTGGATTCCGTAACCAGTTTCAGAAGTTGGGTATTTTTATTAAGGTATTATTAGTCTCCAATCATTTTGTGTTAGCTCTTAAGTAAAAGCAGTTGATGGGTTCTAAGAGGGTCTTGGCAACTCTGAAGTCAAAGGGGCCTTGGGAATGAAAGACTGAGAAAATAATCAGGCGCTTCACAATCCCTCCCTCCTGGACGTGCTCCAGTTTTTACCCTCAGACCACAGAGTGACCTAAACATTGGCCACATTCTTGGAAGGATGTGTTTCCTCCTTCAGACTTTTCTTTGCCAGTAGACATGGTGTGATAGAAAGTACTCCTAATCCCTGACTAAGTTAGAACCAGAGGTGGCAGGAACCATAAACCAGGGTGACAGGTAAGACAACAAAACCCAGGGTGACAGGTAAGGCCATTTATTGGGATACCTAAGACTTCACATCCTCTTACTTCTGAGGTCACCAATCTTGTCAAAAAGCGACAGAGGACAGAGTCCAAAAGGCAATTTCTCTGCAAGCTCTCAGGTTTCTCACCCCTCTTGGAACTGCTTGGGTGAACAGATGACCATAGTGGGAAATAGTGCAGGAGGGAACGAGAGAAGTTCAGAGTAAGAATGAAAGAGACAGTGGCAAGAGTGTATAATGAGGCTTCATTTTTGCTTTTTAAAATGTCATGGAACATGTGGGTTTCTG
The DNA here is from genome assembly GCF_027574615.1 of Eptesicus fuscus. Classification (NCBI taxonomy): domain Eukaryota; kingdom Metazoa; phylum Chordata; class Mammalia; order Chiroptera; family Vespertilionidae; genus Eptesicus; species Eptesicus fuscus. The sequence goes on along the minus strand of NC_072487.1, from coordinate 60,555,138 downwards.
TGGCCCACACAGACTTCCAGGGACATGACATGCAGGCTCCTCCCCTTCCCTAATTAGAGAGAGAATTCCAGGAAAGGTCCTGGTTTGAGGGGGAGGGGAAGAGGGGGGGAGAGAGAGAGAGAGAGAGAGAGAGAGAGAGAGAGAGAGAGAGAGAGAGAGAGAGAGAGAGAGAGAAAGTGAAGACATAAAAGGCCAGGGTACACCCTTCTGGTATGTGGGTGTCTGGGGGTCAATGTCCCAAGCCCCATCCCAGCTGACACTTACTGCACTCCTGCTGGCCATGTACTCTGCCTCTGGTCTACCCTGGCACCCGGGAACCACTGTCTTTCCCATGTTGCCCCTGCAATCCCCCCAAACAGGAAAGGTCACGTCCTCAGACCATGCTTCACCTCCAAAGCACAGAACAAGAGCCCCGATTTGGCCACACCCTAGAGAAGGTTCTAGAACTGTCATAGGTACTCCTCCTGGAGTCTCTGCTGGCTCAGCCCTGACCTGTCTCTGCCACATGCACTGGGAGAGTGAAATTTAATTTAATACCTTCCCAAAGATCACCTGGCCAGCCAGAATCCAGGTCCTCTGCCTTTTACTTGCTTGGAGGGGAGGGAGGAACCAAAAACACAATACATTTTGTCTCTGAAGTCAGAATTATCCTTAGTGCAAGATTCTTTGCTCATCCAGAGAAATACATTACCCATCCCTTTTCCCATACATTTCCAGGTGACATTGGGCAAACACTGATGCCAACTCCTATTCTGGCTCCTGATTCTCTTCCTAGGGTAAAGGCTGACTCTATAAGAACCAGATGAAAGATCAACCAAAGGACTTATATGCATGCATATAAGCAAAACCAATTGACACAGACAGTAGGGAGGTGAGGGCTTGTGCTTGGGGGTGGGGGTGGCAGGGGAGAGGTCAATGGGGGGAAAAGGAGACTCATGTAATACTTTCAACAGTAAAGAATTAAAAGAGATAGAGGAAGACGTAAACAGATGGAAGAACATACCATGTTCATGGATTGGTAGAATCAACATCATTAAAATGTCCATACTACCCAAAGCAATCTATAGATTCAATGCACTCCCCATTAAAATACCAATGGCATATTTCACAGACCTTGAAAGAACTCTCCAAAAATTCATCTGGAATAAAAAAAGACCCCGAATAGCCACAGCAATCCTGCGAAAGAAGAATAAAGTAGGAGGGATCTCAATACCAGATTTCAAGCTGTATTACAAAGCCACTGTTCTCAAAACAGCCTGGTACTGGCACAAGAACAGACATATAGATCAGTGGAACAGAATAGAGAATCCAGATATTGACCCAAACCACTATGCTCAATTAATATTTGACAAAGGAGGCATGAACATACAATGGAGTCAAGACAGTCTCTTCAATAAATGGTGTTGGGAAAATTGGACAGATACATGCAAAAAAATGAAGCTTGATCACCAACTTACGCCATACACAAAAATAAACTCAAAATGGATACAGGACTTAAACATAAGACGGGAAACCATAAAAATACTAGAGCAATCCACAGGTAGCAAAATCTCAGACATATGCCAAAAGAAATTCTTCACTGACACTGCACCTAGGGCAATGGAAGCTAAAGAGAAAATTAACAAATGGGACTACATCAAAATAAAAAGCTTTTTCACAGCAAAAGAAACCATTAACAAAACAACAAGAAGGCCTACTGCATGGGAGAACATATTTGCAAATGGCATCACTGATAAAGGTTTGATCTCCAACATCTACATGCAGCTTATACAACTTAATAAAAGGAAGATAAATGATCCAATAAAGAAATGGGCAACAGACCTAAATAGAAGCTTTTCAAAAGAAGACAGAAGGAAGGCCAAGAGACACATGAAAACATGCTCAACGTCACTAATTATCCGAGAGATGCAAATCAAAACAACAATGCGGTACCATCTCACACCTGTCAGAATGGCTATCATCAACAAATCAACACACGACAAGTGTTGGCGAGGATGCGGAGAAAAAGGAACCCTCGTGCACTGCTGGTGGGAATGCAGACTGGTGCAGCCACTGTGGAGAACAGTATGGAGCTTCCTCAAAAAACTGAAAATGGAACTCCCATTTGACCCAGTAATCCCACTCCTGGGAATATATCCGAAGAAACTAGAAACACCAATCAGAAAGGATATATGCACCACTATGTTCATAGCAGCACAATTCACCATAGCTAAGATTTGGAAACAGCCTAGGTGCCCGTCAGCAGATGACTGGATCAGAAAACTGTGGTACATCTACACAATGGAATACTATGCTGCCATAAAAAAGAAAGAATTCTCATCATTTGCAGCAACCTGGATGGAATTGGAGAACATTATGTTAAGTGAAATAAGTCAGTCAATGAAAGAAAAATATCACATGATCTCACTCATTTATGGGTAATAAAGAACATTATAAACTTGAACAAAAAGATAGATACAGAGACAGTAAAGCATCAAACAGACTTTCAAATTACAGGGGGAAAGTTAGGGAGAGGTGGGGGAGATAAGAGATCAATCAAAGGACTTGTATGCATGCATATAAGCATAACCAATGGATGCAAAACTCTGGGGGGTGAGGGCATATATGGGAGTGGGGTGGGGGGTGGCAATGGTAAAATATGTACACATATAATACCTTAATAAAAAAAAATTGGAAAAAAAAATAAAAAAAAATAAAAATCAATGGAAAAAAATACCCTCGAGTGAGGATTAACAACAACCAGAAAAAAAAAAAAAAAAAAAAAAAAAAAAAAAAAACCAGATGAGCAGATTGATCTGATCCTTCCACAAGTCCCACATTACGAAGCAGGTCTAGCTGAGGGCCAGAGTGAAAGTGGGAATCGAGTGGGTTTCCTAAGTTCATAGCTAACGATTTGGGGAGCCAGGTTAAGAATGAGAAGCTCACAATCCCAAGTTCATCTACATGGCCCTAGGGAAGGAGTGCGGAGGCAGGGGCAAGGAAGGGAAAAGAGAGCAGGAGAAGGCCTCCTCCTGCCCGATGGGGAGGGCCCTGCTCCCACACCTCATGTCTCCCCCTCTTCCTGGCCCCAGGGAGAAGAGTTCTGCCCAACCCCGCCTCCCTGGAAGGCTGCAGAAACTGCAGTTGCTGAATCAAAGAAAAACCAGAGGCTTTGGAAAGGTTTCCTAAACACCAGGTAACAGCCTTCCGATGTGCAATGGGTGGTGACCTGGAGACCTACCCACCAGCACAAATGAGCTCCTTCCTGCCTGAGATCTGGTCCTGATGTTAACACTCTCTGCCGAGCATCTTTCAAGAAAAGTCCAAGCAGTGAACTCTGAGGAACGAATGGGAAGGAGAGCCAGGCCAGCTGTATAAGCTAGAAACAGCGAATCAAGAAACAGTTCCCAAAGAAGGCAGAGAAGGCTCCGGACGTGGGCCTCCTCGGCACCCTGGGAAAGGTGCCACTCTCTTTCTGATGCCCTTACACACCAACACGCCACGTCTCCTGGGAGCCTGTGTTAATGAAGCTAAGCTGACCAGGAAGGAAACATTGGTCCACAGACGGGGCAGAGAGCGCTCACACTTACCTCCATCCGCACTGGAGAAGCTCTGTGGAAACAAAAGCAGGGCAGAGCGTTAGTTACTACACAGGTGAGGACATAACCCCTCCTTCATGTAACCCGTCTTTCTCCCCCAGGCCAGGCCCAGATTTTGACTGTGATGGGCAAGCCCAATGCTCTCTGCTCTTCTGGGAAATGTGTTTGGGATCCTGAAATTTAAGGGAAAGGTTTACCATCCCCACCTTCTACCGAATTCCTCCCAGTCAAGATTTCTTTTGATTATCCAGCCAATACCCTTGGTTGTATTGAAGAAGTAATATCAGAAAATCCAATCGGAAAATTAATTTGTTTAGAATGCCTTCCTGTGGCCAAGGGGTGCCTGAGGAACCGGGGTTACGGAAAGGAGAGGCGGTCCGGAGACAGTCAGAGCCTCCTGGCTCTCTGGATTCTCATCTCCTAGCTGCACAGCATAGACTGTTTTCATATACAGTGACATTTCATGTATTTACGCTTTGTTTTCCCAATTCATGTCTACTGGGTATGGTTTTGCGTCTGGCCTTTTTATAAAGGAAAGACTTAAACTAAAGCCATGGGAGAATGTTTAATCTGCTTCATAAGAATTGGTTTTAGGATTCTGGAGTCCAACAGGAGATCACTTCCCAGGCATTAGACATACGGAGAGTAGGGAGATGGGTTTAATATTGAATGAGTCTCCCTGCCTCCTCGGCAGACCAGGTGGTCCCAAAAGACAGGCCACCCTCAGCGTCAGAGCTGGCCCTGTCCTCGCAGATCTGGCCCTCGTGTCCAGAGTGTGGGGCTCAGCCTCCTCATCAGCACCAACTGGCCTTTTCTCCAACTGGCAGCGTTTCCCTGGAGCTCACTTCCCCGCGGCTAGAGTTTAGAGAAATCGCATGTTTCCTTCACCTTCTGAAAGTCCTTGAAGGATTTTTCCGTCTCCTTTAGTTTCTCTAGGATGATTTGCTCTTTGGCGGATATCTGGGACTCTTCACTTTCTAGCGCTTGGATTTCCTGCTCCAGCCTGGAAAACACACAAACAGAGGACGGGTCACTTTATTGTCCTGCCACCCCAGGGCCAGAGAGCAGCTCCTTCCTGGGGGGGAGAGGGCATCCTGCCAGTCCCCGTTTTACCTTACGCTGAGGTCCCAGGCCAAGGTTTTACATCACAGAGCATCCTGTGTTTTCAGCGTTGCCACTGAGCAGACGGTGGCCAAAGGAAAACAACCCAGAGCTGCTGCCGCTAGTTCACGGCCATCACTTTGCAAAAACGCTTTGCAATACGCTCAACACCCACGTTCTTCATTTGGAGGTAGATATTTTTACATAGCAGAGGACATAATAGCTGGAGGCTAGCCGCTGCATATTCTCCCAGTTATCTCGGAGTAATTGCTCTCCTATCAGGTTAGCCAAAGTGTGAAGAGCCAATCTTACTCTGCCGGGCTGGTGTGGCTCCGTGGTTGAGCATCAACCCATGAACCAAGAGGTCACCGGTTTGATTCTGAGTCAGGGCACATGCCTGGGTGGTGGGCTCGATCCCCAGTAGGGGGCGTGTGGGAGGCAGCTGATCCATGTTTCTCTCTCATCTTTATTTCTATCTCTCTATCCCTCTCCCTTCCTCTCTCTCTAAAAACCAATAAAAACATATAAAAATTTTAAAAATAATAAAAATGAAAGAAAGAGCCAATCTTACTCAAAGGAAATAAGTTGCCAAGAAATGGTTGGTGGCCAGGACCCTGGAGAGCCTGCAGTCATCTCCCTCTACCACCCAAAAGAGAGGAGATGAATTGGACTGATACAGTAATCCCTACTCTTCTGGAACTCCCCTCAGTTTTCACAGCCATCCTATATATATTTCCTGAAAGGGAAATTTCAGCACTGCCTGGAGACTCTGGGAATATTCCAGAACGGCAGAGACAGTTATGATTGGGGGAAGTCTCAGCAGCTGTGTTCTTTCAATGAAATGACCGTAATACATTAACTTTTATTGAGCAGTAAGTATTGAGCCAGGAATTGAGCTAAGAATTCACATGGTTTATTTTATTTCACCTTCCCAATGACCCTGGGAGTAAGGAATCCCCATTTTACCGATGAGATCATTAAGGCTTGACAAGGGACTAGTTTGCTATTGCACAGCCTCAAAGCAGGATTCAAGCCGGGATGTCTGACTCTAGACCCTGCTCCTGACCATTGTGCCAAACTCTTACCAGGTGGGCTCTACAGTATTTCCCGTTTTCCTGCCTGTTAAGCACCGAGTATGTTGGCATCCTGGGATGGCACCGTTGTGCCGTAATGCCTTTGGGGTTATAAAGGATGGATGTCCCCGCTGAAAGGACTGTAGACTATTGTGCGTCCTGAATTATTTGGTCTGAATTTATTTGTTCACTCATTCATTCAATTTTGCTTTTGGTCTCTTTTCCTTCTGTCATGCTAGAAGCTTTGCTGCGGGTCTGTGCCTGCCTATACTAGTCCTCTCTCTTCTCCTCCTCCCCTCCCATCTTCTCATCTGCTGCTGGGAACAGGCTAACCAAGTCTGTTAGACTAAGACCGAAATAGTTCAGAGTGAGGTCTTCTGAGGGCTGAGGAACACCAAGACACAGGCATGGATTTATCTAGGGATGCACTGTACCCCGCTTTTCTGTTTCTTTCCTAGGCATCAGAAAAAGAGCCTCTGGACGGATGAGATTTTGTGTGCACGGGAGGCAACTAATGGATATTTCTCTCTCATATAGATGTTTCTCTCTCTAAAAATTAAAAAAAAATTTCTTAAAAGAAAAAATTGGGCAATTTTAATTTTGTTTAACATGTTCCCAATTTAAAAAAATAATGTATTCTTTAAGCAGAATAAAAACAATAAGTTGCTTTTTAAAAATGCCTTGCCCTGGCTGGCATGGTTCAGTGGTTAGAGCATTGGCCTGAGAACAGGAGGATTTGGGGTTTGATTCCCGGTCAAGGGCATGTAACTGAGTTGCATGTTCACCCTCTCCATCCCCCAGTGGGGAGTGGGGAGGGGAGGCAACCAATGATGTGTCTCTCTCACATGATGTTTCTCTGTCCTCTCTCACTCTCTCTCCCCCACCCCCTCCCTTCCACTCTCTCTAAAAAACAATGTGGGGAAAATATCCTCACTCCTTGGGTGAGGATTAAAAAATAAAAAATTAAAAGAAATTTTAAATGCCCCCTTTGGCCTGCTGCTGAGAAGACAGCCTTTCTCAGGCTACGGCCCGGGAAAGGAGCCAGGGCCTCCGCTGCTCATATGACAAGTGAGGGGTTAAAGGGTAACTCCATCGATTTGCAGGCAATTCTACCAATATTTATGGAGGTTGTTTGGCTGGACTTGGAGGTAGGCATTACAGGGGATTCTAAAATAAACAAGATCATGTCAAAAATGGCTCACTTTAAAAAAAATGCTAACTCCAAATAACTTGCTTCTGCCGGTGAAGCGGCCCGAGTGGTTAAGAATTCTCGGTGACCTGATGCCCACTGGCTGCCGACTGTCTCTGCAGCCTGGCCCTGGCACTATGAGTTTCAGGGCTCTCAGCTATATAGTTCAGGCGCTGAAGATTTAGGTCATGATAGTGGGTAACTGAGAAGGAACAGGGAGGGAGAGAGAGAGAAAAAAAAAAAGCAACGAAACTAGACTTTTGAGATAAGAACAACTAAGTTTCACCCGAAGGAAATGAATGCGGAAAATGGACAGCGTATGTAAGTCTAAGCAAGTCAGACCAAGTAGCAGATCTCTCTGCAAATGCACATGGGGGCTTGGGCCCGGTCCTCGAGGAGCTGGGTGGCCCAGGCCGCTGTTTTTCTTTGGGAAAACTGAGTCCTTGGGGCCGAGGAGCATTCTGAGAAACAGTGTTAGGGGTTAATAAGAGTCATCCCAGCTGGGCTAGAAATGCCACTGTTTCATAGTTTCACGACTGAAATCGAATGCAGTCTTCCCTGGAGGAGCCAAGTAGGATATTGCCGAGCTAAAAATAAAGAACGGGCAGGAAGTGTAATTTATACACAAGCTTTAGTCTGAGACAGGTGCACATAACAGCCTCCGACCAGCTCGCTCAGTTTCTTCGGAGCGAAAAGCAGACTGTAATAGGCGGTCAGGAAAGGTGACACAGTGCAGCTGTGTAGGTTTAATTTACTGGGGATGAAGTTGCAATCATGGCCGAACGGTCTTATAAAGTCTCCCTAACACAAACAGACCTTCCGCACAGGAAATACAAAGAGTCTATGGCTCTGGGAAGGGCATCGATCATTCTCTCATTTCAAAATCTATGTATGCATTCATCCATCCAACTGCTTGCAAACACCTCTCTCCATCAGTCCCTGGGTTGAGCATCCGGGACAGAGAGCTCAATCAGCCACAGTGTCTGCGCTTGAGCACTCTCGGTCAAGTGAGGAGAACAGCCAGGTAAACACATACATTATATGACAACCCAAACACGGCCATCATAAAGGAAAGAACGATGTGTTGTGGAAGTGTCAGCTCTGCCTAGGAGTGTGGCGGGACTCCAGCCAATTTGCCTGCCCGCCCAGTATCTATCCTCCCTTTCCTCCATGCTAACAGAATCCGCATTTTGTTGGGGGTGGCAATGTGTTGAGCCGAAAATGTACCCATCCCAGCTTCCACTGCAGAGAAGGGTGGCCACAGGGCAGCTCTGACCAATGAGATGTAAGTAAAAACTGTTGGGGGAGACTTCTGGGAAAGCTCCTTAAAAGGAGGAGGGCTGATGTCAGTGGCCTATGGTGATTTGTCCTTCCCCTTCTTCCTGCCTGCAGGGACCTGGTGCGAGAGCGATGTATTAGTTTCCAATTGCTGCTATAACAATGGCCACAAACATAGGGGCTTACAACAATATGAACTTACTATCTTCCATGGGTCAGAAGACTGACATGGGTGTCACCAGACTATAATCAAGGAGTTGGTAGAGTTGTGTTCCCTTTTGAAGTCTCTAGGAGAGAATCGGTCTCCTTGCTTTTCTAGCTCCCAGAGGCCACCCACGTTCTTTGCCTCATGGTCCCCCTTCCTCCATATTCAAGGCCAGGAATGATGTAACTCTCTACCCGTTCTCCCCCAGTCCCATCTCCCTCTGACTCTTCTGTGGCCTCCCTCTTCCACTTGGAATGATCCTTATAATCACATTGGGCCGACTCTGATAATCCAGGGCAACAATCTCCCTATTTTGAAGTCAGCTATTTGGAGACCTTAATTCCATCTGTAACTTTAATTCCCCTTTGCCAGTATTCACAGCCTCTGGGGATTAGGATGTAGACATCTTTGGGGTCCATTACTCTGCCTGCCGTAGGGAATATGATGCTGAAGGTGGAGCAGTGAGCTTGTATCCACAGCATGGCTGAGTGCGCAGGAGGAGAGCAACTGTCTGGGGTCTGGGTGGCTTCCTGGAGGGAGTGTACCCGCTCTGGATCGTGGGCTCCCGATTTCTTGTTATGAACTTAAGCTGCTATTGTGATCACAGGTGAATCCAACTTCCAACTGATACAAGGGGGCGAGAAGAACGTGACTGAATAGGTTATATGTTAGCAGGGCATTCTCTGACCCCTCATTGCATTGTTTGAATACTTAACATTCTCTCTTTCTCATTATATCTCTCTATCTCTGTCTTAGTACCTCTGTTTCTATATTCCAGGTAAAGTATTTGGGAAGAATAATGTTTGTTTTCACAGAAATAGATGCTACAAAAGTCACTTTCCATATTTCAGGAAGACAGTGCGTTTGTCTCTATGGTGCTCCCAAAATATTTTTCATTTGTGATTCAACTTGCAAGGAAACAGCTTCCGTTTATTTAGATGAGTGTATCTGGAATCACTGCAGATCGCTGGGTATCTTACTGTGAGAAAAGGTTAACGGCCCTTAAGTAAACAGAGGATTTCCACTTCTCCTTAGGGAAGAATAGGACCTTCCTTGACTGTAAGGTATCAGTGGAAACTCAAGCTCATTTCATTTCTTTTCCACGTCATCACTGACAGAAATATGGCCAGAGAACAGTCCCTTCAAGATTTACTAAAATACAGCTCATATCCTTTCCCTGGTCTCCACCACCTCCTTCCCGAATTTCACCCAACTGCTCAGGCTGGAAGTTCACACCCTCCACGCTCTGCTCTAACCCCGTCCCAGCCCTACACCTTCCCCTGTGTTCCAGCCAAAACAGATTACTTGTGCTCCGTGAGAAAACCAGGACTGACTGCCCACTGCCAGCTCCATCTACCGAAAACACACCTAATAACAAAGACCAAACCCAGCTCTGTCTCTTGAGTAAAACGGTTCCCTTAAGTCCCCTCAACCTAATGTGTTCAGTCCCCATCCAAATCCCACAGCATCTTCAGCCCTCTTGGTACCTGGGACACCTCACCTGGTATCAGAGGATTGGAAATGTGTTTATCCCCCCCCAACCTGTACTACCTCTCACCCAAGTACAGGCTCATCGAGAGACAGATAAAATACTGCATTTTATTCCCTGTACCTCAGATTCCTCCCTGTACATATTTGTTAAAAGAATGAAAAGCAAGGTAAAGCAAGAACACACGTTTCAAAGGATTCTATCGTGAAACTAGCTTGGAAGTGGCGATATTAAGTAGATTTTTTCAAATCTTGGCTTGGTTTTGCTAATTTCCCTCAAAATATACTAATTTATATACCTCTTGAGAAAAAAAGACATTGATATTAGATTGATTTATTGCTTTACCTAAATATACAGCTGGGACATAGTAACATTTTTCATTAATAATGTTGGTTTAATCAAATTTAATCCTGAATATAGATGAATGAAAATTTCTCTCTCCATAAATGTTCCTTCGCCCCTGGCAACCAGCCTCCCTCCTTCTCTTGTGTATTTATTCCATCTGGAATCACCTGGCTCAGAATCTGGGCAGGTTGATTTCTGCTACGGAAATGATTTCTGAGCTCACATTGAGCATTAATTCCTTGAGTATGATTCTTGTTTGAGTCGGTTTCATGAGAAATAAAGAGTTTTGATTACATGAAAGTGAGATGATCTCCTTTAAACAGTACATTTCAGTAGCTTAAACTCTTCCCAAGAAATGTCTCTTCATAGGAAGAGAAAGTCTCATCCAGCCTTCTTACCTCCAGCCTCCGACTCAGGCACGCTTCTGAAGGCCAACGCCTCCACCTGTGCGCCTGGCCTTGTGCAGATTCCTCTGGGATGGCACTCTATCAATTCCCCCCTTTCCCCTGTAGCTTCAACCTTTCCCCAAGATGCCTCCTTCCTTTTAGTCCATAAAAAGAATCAATTCCCTCACACTAAAAATAGGTGAACTTCTCTTGAACCTGCATCCTGTTCAAGTTACTGGTGAATCTCTCTTCCAGATTTCCCCAACAGCACTTGCCTCTTGCTGTCTCAACATCCTCACATCCCAACCGCCCCTCAGCTTATTCCACTCTGCCTTCTGCCCCGCCACTCTGGTGTATAGGGTCTTGTTAAAGTCCACACCTGCCAAATCTAATGGAGACCCTTCGGTGTGAATCAGTTGACTTCATTTTTAAGAACATTGTGCAGCACTCCTTCTCTGCCTTGGAGCCCATGACACCATATTCTCCACATGGGCTTCTCTTCTATCATTTCATCAAATGTTCATTTGGTTCCCTGTTCTCCTCCTCCTCCTCCTCCTCCTCCTCCTCCTCCTCCTCCTCCTCCTCATTCTCCTCTTCCTTCTTCTTTTGTTAATCCTCACCCAAGTATATTTTTCCCATTGATTTTTTTTTTAAGAGAGTGAAAGGGAAGAAGTGGGGAGAGAGAGAAAAAGAGAAACATTGCCACAAAAGAGACACACTGATTGGTTGCCTCCTGCATGTTGCCTCCTACCGGGGCCAGGGATGGAACCTGCAACCCAGGTATGTGCTCTTGACTGGGAATCAAACCCATGATCCTTCAGTGTGCGGGCCGATGCTCTAACCACTGAGCAACCAGCCAGGGCTGTTTACTTCTTGTTCCACACTCTATCCCTGGAAAATCATGCCCCGGCTTGTGCTTTAATTCCCACCTACATGCGGACATCTACCCAATCTATATATTCAAATTCTTCCCTGAACTCCAGCTTCTATATACAATTGTATTTTTAATATCACCCTTTGAATGCTCCACAGATATTTCAAACCCAACATATGCAAGACCAAACTCATCTTTCTGCATAAAGCTGTTCCCCCCTCTGGCATTCTTTAGCTCAGTTTTTGATACCATTGCCAATCCATTCTACTTCAGATGGAAACAGGGTTGTCACCTTGACCTCCCACTCGCTCCTCTCTGATAATCACCACACACCTGTATTAGCCGCCAAGTCCTGCCAAGTTGCCCACAGATTTCTTTCACATCTCTTCCTCTTCAGCCCTGCATGGGCTCTCTCCTTCTTTCTCCTAAATGCCTACAGCGACCTTCTAATCAATTGCTTGCTCTACCTCTACCCAGACTATCACCCTCAAACCCAGATTGTGCCTAGACAGACCACAATTGCACCCGCCTGCTGAAAACCCTTCACAGACTCTATGCCTTAAACTCCTTAATCTGACACACTTTCAGCTTCTCACTTGCCTCCAGGAACAATGAGTTCCTTGCAGGTCCTGCACACAGAGTGCTCTTTCTTGCCTCACTGCCTTTGCTCATACTACCCCCTCTGCCTGGATGGCCCTGGCTCCCTCTCTTTCCCTCCTAACTATTACTCACTCTTTAAGAATCTGCTTAGGGACTGTCTCTTTCTGGAAGTCATCCCTGAGACCTTGCCCTTCCTCCTTGCTGCCATATCTCCTGGATATATTTCATCACCAATTTTATCCCATTGTATTTCAATCACTTGTTTATGGATTTGGGGTTCCCTCCCCAAATCCCATTTGCAAAGCTCTTAAGGTTAATGGCCATCTCTTCTTTATCTTTCTTTGAAATAAAAAGCATCTACCTAGCTTGCTTCTAGCAAGGTACCCTGCTCAGTTAAAGTTCCCAAGAAGTGTTGGTTGAGTGAATGACTGATTGAATAAATGCATATTTTGTTTCTCAGCTGGAAGTAGCCTCAAGACAGACCCTTTGACACGATTCTTTCAGTCAAATATGATTCATAAAGAACAACAAATTCAAATGAATGGCAATTTATGGACTTAGTAAAAAAGAAACGTGTATCACTTCCTTTCTCGCAGATCAGATAAGGTCGAAGGTAACTGCTCTGTTTTCTAGGCTTTTCATTCTTTCCCCCAAATATCTCCAATATATAATTTCACCTGACCCTGTGTGTGTGTGTGTGTGTGTGTGTGTGTGTGTGTGATGCACTGCTCCAATTTCCTCTGGGGCTCACCTAAATAAAACTACAGGTGGACGACACGGATATGCAGGAATTGGGCCAGAATGATGGATAGTCTCAGCATTAACTTTGTTTCACCCTATGATTCTCTTGTGCGTTGGCCCCTTCATGCAAGAAGCATCCGGGCGTTCAGAACTGATTGTGAAAATTGTAAAAAGTGTTTTATGTGGCGCATTTCCCTCTTTCAAATCCCTGTTTACTCACTGTTTGTGCCTAAACAGCACTCGGGGACAGCCTTCCTGCTGAGCTCGACTTTCCCGTCAGCCTGTGTGTGTGTGTGTGTGCGTGTGTGTGTGTGTGTGTGTGTGTGTGTGCACACAGCTGCAGCCACAGCTCTTACAAATGCCCACGTTGGGGATAACATTTTTGCTTATTGTCCACATTAGAGGTTACTCAAGAGAGACGGATGGAGTTAATATCTTCGTGAGACATTCATTAAAAAAATCACTTAGTGTCCAACAACATAGTGGTAAAAATAGCTAACCTTTATGGAGCATTTTCCATTAGACAACCTGCTGAGTGGTTGGTAACCATTAGTCACTCTGAAATCTGTGTAGTAACTACCACTATAATCCACACCTGCTGGATGACAGACCTGAGGGTGTGAGAGTCCAGTGTCTTGTGACCCAGCAGCAGCAAGGGGCAGAGCTGGCATGTAAGCCCAGGTTTGCCTGTTGCTGGAACCTGGGACGTTAGACTGCCCTGTGCAGCCTTCTTCCAAGAGCAAATGAAACTGCCCACCTCTAAAGGTTTCAGGATTTCCTCTTTCCAGTATAGAACTTGCTTTCCCAACATCTTGATCAAATGTTGCTGCTCTGGTGGAGGCATGAGCGGACTGGGAGCCCCTCCCACCCTCCCACAACATCCTTGCCTCGGTCAGCCTCTGCACAGAACAAAACCTGGTTTGGAAGCCATTGCTCCGTGAGAGTGGAGAGTGTCTGGTGTATTACTCTGGCTCCCACGGTGCCTACAAGAGTGCTTTGTGCACAGCCAGTGCTCCATCCACAGGAATGTGGTTCTGAAGGGGAGCATCCCCACGTGCGGCCAACACCTGGACTCCCATGAATTGCCTGGACAGGCCACCAAAGGATAACAGCTCCTCTGGCCTTTCAGCCCCTGAGGGGCCAATGCTAGCTATCTGGAAGCCACAGGTGACAGTTCAATGGAGCCTGAAGTAGACACTCAGAAGGAGGCTGGCCCCGGGGAGCTGTAGCAGGGGCTGGGAGGCTTGGTAATCCATACGGATCTCCCTAAAGGGACCTTCCTCTTAGGATTTATATTTTTCTAATCATGTTTTCCATGCATGACATGGCCAGGGAACAGCTCCTCCTTAGTGGAGAAATTTGTCATCCCATTGGAATAATCCCCAAGTTATTCTAAGAGTTCCTGCTCAGAACAAATCAAGCCAATCAGGAAGCTCCTCCACATGGGCTGTGCCTGCTGATTGTTTCCCCGCCTGGACACTTCCTGCTATTGTTCCCCCACATGTTCTCAGAGGCTCAGCTCCTGAGCCCTGCCCCTTCCCCTCAGGAGCCCAGGGCTGCAATCAGGGCTTTGGGTGGAGGTATACGAGGCTCACAGATCAGGCACCTGGACGGGAGAAATGGGCCTGAAATGAAAATAGGGGTGGTTAGAGCCAAAACCACAGCATTGGGTCTCTGGGGCCTTGGAAGAGAGGTTTGAAATGTTCTGGATCATTCATTAGTTGCTTGTCAAGCATGTGTTGAGCTAATACAGTAATAGTTGCCCAGGCTCTGCTTTTGGGAAAGTCATCATCTGATGGAGAAGGCAGGTGTATAAACAATTACAAAGCAGCACTCAGTAGAGCGCAAACTGGAAGTCCAAAATGCTACGTGAATGCAAAGACCTGAGCTTGGCTAACTCTGCTTAGGAAGTGGGCAGAGCAGGATACAGGGGCTCGAGACATTTCAGTAGGATCTTAAAGGCAGAGAAGGGCTTGGGGGCCTTCTAAAGGGGCTCTGAGGCAGAAATGTGCAAGAAGGTTCAAGTGAGTGAGTGAGGACCTCTGTAGGACTGGTTATTTTACTTGTGAAACTATAAGTAAAAGTAGACGGAGCTGGACCAGTGGCTGGAGTTTGTATGACGTCAGTAAGACCTTCAGCTTTTCCTTCCACCCACCTTTCTCTGGACCCTTCCCTGTGATTGCCCAACTGGCGGAGACACCAGATGGCTGTTTCTTGGGGAAAGGGAGGAAGCGCAGCTGAAGCCAGCCATTTCTGCTCCCTGTGATGGTCGAGGGTAGCAGTTTTCGACCAGCGCACACTGGTATGCCACAAGAATGTTTAAAGCATGCAATACCTGACTATTTAGTCAGGGGCACTGACCTCTTTTCCCTCAGATTGTCAAATAAAGAAATGAAACAGTAGTCATATAGTATGAATGAATAAAAATGACACCTTTTGGTGTTTTTTGTGTGTCACAGAATTTTAGTAATCAGTTTATGTGTGCCAGGAGATGAAAAAGGTTGAAAGTAGCTGATCTAGGGTAAAGTGTTGGCCAGGTAAGGATGGAATGAGGATGAGCCCACCTGCCTTGAGCTCTGGGATACCAGGCTTAAGGCAGTTGAGTGAGCCAATGTCCTACTGAGGCCGCGTGGAAGGTAAGGACGTTACACACACTACATTATCATGGGGGTTCGAGGCAAAAACTTTAGGAACTTAAAATAAAGCTACACATATTCTCTCTGATGGACTTGATAGACTTATCAACACCGATTCTGTTTTACAACAGGTTAGTGTATTGAGAAGTCGAACGAGAATGTTGTCTATTTCTGGGTTTTCAAATCTAGAAGGAAAATGGAATTCTTCTTATGCCAACAGCCCACCAATGGGAACCTCAGATACAAAAGGATTCACATATAGGGCTCACAGCCTGGGCCAGAAATGAAGCCAAATTAGAGAAGCTCTTAGAAGCAACTCAAAAGCATTTTACATCAGGCCCAAAGAAAAACACCCTTTACTTGTGCTTTTTATTGAAGGCCTCTCTCAAAGAGATCATCACATTGGCCATTTGAAATGGGAACCCTTGGATGTAAAATAGTAGCACATTGTGTTCCGAAATAATAATTTTAGAAAATGATCCACCTCTTCCTGCTGGTTTGGCTTGTGCAGAGTTGGTGCTGGCCACCTATCTCCCGGTTCAGCTGTGGTCCCACCCCTGAGTGCTCCCACCATTGTCTATTATTTCTGGATCCTGAAGCCAAGGGAGAATTGCCTGCTGAAAGCACAGGGAGACCTCATTGCAACTCTCTATCGCAACACAGAGTTCAAGACAGACCAGCTTTGTTGCTGACATGGTACAGGCGCCTCAGAATGGGCAGTCTCACTCAGAGGCATGATGTGTTTTTGTGTGAATGAGTGAAGGGTCACAAGCTGCCTGAGCACATATGAGAGTTCTCATATTCCCACAAAACCCAAATGATAATAATAATAATAATAATAATAATAATAATAATAGCAGACACTTGTGTAATGCTATAAGAGCTTACAAAGTCCTTTCACAGCAATTAGGGATTGAGGTTTTTTCCCCTATGTTGCAGATAAGAAAATTGACAAGAAGGGAAAAAGAGAAGTCAGAATCCAAATACCTTTCCTGTTGTGCAATCTGATTTCTGCCAAGTGTCTCCTTGCTGTTTTGACCAGCAGGAGGCAGTGCAAACCACCCAGCATCAGGGGGTCCGGCCGTCAGCCACTTACTGGCTGACATCCTGGGCGAGCACCTCACTTTCCTTAGTCTCCGTTTCCTCGTCTATAAGATGGCTATAATGATGTATATGGAAGAGCTAATTCAAAGCTATGGAGACTGAGTCAATATTTAAAATATCTCAAAACACTGCCTGCCATGGGATAAGCACTAGTTAAAACGTTTATTCTTCCTTTCTCTTTTAGTGCTTTTTAAAAAATTGAATTTAAAGACTATTCTGCATGTGCTTCTTTACAAGACAAACAAAAACATGCTTTTTAAATAGAATACATTCAAATTAAACTTCTAAAACAAATTATCCAAAAAACCTGAGTAAGTCCTATCATTTGAATGCTAAAAGAACAATTAAAGAATTGATTATTGGCTTCAAGAATGGTGTAAGATTGTGTGTGTGTGTGTGTGTATGTGTGTGTGTGTACATACTAGTACAGAAAGAAAATCCAGA
Organism: Eptesicus fuscus; assembly: GCF_027574615.1. Lineage (NCBI taxonomy): Eukaryota > Metazoa > Chordata > Mammalia > Chiroptera > Vespertilionidae > Eptesicus > Eptesicus fuscus. The sequence goes on along the minus strand of NC_072487.1, from coordinate 60,538,095 downwards.
AAATCTAATTCAAGTTCGCCATGTGGGAGAGGCTTATGTGCACCTGGGGGGCCATCTAGTGGCAGGTGCAGTCATATTCCACGAGCTGAGGTAGTATGTTTGGGATTTAGGTAAAGTATCTGGGAGGAAATTGCTGTGGTTCTGCAGATTTGGAACCATGTGGCTACTTCAGAAGAGAAAGCTCAATGTATCCATGTTAAAATGTCCATAACGCCGAAGGTTTTATTCTTTGATCTTGCAACAGTGTACTGTTGTAGTGTTGGTTGCAGAAGTCTCCGGCCGAGCCATGTAACCTGTGAACCCTTACTTGTATAATAATGCTCTGCAACAGGGAGAGAAACTGGTTGAGAAGGTCCAGAGGCTCCAGCCTTCAGGAAGCAATGGCTGGGGGTATTTGTACCATCTTCCTTGAGACCATCACTTTTATAGGAGCCACGTGATGTAAGACACCATCCATGGACTACAGTAGATGTCCCAAAAGACCCATTGTAAAAAACCCAGCAGTGACCCTGTGGTTCAGTATGGCCAACCTCTCCCAACACACACGTCCTCCCTGCCACTGAAGGTCAGTCACTGGGCTGACGTAAGACCCGTGGCTTTTCTAGCTTCCACAAAGCAGCAGGGAGGCTCTGCAGAACACACTCCTGCAAAGCCTCCTCCCGCCCGGAGTCTGGCTCATACACTTTTCCAACACGTGTGTGTGTCCCTGCTCCTTCCCCAATAATCGTGGCCACGAGTGACATTTGGCCCATGAGGTCAAGCACAAGGAGAGGTTCATGAAGTCTGTGAGGTTCTAAGTGCTGAGAGTGGGCCTTTGTGATTTCAGGAACCCCAGCAGCCAACACAAGGCCTTACACAAAATAGACCCTGGGCGTCTATGAAGTTGAGTGGAGGCTTGCACCCATGTGCATGGCTTGCTCTCCCATGTTCTCCTCTCGTCTGGGCTGGGGTAAGGGTAAAGCTGTGCTCCCTTTTGGACAGGGAGATCCTCCTAGAGTGAGCTGGGCACATGCATCCTTGGGTTTCTAAGTCCAGCCAGGACCAAGGACATAGGAAGTGTCTGGGGAGAGACCAGCCCTGCTATGAGGCTGAGGGCTAGCTCAGGGGTAGCTGAGTAGCTAAATAAGCTCATAGATGTGCTCCACCTTTAAATGAACTGAACTCAACAGAATCAGCAGATAGAACATAATTTAACGATAACATACCTTACCTGCCCACAAGCATGGCTTTCTGGGGGTATCCAGCTACTTTACTGCATTAAAATGATGGTTTACTATATAGCATTTCAGGGACCCCGTGCAATGTAAAATGATGGACAGCTGAATTGACTTCATAATGAAAGAATGCTACTGTTTTGATCTCCTCCTCCCATCAAGGCTCTGCCTCTGGCTAGAGAGAAACAAGATCCACAGAGGACAAGCTCTCTGCTGCTGTAGGGAGAGAAAGACAAAGGGATACCCACAGGAGCAGGGAACCCCTGGGGTGCTAGGCATTGCTTAGACCAGTCCTCGGCAAACTGCGGCTCGCGAGCTGAGGTTTGCCGCTCTGTTGACTAATGAGTTTGCCGACCACTGACCTAGACTCTCGATTCCAATAATTACAGGCTGGTGTTGTTCCTTGTGATTAAGCCCCTAGCCAGTGGTCAGCAAACTCATTAGTCAACAGAGCCGCAGTTTGCCGACCACTGGCTTAGACACTTTGCATGTATTAACTAAGTTAAGCCTCACCACAGCCAAAAGAGATACATATTATTGATTCCACTTTACAGATGGGTTCCACAGCTTGCCCAAAGTCCCATGAAATTAATGAGGAGCAGAGCTGAGATTTTAGACCAAGGTCCGTTGATGCTGAAGAACATAATATTTTTCACTGCATCTGCAAGAATTCCCTTTCAGAACCCTGGGGGAGAAAGAACCCCCAATTCATGGCAAACTCTATTCAGGCCCAAGACACTGTCAAAACAAACAACAAAGACACAGCTGAGCAGGTCTAGCACTCTTTCCTAGGTTGACAGTTTCCTGTCACCGTGCAGCACGGCTTCTACCCGGGAGCTCTCCAGCGCTGCCTGATGCTTTCTCTGGCCCAGGCCAGATCTTGGGGTTCTTGAGTGATCTGTCCTAGGTGCTGTCTAGTGCCCTGATCCATCCTCTGTTGGTAGATTGTCTTCCTCCATCTTGCCTGATTCAATTTAAACTGGCCACCTGCCCAGTTCCCAGTCTACGCTTGATTTCTCTACCCCCTGCTTTCTCTATATGTAGCATTGAACCAGTATCCTAACTTCACCATTGGGTTTATTACAACTCCCCTATGCTGAAACTTTTAATCACACTCCATGGCCTCTAGGATAAATTCTAAGTCCCTCAGCTTGGCATTCAAAGCTCTATCTGATGTAGCTCCAACCTGCTATTCCAGTCCTTTCTCCCAAGCTGCTTCTATAATTAGATCTGTGATTATCCTGCCTTCCAAGTGACTGTAGGTCCTGTGCGGAAGGACCATCCCATGGCCCGTATGTCTGGACCATGGCTCCTGATGAAGAAAGTGGCTCTGGGAGAGCAGCAGTCAACTGTTTACTGTCCTCCCTGTTTCCAGCTTTCCCTCCCTCCCCTGGGAAAGACAACATACCAGACAGTGACAACATCCATATGGAGCCAGGCCCCTTCAGCTGTTTACAGTAGGTGGCTGAGCTGTGAAGAGCCACATGAGCCTGACAACCAGCTGACATCGCCACGGTAGCTCCACGCCAACACCCATGTGGCCACAGTCTCCTAATGGTTGCGTCACCCAATAGGAAATGTCCAGCGCTGGCAATGGGGTCTGACTTGCAGCTGAAGGGGCCAAGGCCAAGGCCCCCATTTTCCAGTCTGGATCTGTCTAATGATACCCATGTGCACGGGCTCCATCTCCGTGACAGCCATTCAGCTCACATCCCCACACAGCCTTCACAGTGCATTTCCTGCAATCCTAGAATTTCCTTCTAATTCATTGAGGCAAATTCAACTTGACTTAATATCTTCTATTTTTTTTTTTTTAGAAATGGAACCATCACTGCTTTAAAAGATTCAGTTATTCAAGTTCTAAGTCGGGACCACAATGTGCTGTCTGCGATCAAAGTTCGCTCTCTCTTGGTGGTAAGAAACAACTCTTGGAAGGGGACCTTCTAATATCAGATGATGGGAATCACAAGTAATAGGAACATAAGTCTAGAAGCTTCAGATCTCTGAATACCCAAAGTAAAGGGACCTGGAGGAGTTGTCTCCCATTATAACTGAGTGGATAACAGGTCTCTAGAGGAGTGGTCGGCAAACTCATTAGTCAACAGAGCCAAATATCAACAGTACGACGATTGAAATTTCTTTTGAGAGCCGAAAACTGACTTCTGCGCATGGGCCACGAAGTTTCAATCGCACTGTACATGTGCGCCCGCACGTGGTATTTTATGGAAGAGCCACACTCAAGGGGCCAAAGAGCCGCATGTGGCTCATGAGCCGCAGTTTGCCGACCACTGCTCTAGAGGGTAGTGCATGTATCATTTCCATCTTTTGCATCTCTAACCTAGCTCGGTCTCCACCAGCAGGGACTGTGCCCTGAGAGAGCCATGCTTCCCCCCTGCCCGACGCCACTAACACCGTCGTGGCCAGGACGGTGCTGGCCAAAGGGATAGCCGCTCGACTGTAGAATCTCCCTGCCCTTCTTTAAACCAGGAGGAACGTGCATCCCTCAGGAAGGCTGGGGGTTAGTCCTGCGTGAAGGCCGAGGGTTCAACAAGCCAATCGCTCTTGGATGATGTTGTAACCATGGAGAGTCTTAGAGAATGAAGAGCCAAGTTTTACTTCTGCTTTCCCAGACCTAGACATCTCTCTGGGCCTCCTCTGTCGCCTGACAAAAATTCCTAGCATGTCCCCAGGAGAGCAATCTTATTCTTGTTTACAGATTCAGCTGGGGCATTAACTGATTTTCTCAAGATCAAAACCAAGAGATGTGTGTGTCTGTGAGGCTAATAGGAAAATGTCAGTGTCTCAGAGCCCTGTCCTCACAGCAGATTACCCCAGGTGGGAGGCCTGAGTTGTTTATGAAACAGCTGCTCCCAGGGAAACCGTATCATTCTGGAGTTTTCATTTGGAGTTTGTGATTCCTTGGCAGGAATTGAGATTGCTTTTGCAGTAGCTACAGGGAAAGAACGGCAGCTCTGAAAGGGCCCTGGGGACTGGGCTTAGTTCCAGGAAGACAGCTGGCTGGCTGGGCCATTCGGAGAGCCCTGTGGTCTGCCCCAGCCACAGGTTCTTCACCTTTAAGGTGAGAAGTGTGGGGAGGGGCTTAGTTAAAGACAACCCCGAGTTTATTTTTTCTACATCTGAAGATGAATGGTACAAAAGACGGCAATGACAATAGTCGAACCTGTGGGCAAAAACGGGGCCTTGGGGCCCAGCCTCATCTCTCTGCCGTTTGGTGTGCAGCAGCAGGCTTCTCAAACTCTCTGTGGGAAGGACTGGTTTACTCCCAACCTACTGCAGACTAGTACTTGTACTTGCCCTGTACTAGTACTTGTACTGGTACTTGTCTCAGGACACATGCAACTCACCACTGGATGTGACAACACCCAAACTGGTCTATTCAATGAGACGGGTCTGCTGCTCACCCACTTGGTTGTCATGGTGATGTCCAATTGTTATTAAAGTTTCCAAACACCTGACTGGCAACTTCTGTCCTAATCCCATCACAGCCTGGTAGTAGACAGCTGCTGGACCGGAAGTAGCCCAGGGATCGTGCTTTGAACAGCACTGGGTTTGGCCATTTTTATCCAACAGGGCAAGTCCCCTAGGAGCTGAGCAGGGCATCCCTCAGATGACCTAGATGGTTTTTGAAGGTAAGCAACTGGAAAGCATAAAGTTACTTTTAAAAAATAATAACCTTTTCCCTGGCCGATGGTGCTAAGTGGCTAGAACATTGGCCCATGCACTGAAGGGTCTTGGGTTTGCTTTCGGTCAAAGGCATGTACCTGGGTTGCAGGTTCAATCCCCAGCCCCGGTTGCGGGCACATACGGAAGGCAACCAATCGATGTGTCTAACATAGATGTTTCTCTCTTTCAATTTCTTTCTCTCTCTCTCCTCCCCCCACTCCCTTCCATTTTCTCTAAAAAAAATCAATTAAAAAAATGTCCTTGGGTGAGGATAAACAAAAAATATAAACAAATAACAATAAGAGTAACAGGATCTAGGGAAATCCCTCCTAATAAACGTGCCCCAAACCTAACCTTTCTACTGCTGTGTACTGCTCTCCTCTCACCTGGACTGAAATCCCCGGTGAGAGACTCCAAGACTCCTTGAGGACTTGATGACGGAAGTTGCTTTGAGCGTGGGAGAGCACAAGGGGGTTTCTCTGAGTGTCCTGGTGATGGAGGTGCCGCGCCAGCCTGCCTAAGCGTGTCTGCTCCCTGTCACAGCCCGTTCGGGTCCTCCTGGTCACAGGCCTGCAGCCGCCAGGCGCTTTGCCTGTAAGAACTGCATGTGGTAAGATGGTAAGCTGTCCTTGCTGGAAAGGACCCGAGAGATCATCCACTGCCTTCAGAAAGCACAAGTGGTGAAGGCTGTGCAAGAAACTACCAACACGGCCCTTGATGTTTGCAGTCCACCCAGCATATAGAAGCGTTAGAAGTGACCACGTGACAAGCTACAGGGGCAGAAAAATACTATTTTCAAAGCTTTTTGTTAGAGGGGAAACCTGAGGGATGGCAATCAGAGGCCAAATAGCCCGGGACCAGCTGCCAAGACAGTTGACTTTGCACAATTCCTTCAATTACAGCAATTCTTCTAAGGGCTGGAAACTGTAAGCGGTCCCCAAAGGTGGCTCTTATGTGGTCTCGGGGTATGGATGGAAGTCTCCCGCTATTTTCATAGTTCTGGGCACTTTAAACCCAATGTACCTGGCCAGTAATGAGGCGATTAGAGTGAGGGAGGCAAGAAGCTTGGGAAACGTCTGGCGGCGGGCTCTGCCACTGAGAAGCACACACACAATGTTGACAGGCTTGAGGGCAATTTCAGAGTGCGTCCCCCCTTACCTGTCTCAGCTTCCTAAGCTGACCACAGACCACAGGCATCCAGATTGCAGAGCCTGTCAAGAGCGACTTTCCTGTGTGGCTAGGGACCACAGAACCAGTGGAAATAGCAGAGCACGTCCTTTTCATCTCAAAGGAGGATCCTTGTATTAATGAGAGCTGCTCCAGTGCGGACCTGGGTGTTACTCTGAGGGGAAGCGAGTTCCCTGCTGCTTTTGGCCTTCGGGAAGAGATTGTTTATTGACTCCCACTCACTGGGTTTATTGCACGTTTGAACTGTCATAACGTCCCTGCCTGTGCAAAATCAGCACAGCACTGGATGCAACCATGTCTTTTTAACCCGGAACTGACTTCCGTGGCTCGGTGCTTCAGAGAAGCCTCCTATTTTCAAGCAACTGAAACACTTCGTCATTCTGCCCCGAGAATCATTATTATCTTCGTAAATCTTTTGGGGGGTTCTGTATTCTGAATGTACTCGGTGGGTCATTTTTATCTTAGTATCCACACCTGTAACTCCAGGCTTCAGGGCAGTGGTTCTCAATTGGGGGCTATTTCCGCCCAAGGGGACATGTGGCCATGCTTGCAGACATTTTTGATTGTCTTGACTAAGGGCAGGGGAGGAGGTGGTGCTAATGGCCTCTACGGGGTAGAGGCTGGAGATGCGGCTCAATATCCTACAACACAGGACAGCCCCCACACGAAGAGTTATCCGGTCCCAGATGTTAACCGTGATGCTGTTGAGAAAGCCTGTTCTAGAAAGATGAAGGAGGAAACAGTAACAGTAGCAATGCTCTTCCTTGCTGACAGCCTGCTGTACTTGGCATTTCACAAACTCCATGATCGCTACAGGTTACAGCTCTTCATTATTATGCCCAGTGTACAGGTGAGGAAATCAGTCCCGCAATTACACGGTTTGTCCAAGACCAAGCGACTGGGAAATGCAGAACGAGGACTCAGACCAAGGTCAAACTCTAAGGTCCGTGATCTTAATCAGCATGCCGTGCCGGGAGCCCTTTACGTAATCACACAGTTTCCAACAGGGATTTAGGCTGTACACATACAGCCAGGAAAGTGGACTCAACGAAGCCTAAACTGGAGCCTGTACTTCCTGAAGGAACCTGAGGGGGGCAGGCTCACCAGTCACGAGGACCACTCACAATGGCCCAGGCCCAGCCCCTTGCACATTTGCGGCACTGCTTCCTGAAGGAGCATGGGTGGGGGCAGAGGAGGGAAGGGGACGTTACCTGTCCATCCACCTGCATCCTGAGGTGAACTTCGGTGTGATTTCACTGAATATCACAGGTCTCAGAAATTTTTAACTTAAAATAACTTTTAAAAAATATTTATTTTTATTGATTTCAGAGAGGGAAAGGGAGAGATAGAAACATCAATGATGAGAGAGAATCATTGATTGGTTGTCTCTTGCACGTCCCCTACTGGGGATCGAGCCCACAACCCGGGCATGTGTCCCAACCAAAATCAAACCTGGGACCCTCCAGTCCCCAGGCCGACGCTCTATCCACTGAGCCAAACCAGCCAGGGCTTAAAATAACTTTTGTTGAGATTTTTTGACCATGTGCTTTGGAGTTAAGCAGAGTTGAGTTCAAAGACTCACTCTTTCACTGATGAATAGGGTTATTTTAGGCAGCATGTTGCTTTACATCCTAAGCCTCAGTTTTCCCAACTGTATTATGGGCATCATCATGATCACTGCTACTTCATGGGAGTGCTGGAGGATGAAGTGAGAAAATTAAGGCTCTAATGGGGGCCAAAAAGCTAGGTCAGTACCCAGAACAGAGTAAGAGACCAGTAAATATTACTCATCTAGTATATATAGATAACATCTAGTATATCTAGTTTTATTTTAATGAAACAAAAAGGAAGGGAAGGAAAACAAAGTTGGAATGCCGAATGTGGCTGTGTGGGCGGGGCACAGGCTGGGAGGGCACAGGTTGGAATGCCCATGTGGAGCTCCACGCCCCGCTGAGAAAAAACAGTGCATCATGGAGTTAAAAATGGCGAACAGGAAGAACACGTTAAGTCCCAAGCAAGGGACCATTGCGATTCCAATGAGCATTTCTGTGGTTGCCTTTTCTAGAATAGTTATTCGTGGATGACTGTCTTCTTGGTTGCCAGAATCCCATAATATAACACACACAAGCTTAGGCCTGATTTAGACCAGTCTTCTTCCCTGAGACCTAAGAATGTGGAAAAGTAGGTGAATTCTGGTATCCATCAGACACCAACAGAGGCACTCAGAGAATCTTAGATTGGAAGCAGAAATGAGCCAGCCCACTTGCATCTTCAATTTTCTTTTAAAAAGTTACCTTCTCTGGCTTTGCAGCTGGGACCTCAATATTTTATTCAATGAATATTTGATGTGACATATTTTAGAACTGACAGCTGTTCAGATGAATGAGTCACCTCTGTGATGGGGCTTTTTTTTCCTGAGAGCTTAACCTCTTTCCCCCATTCTAGCCTGTCTTCAAACCCATTTCCTCCCACAATAGTGACTTTTCTCTGCACAGGTATATTTGTTCAGAGAAGGGATTTCTAGCCAACCTCTCCAGTGAGAGGATTTCAAAATAGATCCTGAGAGAACGCTCATTGAAGAGATGAGAATAGCAGGGAGAATGAGACACTCGCCCAAATCACACAGCAAATTTTCAGCAGAGCTAGAACTAACATCTGGGCTTTGTGACAGCTCATTCCATTTCCATTTACTACTTCACTGGGGTAATTCCACGGCAGGGAGCAAAATTCCCCCATATTTCTCACTAATCAAAGAAAGTTAAGAACACTATATTTCAAACACTTGAATAAAACCTGATGACATGAGAAAAGGAGTCTTAAGTGGGAAAATCACAATGCAGACGGGCCTTGTTGATTGGAGCAGACGTAAAGTAGACAGAGCTAGTGTGGATCCAACTGTCTAGAATCTCCAAAAGCATCAATACGAGACTCACGTGTGGCCCCCGGGACCTATCACATACCGTGATGGCATGGACAATGGTTGACAACAGGCCCAAACCGGAAACCATCCTTTGGGCTTTCTCAATATGGTGCTTCAATGGGAAATAAGGCATGCAGAAGATGTGACATTCCAACTTTTTAAAAAAGAAACGTTTTAAAAGAAATCTGTGTACAGATGTTGCTTTCAGCAATGATGACTTTTCTTTAAGTCTATTTTACTTCTGGTCTCTAGAGAGCCAGGAATATAATCAATAGACGGCACCATCCTGACGCTGCCCCAGGAAAAGTTGCGCAGAAGAATGACAACCTATTTATCCATTAGTATGACCAGTTCTCTCCTTCCTCTCCCGCCAATTCTGATGTCATCACTTCAAGGCATAGTGCTCTCAATGTCAACCAGAAGTCTTTGAAAAATGGTGGTATTTTCTGGCCTTTGGAAAAGTAGCTGGCTTTCCTGACCTGTGTAATTTTTAGCCTGGTAAATCAAGGATGTTTGTAGTCAAGTTCAAATAGAAGCTTGGCTCCACCGAGGGGCCAATGGCAGAGAACCTGAGATCTATGCCAGGTAGACAGCTCTAGTCCCAACAACAGGAGTCCCAAAGCAGGTTTCAAATTTCTTTGAGTCAAAGCACTAAGGCTTAGAATCAGCCTAAAATCAAGGGCCAGGGTTGTCCTGCTTTATCTGTTTGTGTGAAATCAATTTTCTTATAAACACTATTTACTTCTCACTTCCCTTGGCAATGTCTAGGTATTAAAACGGGATTTTATTTTATGATCTATTCTTTTTTTCCATTTATAGCAATTTTTCTTGAGCCTGACTATGCAAAAGTATTACTTGGAGCATTCTTTAAAAAAACACACAAATTACAGGGCTCCTCACTTGGGTCACTGAATCCAAATTTCCTGGAATGAGGCCTGGGAGTCTGTATTTATAAAAGCTTCCCAGGTGATTGTATGCCCAGGATTTAATGGTCTAATTACATATTTCTTTCCTTCCTTCCTTCCTTCCTTCCTTCCTTCCTTCCTTCCTTCCTTCCTTCCTTCCTTCTATCCCTCCCTCCCTCTCTCCTTGTGAGCTGTTATAAGCACTGCATATAACAGTTTGGGAAGAGAGACAACATTCTCAGTTCCAAAGTACTAACAATTACAATGAACATTTTGGAAGGAAACATGTCTGTAAACCTGGCTTCTTTATAGTTAAAGAATTTTAGAATCAGCATTAGAAAGATGGTTATGTTCTTTCTTCTTGAGGATATCTAGGAAAATAGACATATGTTTAATTTTCATGCTTTAAGCCTTTATCATATTCAGAATGGCCCAGACATAAAACATGAAGACGTGGCCTACATCCTACGTACACTTGAAGTTCTGAGTTAGGTTGCTATTACCTTTTCTTGTTCTAAACAAAATGACCCAAATTTCCTTTCATCTTCCCTTGTGGACATCCTCCCTGTTCTCTGAGTTCTATCCTCTCTCTTTCTACTTCAGGTTCTTCATGTTACTCTTGGTTCAACAGGGACCAAAATACCTTCAGGGCACAGCTGTACTAATATGCTTCACAGTTTGAAAAGAGTTCACATATCTCTTTAAGAGAATCTAATTTGTTGCTGGGGAGGGGCTTAGACTAGTGGACTGAAATCTAAAGATCTACAGATTAATGTTTTGCTTCACAATTCTAATGTTTTGTAATTCTAATTTCCATTAGAATTTCTTTATTGAGTGGTTTAGCTGCATCTGATCTGTAGCCAGTTTCCAGATTCCTATTAAGTAACAATCAGATTCTGAATTTCATCTCAGTGCACAACACTGCCCCACTCCAAACCCTAGCCATGGTTCTTGCTATGGACACTGTGCCCAGGCCACCTGGTCCCTAGGATTTTCCAAGTTGGACTGGAGAGTAAACTCCCAGGCCTGCTCGGCCAGGCAGGGAACCCCGATGCACGGTGCACCCAGCCCCAATTCTTTGTTCAGCACATAGCTATGGAACACCTACTTAGCTCCAGACCCATCTGTTGTGGTTATGTAAAACCAGTAAGAAAGAAGCAGGAAAATGACTGTCACTTTTAACAAGACGAAGAGATCCTGTATCAACAGTCACTGCAGCCGAAATCACCATGGACCTGTCGCTTTGAGACTTAAAAACAAACCTCCCATAAAACCACTTCTCAGAACTGCCTTTTCCTCTCCAATTTATTGTCAGTATTTCCAACAATCCTGGGCTCCCTCTTCTTACCTAAGATGTAGCAAGCTGAGCCACTCTGAGAAGAAACCCCTGAGGCTCAGGATTCTGAGTAGTAACATCCTGCCCCTCACCTTATAGCCTCTGGGCTTCTAACAGGAAGCCCTTGCCTTTCCTGAGGTTGTGTGTGTGTGTGTGTGTGTGTGTGTGTGTGTGTGTACACAAACAGGGGAGGTGCAAAAGTAGGTTTACTGTTGTCGGTACACAAAACACAGTTTATTCTTGTATTATTATTTATTAATTATTGTATTACTTCCCATATGAACAACTGTAAACCTACTTCTGCCCACTCCTGTAATGAGCCAAGTTTAGCCAAGATGCTCTGAGAGCCCTTTAAAATGTTTTTATTGATTTTTAGAGAGAGAGGAAGGGAGAGGGATAGAGAGACAGAAACATTGGTTAGAGAGAAACATCGATCAGCTGCCTCCTTCATGCCCCCTGCTGGGGATAGAGCCTGCAATCCAAGCATTTGTCCTGACTGGGAATCAAATTGGGGACCTCTTGGTTCACGGGTTGACGCTCAACCACTGAGCCACACTGGCCGGGCTCTGAGAGCCCTTTTAAAGGACATTAGGGCCGAAGCAAAGTAGGGACACAGATCCAGGGCTTTCCACCTTTGATGGCACTCCTGGGGTCTCCTAGATACTCTCCATCTTCACTCACTCGGTATAAATGGCTGGTAGCAAGTTAGCTATTACCCTTTGCATTTTAAAAGAGCTCATACCTCAGGAGAAAGAGCTGGAGCTCCAGGGTGAATTTTGGGCAAAATTCGGTGGGATGGGGGGAGAGGGGCAGGGGGAGAAGTTGGTTCTAAGGCAGCTACACACACCACCTCCCACCACCACCCCATATCTCTGGCTTTCTATCCTGGGACCTCTCATGGCAACTGGTCCCACGTGGAACCTACGTGGTTGCTCCTGCATCAGCCTGGCCATCCCTCGGCCCTAGGAAGGCACTTATCTCCCAGCTGGAATGTTCCGAACCTGGCTGAGGGCCATATAGGAACCAAGTCACCCTCCGAGCAGTGGAAGCAGGCCATCCAAAGTTGGTTTTGGGAGAGCAGGCACATAACCCACAGGGGCGCCCGCCTTTGGGGGTCCCGCACTCTTCATCTCAGTCCCAAGGCCCTTGGTTACAGTTTCCCCATGTCAGATTGATCAAATATAGCAAATTGAAAACAGACCTACTGTACAGCAGCAATAACAGCTAACAGCTTTAGCCAAAGGAGGAAAAAGACAAAAGCTGATAGAAAAACTCTAAGGGGTTTATGACAGCCCAATACCATAATTATTACTGAGAGTATAATTCTGAATTCTCTGGAAAAGTTTAAATGGTATCAGTTTAGGAAGATAATCCTAAATCGCTGGATAAAGGGCGATTGCATTGAGCAGGCCCCCTAGAGGACAGTAGTTGTCACTGCACTGTAAAACCACAGCCGGGGGGTGCTGGGTGGGAAACCACCTACCTCTGAATGTTATCTTCAAGTTGTTTGACTCTGAATTCATCCTCCTCAGACTGCCGCCTCCTGGCTTCCTCCTCCTCCGCAGTTCCAGCGGGCATGCCCTGCAGCAGCCATTTTTCCCGAAGCACTTTGGACTGGGGATGAGACGAGAGAACAGACTGATGACACCTTTCAGCCCACAGCACCTCTCCATCCTCAGCCTCCGTTTTAGCTGTGCCCCTCAGCATCCCCCTGAATCGCGGCTTTCACCTCCTCACTAACTTGGCTCCTTACTTCCCTCCTGCCCAATCCCTGAAGAGGGTTTTATTTCCAAGTTTCTATTATAAAACATTTTGAAAACTTAAAAAAACACAGAGGAAGCTGTAAAATGAAGCCTGTGTAACCTCATTTAGATTGAACAATTATAAACATTTTGACATGTTTTCTCATATATTTTTCACCAAAGCATTATAAAGTATATAATGAACATCATGATATTTCACACACACATATTTCAGCATGAATCTCTTGTTTAAAAAAGAACATTTTTCTATGAACTGCGGTCGCATTATAAAATTTCCTAAGATCACCCAATATTCACTCCATCTAAAAGTCTCTTTAAAAGATTAATCTATGCCATTCCTTTTCTTAAAAACGCTTTAATGACTCCCACCCATTCTCAGAAAGGGTCTCCAAATGACATTAAAATCACTCACACACACACACACACACACACACACACACACACACACACCACCTGCCAGGGTCCTAATACATCCTGGAGTGAAATGAAAAGTTTTTGTGTTTCAGGTCAGTTGCTGGGAAGGATGATTACTGCTTTGAGAAGGAAAAGGAAAACAGCTCAAGAAAAAGGCATGCTGAAACTCCCTAAAATGAAGAGCAAGATGAAGAAAGTAGGTAAAATGGTTTTTGGTTTGGGTTTCCACTACATGGATCCTAGACGGCATCGGGCGGCTATTGGATGTCTGCAGAGGCTGGACCCCGGGCACCAAGGCTGAGTGTCCCAGTGGACAGGTGGGTGGTGATAGGAATGGACCACCGTGAGGATGCTTGCCCACGTCTGCCTGAGGCAGGGCACATGACCAGCTCTTCCCAGCAACGACAGGGACAACAGCTATGAAGCCCGTCAACACAGCATAAGCATGGAGTTCCTTGGCTCCCTGACAGCACCTCTATCAGAATCCCATTTAACCTCTTACACAGGACGAGCAAGATGCAAGGAAAGGGAGCGCTCATGTTGATTAAGAGTCAGGTCATGCCAAAACCGGTTTGGCTCAGTGGATAGAGCGTCGGCCTGCGGACTCAAGGGTCCCAGGTTCGATTCCGGTCAAGGGCATGTACCTTGGTTGCGGGCACATCCCCAGTGGGGAGTGTGCAGGAGGCAGCTGATCGATGTTTCTCTCTCATCGATGTTTCTAACTCTCTATCCCTCTCTCTTCCTCTCTGTAAAAAATCAATAAAATATATATTAAAAAAAAAAAAAAAAAGAGTCAGGTCATGTATGACTCGGAGCCAATTAAATATCATTTCCAGAAATGAGAGAGTGGGATATGTCTTAAGGTTGCTCACTACAGTTTCCTTTCTATTGCTCTTATGAGCAGAGATATACAATTCAATTTCTTAATTAATTTTAAAAATATATTTTTATTGATTTCAGAGAGGAAGGGGGGAGGGAGGGAGAGGGAGGGAGAGAGGGAGAGAGGGAGAGAGGGAGAGAGAGAGAGAGAGAGGAGAGAGAGAGAGAGAGAGAGAGAGAGAGAGAGAGAATGATGAGAGAGAATCATTGATCACCTGCTTCCTCCACACCCCCCTCTGGGGATTGAGGTGCAACCTGGGTGTCCTGACCGGGAATCAAACCATGACCTCCTGTTTCATAGGTCAACCCTCAACCCCTTAGCCAAACCAGCGGGGCTAGACTCTCATTTTTATGTGGGATTAAGGGCTACTTATTATGAACCTATAAGATGAGATACTAAATATCACTAATATTTAGTAACAGTGAATTTATAACTCACTAGTGGTTCTGATTCACCATCCCACTGAGAAGTCCAGCAGCCATTCAGCACCCTGGAGACCCTGCCGGATGCACGTGAGCAAGTGCTGATGGCTGGAAATCCATCCTTGCAGAAGGCCCTTTTGTTAGCACTGCTGCATCAGGGTGGTGGCCAGGTAGCCATGGTTTTCCTTGGTGTTATTCTTGCTTTTTAATTCTAAGTCATTGTTGGTGGATATCTGTTTGCTTACTCTTCAAGTGCACAGAGAAGCATATTTATAACACCTGACCTGTAGCTTTCCATTAATTAAAGACATGAGTCTGTTCATGTATAAGGCATTCCTAATTGTACTGCTGAAGTGATTGTTGACAGGAACCAACCCCTCACTCCAATATGCTTAAATAATTACACAGCACTCATGGGTAACATATTTCCTGCAAATGTATTACACATAAATAGTTTTCAACTACTGCCAAGAAGAATATAAAAGAAGTATTTAGAGATTTATGGAGCATTTTTAAATAATATAAAATTATGTGTAAAAACTCACAGTATAGTTTGTTTACTTTGTTGCTCTCACTTCTGAGCTGCATTGCACCCCACTCCCCACACTCATATGTTGAAGTCCTAACCCCCACTACCTCAGAATGTAGCTGCATTTGGAAACAGGGCCTTTAAGGTTAAGTGAAATCATTGGGATATGCCCTGATCCAATATGACTGGTGTCCTTACAGAAGAGGGGATTAGGCACCAACATGCACAAAAGAGGACCATGTGAAGACACCTGAGGAAGACAGACATCTACAAGCCAAGGAGAGAGACCTTAGAAGAACTCAATCCTGCTGACACCCTGACCTTGAACTTCTGGCCTCCAGATTTATGAGAAAATAAATTTCTGTTTAAGCCACCCAGTGTACCGTATTTGCTATGGCAGTCCCTGCAACGACTATATGCTCCAATGCTTTATCACTTTCCATTGGAGAATAGGAATGGATGGAATAAATTGGTTGGGCTTTCTAACTGGACTAAAGAAGAAAAAGAATATTCAGAACCACTGTTCTCCACTCAAGTCACTCAAAATTTCCCAGACAGGTGATGCTCTCATACTACTAGAGGCCGTGTTGAACAGTAGTTAACAGCCTGGATTCTGGAGCCAGTCTGCCACTATTAGCTATGCGACCTTGGACAGGCTGCTTAGCCTTGTGGAACCTCAGTTTCCTCATCTGTGAAATGGACATGACAACAGGGCCCATCATAGGTTTGTACAGAGGATTAAATGAGTTCATACACTGAAAGTTCTGGGCCCATACTCCGTACTAGAGAAATGCTTATTATTGTTGCTCACCCCATTCCCTTGGCCTCTCCCGCTTTCACCTGAGAAAGAGCAGGTGAGAAAGGTGCCACCTGAGAAGGCTTCTTCCACTTTGGCTGGCAGGGGCAGTGGCTCTGCTCTGTCCCCTTTGGCAGGGGACATGCGCTAGAATGCTTCCATACTGTCCCCAAGCGATTTCCTTTTAGATCTTCCCCCTCTACACTCCCAGCTCCTCAAAGGCTGGGCTTAATCCTTATTCACCTTTGCATCGCATTGTCGCACCTACCCCAGGTCCAGAGAATGAATGAGTAAATGGGTGAACTGGAAAATTCCCGACTTTCTTTCACTCTAATTACTTGGGGGTGGGGAGGGGTGTCACACTTTCAGAGTGCTTTCTGTGCTACAATGTTTGACAGTAACCTAGTTCAACCCATAGAAAGTAAAAACTTTCTTAGGACTTGGGGAGATAGATATGTTGGCAACCTCGGTTGTGGAGTGTGGAACCTTCTGGAAAAGCAGCCAAGGAGAGTTCCGGCTTTCTCTGCCCTACCAGTCATGCTCTGAAGCCAGAGCAGCAGCAGCAGCAGCTTCTTCTTCTTCTTCTTCTTCTTCTTCTTCTTCTTCTTCTTCTTCTTCTTCTCTTTCTTCTCCTTTTTTCTTCTACTTTTAAATATATTTTTATTGATTTTAGAGAGGAAGGGAGAGGGAGAGAAATAGAAACATCACTAATGAGAGAGAATCATTGATCAGCTGCCTCCTGCACACCCCACATTGGGGATCGAGCCTGCAATCCGGGCATGTGCCCTGACTGGTAATTGAACTGTGCCTTCCTGGTTCATAGGCTGATGCTCAACCACTGAGCTACACCAGCCGGGCAAGCCAAGGATTCTTGAAACGCAAGAAAGTGCTGCCCCTGGGAATGCTGTCTCTGCTCTCTTCCACCAACGGAGGGTCTAACCCCCTCACTTCTGGCTGAGTTAGTCCCCGCCATCAGTCAGTGCCTGTGGCGAAAGCAAACTGGTGAGCATGAGCACGGGAAGTCCATGTGCTCCCAGATCTGTCACTTCTCTGGATACGGCAGTGACATTCCCCAAACATCCCCAACAGCTGGAGCCAGGAAGAGAGGGTCCAACAGAATTGGACAGTAGGCCCGGTCTCAGGAAAGTCTGTTTCACAAAAGCATTCTGACATTGCAAACACAAAAAGCCGAGCTGATTTTTCACTTGGCTCCAAAGTTGTGTTGTCAGGGAAACCACCGGGTCAAATGCATTTGCCTCCGAGGGCTTCCTTCACCGGCTGCGGATCCCCTCGGGCGTGTCTGAGGGCTGACTGGGTGGGAAGGGTCTCTCAGTACTTGAACACTTGAGCTGAGATCTGAGACAACACACTTGTGCATTCTGATCACGCACACCCATCAAAGCCCCTGTCCCCTCTCTGTTCTGGCTCCAACCCGCTGCTGAGTGTCTCTGAATTAAATGGCAAGCAGAGCTCAGCAGAAGTGAAAAGTAAAACTAAAAAGTTGTTTTTTAATACCCTTATTGTCCAAATAACACACATCAAATGTATCATAGCCCACAGGTGCTAAGAAGTGTCAAAACTTCGCATTTGTCGCCCTTGCCAGGTGGCTCAGTTGGTTGGGCGATATCCCATATACCAATGGGGCCTTCTTTCTGCACCATAAACAGCACTCTCTCCCACTGCTGGCCTAGTACAGTGGCCAGTCTGTCCACCTGGAATGCCCTCCCCTGGCCCTCAGAGCTCAGCTCAAATGTTCCAAGTACTCAGAGATGCCTTTCCCAACTAAGGTGTCCTCCCATATACCAAAAAGGTTGGGGTTAGATCCCTGGTTGGGGCGCGTACAGGAGGCAACTGATTGGTGTTTCTCTCTCTCTCTCTCCCTCTCTCTCTCTCTCTCTCTCTCTATCTCTCTCTCTCTCTCACACACACACACACACACACACACACACACACACACATTCTTAGGTGAGGATTAAAAATTAAAACAAAACTTTGCATTTGTCAAGTGGATGCGACTGTAAGAGTCAAGACAAGGAGGGAGCAGCTGGCAGTAAACAGATGGAGCCTTGACAGGGGCTCCTGGAGAGCAGGATGGAGAGAGCTCCTAGAGTAAATCCGGTCCCTACTCTTCGGGCCTGTCCAGCTCCGTAAAACAAGCCTGGAACACAGCCTCTCCAGGGGCAGCCCGCCCAGGAGCAGCAGGAGAGCTCACTGAGACACAGCCTCCAGGGCCCAACCCCACAGCCGCGGATTCTGTAAGTCCGGGGAGGGCCCGGGGATCAGAATTTAACAAGCTCCCAGGTGATGCTGCTGTTTTGCTGCCGGTCCCAGGACCACAACTTGAGTAGCACAGCGTGAGGACCCGTGACCATCCAAATGCCCGAAGAACGCACAAGCTCTCTGCTGGCTGGCCAAGCACACTAACGCCAAAGGAGCTCCGCATCCTCTCTCAAACCCATCTGTCCTCCTGCATCTCCATCTCAGGCGCAGCAGTGCCCCCATCCCTTCCTCCGGGCCAGACACTCTGCCCGGTCCTGCAGACTCCACCCGGGAAGACAGGCAAGTCCCCGCTCTCACTGAGCCTTTGTCCCAACAAACAGGGATGCGAGACAATTTTAGACGGAGATACAGGCATGGCAGGAGGTAGGCAGGAGGATGGGACAAACAGGGGCCGAGGGAGGACACCTTAGGTGGGAAAGGCATCGCTGAGTACTTGGAACATTTGAGCTGAGCTCTGAGGGCCAGGGGAGGGCATTCCAGGTGGACAGACTGGCCACTGTACTAGACCAGCAGTGGGAGAGAGTGCTGCTTATGGAGCAGAAAGAAGGTCCCAGTGGCTCAACCATAATGGGAGGGGCGGGTCAGGAGCACAGAACAAGTTGAAGATGGAGAGGAAGGCAGGGGGTCAGGTTGGGTAGGATCCTGTAGCCTTGCTAAGGAGTTTGGCATTTATTCTGAGCACCATGGGAAGAACACAGATTGCAAGGGGTAGCATTACAAATACAAGTGACATGACTCTAGTCCATCATTCAGGTGACGGAACACATTAGCTTGAAATGGAGGAGTAGCAGGGGACAGATTGTAAAGGTAAGTCAGCATGCATGATGACATTAAATACTGGGACGAGGAAGAGGGTGATGCATGGATATTTGGTTTGAGCAAAAGGTGGATGGTGGTATTCATCAACTGGAGATTGGGAAGACTAGAGGTAGAACAAGAGCTAGGAAATGAAAACTTCCATTTGGATCATGTTAAGTTTGAGAGGCTCATTTAGGGACATCCATGTAAGTGGACATGTCAGAGGATCCGTTAGAAACAAGAGCTTGGAGTTCAGGGGCTGCTGGGCCTGGAGACATCAATCTGGGAGTCATTGATATACACATGATATCTGAAGCCATGGTATTGGGGGACGATGACGATGATGATGACACTTCTTACAGAACTCTCACTGCTTTAAGTGCTTTACATACAGGTTCATTAAACCTTTACAAAAGTTCTAAGAGGTAGGTGCTAATCAAGAACCGTGTCCATGGTCACACATGTAGTAGGGTGTGCATCTGAGAGTCAAAGCTAAACAACGCATTCTGCTATCCCGCTTCTGCCTAAGATCTCCCAAGAGTCATTTCCCCCGCAAGGAGGATTTACAAAATCATCAGGCACCACTGACCTACGCCCAAATGTGGGTAACTATCTCCCAGCTTGTCTAACAGTGGGTTCCATATTGGTGCTGTCTCCCACTCATCCCCGAGCCCCTTATATTCAGGGGCTGTATCTTTTATTCATCCATATGCAAGGTATTGTTGGCAATAATCAATAGATATTGAATGAATAAATGAATCTTAGACTATTAAAAAATGCCTTAGAAATAATCTGATCAAACTCTGCCCCCCCCCCCCCGAGCTTTATTGAAGTATAATTGACAAGTAAAATTGTATTTATTGAAAGTGTACAACATCATTAGTCAAATCCTTTTCATCTACAGATAAAGTATCCGAGGTTAAGCAACTTTCAAAGGTGACCTAGGTAAGTGGTGAGGAGTGTCTGGGATGGGTGGTGAGTGGGCACTGGGAGATGAATGAAAACTAGTAAGTTTCCAATTTTTTTTTATTCTTTGTAATTTTTATACAGTCACATGCAGCAACGTTTTTACTGTATAGTTCTGGCTTTGGTGTAATACATAGATAAGACTTCCTTACCCAAAGGCTATGAAATGTTTAACTGTGATTTCTTCTTATGCTTTTACTCCAAATCTCTCCTTCACCTGTAGCTGACATTGTGTTGGTGGATGATGGGTAGAATCTGAATAACTTGAATAGAAAACGGATTAAACACGAAGTAGGAAACAGCTGGGCTTGTTTTCTCATTCATCCGTGTGCCCCCTCCAGTCTCCTTCCCTTCCTCCCCACTGACGGGCTTAGAGGTTTTGTTACCTGATTCAGTCCACACAGAAGCCAACCAAGACTTCTGATAGAAGAAACCGAGTCTTAATTAACTTCTACTCAAGCGGTTTACAGGGGGCATGCGATGGAAAAAATGATGAGACGTAAAGTTCCTTTACGCTGTGTACCCTGCTGTCTGTTCAATATTTTACAATTTGAGCTGGCCTTTCACACACACTAATAACCAAGAAAAGTCTAAAATGAGTGCTGAAGGCTCATAAAAGGGGGACACACTGCAATATCTCTGCAGCGAGCCTCCTGATACCCTCAGGCTATGCAGCAAGTGACCTTGGTGGGCTGACAATAAATATTTCTCAGGGTCACAATTCAGTCTTTGATTTTTTCCCCCTATTCAATCTTGAAAGAAAAAGCTGTGGTTTTAAAAATATAATGACAATGTTCCTAGCTTGGATTAGAGGGAAACTCCAGTCAGGGTCTTCTGCTCATGGATAAATAATTCAAAAGCAGCTTATGTATTGGAGGTGATATTAGCAATTTGATGGTGACAGTGCTGACTCCGTCACACAAACCTTTGTAAGTGTGACAGTCCCAAAGGAGTGCCTGTGGCAATACGCACTGTGCTGGGACCTTGAACCGACCAATAAAAGAGACAAATCTCTGGCAATCCAACCAAGAGGCAAAGGGGATATTACATTCGGTCTGTTCTGATAGAATACAACAGTTGATTTATTTTTTTAAACTCACATTATCACAAGCCACATAATAAAAACAATAAAAATAAATAATCGTTTCCATGGAGTAAGAAGCCAAGACAATTTTTCAAAAGAAGAAGAATAGCTCTTGCCTTATGAGATATATTCTAATATATTAAAAACCTAGAGGGATTAAAGGAGGATGGTATTGGCACAGGAATAGCAGATTGATGGACTGGAAAGAAGCCACAAATGGTGGACCCGAGGATACGTGAGAAATATGTGTGTGATCAAGACTTTTAAATCAATGAGGGAAAAAAATGAATTAATTGATCAATCATGTTGAGACAACTGGCTCACCATCAGTAAAAAGTAAAGTTATTCCTACCTCATACCTTACAGAAAAATAAATTCTTAATTCTAGCTGGATCGAAACGATTGAAGTAGAAGAAACATCATAGGTACGTTTCTGAAATGGAGATATTCATTCCAAGGGTAACATCAAAACCAGAAATCACAATATTTAAAGAATGTTAATGGGATTTCCTAAAGTTATAAAGTTTTTTATAAGAATTTAAAAGAACCCATATACAAAAATTTATAAAAGAGGTCAAGGTCAATGTATTTTAGATACAAATGTTAATATAATATTATTTTATTCACAGGCTGATGAGGCATGTGAACAAGAAGTATATATCTTAATTTAATAAAATATGTTGGGGGGAAAAGCATAGAAGGATATACCTGCATGGGTTATATTTGGGTGGTGAGTATATAGTTATGTTCTTTCTTTATATTTTCCTGTACTTTTAAATCTCACTTTAACTATGATTATACATTCCTTCCTTTTATAATCAGCAAAAATAATACAGCTGTTAAAACTGCTTTCTGGCCCCATATGGGAGCATTTTTTTGGGGAAATTCTTATATCACACATAGTAAATACTAAACATAGCTAAGGATCTTGTAAAGAGAAATCTTAGTTTAATTTTTCCAGGACTTTAAAGTACCTGTAGGTATCTTAGTCACTGGGGTGCAGCCGCTAATATGTCAGCATTTTATGCTTTGCTTCTTCATTGCATTCTCACATTTGCTCAATGTCCATATATAAAGTAATTATATTCTATTTTGTGGAGTTACTCACTGTATAGTCCTAAATACTATAATTAGCAAACATATTAATCAAACATACCAGTATCAAAACTATTGTCTTGCATTCTATTTATTTACTTTGACAAGAGATCCATGAATTTGTCCAAATAATTCATCTCATTGCATGAGAATAAGTATCCACAGATTATTTGATCATGAAAATTATAACTTAATAAATATGAAATCAGATTCTATTGTTCTATTTAATTTAACTTTGCACTGAGAATACTTATTTCTTAGGGAACATCTGGGGTTCTGTAAACTGGTGAAATGAATATTAATTACTAACATATTTCCTGATATTATCTACTTCAAGGAACTTCCAATAATTACTGTGGTATGTCTCCACATGGTCTACATTTTCTGGAGTCCATGATCATGTACTTAGAGTAAAGAGACATGTGATGGTAATGACGGTAAATACATGTGATGATGCTAGTCGGCATCTAGACAAATTATTCAAAAGGACACATTTCATTTGAAAAAAAAAATCAGTGTCTAGGAGAAAGCAAGATTATAGGGGCAGACAGCTCGGCACTCACACTTACAGTCTTTAAGTTTTGGAGCAAATCACTTGTTCTCACAAATTTGTTTCCTTGCTTGTAAGACAAGGAGAGTAATATCTACTTTGTGGTCATTAATGTGGTGACGCATTTAAAGTAACAACCACCTAACAGGCACTCAATAATAATAATAAAAAAGAGACTATTATTGAGAAGGGACAAGAGGATGGATGACAAGGCTGCGTGCTGCCAGGAGGAAGCTGGCTGAGGCTCTGCCAAGGGACTCACAGAGTAACTACCACCTCCACGAGTGCTCGCACCTCGGAGTGAGGCTGCCAAGCTCCAAATGGAATCATCACAGGGAGGGTGACTCATGCTACTCAAGTTGAGTCAACAGTTAACTGATCTGAAGGAGAACATTTCTCTTTCTGGTGCCTGAAGCGATCGTATCTCTCAGTCAGGCACCACCTTCCTTAGATGAAAAGAACTCAATTGTCTGGGGGAGGGTGGAGCCAGAACAAAGAGGTAGGAGTGGTGAGGGAAGTTTCACCTGAGTCATGGGGAGGCTAACTGACTCTCCTTGCCTAACGGCAGACCCCACCTCACCAGTGCAATGAAACGGGTACCTCCCAGGGCTGGGGTCTCTCTCCAGGTGCCAGATAACCCTCCATTCGGACCTCTGAGCTGTCCTTTCTCATTGTTCAAGGCTAGTGAGCCACCTCATTCTGTCTACACAGGTCTTCCCCAGAGCGAGAAAAATGCCCTGGTCTCCACTTATTAAATTGCCTTCATTTCCAGTCCTCTCTCCTCCAGATTATGACAAGGTGACCTCGGTGAACCATTAAGAACTATCCGATTCCCTTGTTTCTAAGTACTTGAAGGAATCTCACTGTTTGCCCATAAAATAGTAAGTTATTTTAACTGCTATTTCTGTTGATTGGATGGATGGATGGATGGAAACATGGACAGATAGGTACATGGATGGATGGATGGAGGGAGGGAAGAATGAAGGGATGGATGAAAAATGGATACGTGGAATATGAACAGAATGTTGTCACACTGTGCTGGACGTTAGTAATAAATGAGTCCTTGGATCTTATTTGGCACCCAGAATGATGATGATGAGAAAAGAAACTTGATCTTCTCACATATGCTGATTGTCTGACTTCCGATTCAAGGAATGCAAAGGCAAAAAAAAAATCACATTGACCTTAAAAAGGAGAGAGCCTGGCTGTCTAGTTAAAAACAAAACCAAAAAACAGCCTCTCATCTTTCTGTCCTCTAATTAACATGTTCATCTTTAACCAAGAATTCCCGAGATTTTAGTATATTTTGCTTTTTTTTAAAATAAGGAGTTGACTATACTCTGAGCCAGAGACCCAGCTCTGTCCAGAGTGACCTTGAACAATTCACCTGGTTCTATTAAGTGTTCCTCAGCCCTCCTCTCTGTCAGGAGAAGAGGCTAACTTTAGCCCTCAACCCTCCCCCAGGAATATTCTAAGGAAAGAGCCATGGCATATGGGACATAATGCAAGCTCCTACAAAGAAAGGTCCATACATGGATTTACAGGACGAGCCGAGGGAAAAGGGCACTCTCCTCAGTATCATGCTGCTTTTCCTCCTTTTAAACTCATCCCTCTGGTTACAGTTAATGGCAGCCGGTAAATACACGAAGCAGATTTAGGTCATGTTGCTATTTGAGATCAGCAGCCAGCTTGCCGAGGATTTACATTCGGAGGACTCATTTAGCACCACCCTGCCTTCCAGAGAGGAATGAGAAATGCCACCATGAAGATCTCCCGGTTTAAACATTCCTCAAAGAATCCAGAGCTCGCAACCCCCTGCAAGGCAGCCCCACCCTCCCAACCAGCCCTCGGAGCAGCGAGCGCTGCGGTTCTGCACGTGCAAGGAGGCAGCAGAAGCTCTGCCTCGGGAAGCCCTGCGCAGGGTGGGCCGGCGGCAGGTCCTGGCCGGCCGGGAAGGTGCTCACGCCGCCCCTGAGCCCGCAGAGAGCAACATCCGGCAATCAGGGAGCCTTGTGACAGTGACAGAGCTTTCTCCTGGGCGGTCATCAATTACGATGCTTAAGTGCACGATGTTTTCAAGAAAAGGAAATAAGTCAACAGCGTGTGCTCCCTTCCTACCCCACCCCCCTCTCTACCTCCGTGCCATGGAGACCCAACCAAGTCAAATCATTGAAACGCTGTCGTTTGACCAACTGCCTGTTCTAATAGAACACTTTCAAAATTGCTAAAGTAGAGGGGGGGGGGGGAGAGGAATGAATAATCGGAAATTCACAGGGCTGCTCAGCACACTGCTTTTATCTCCCTTTTCTCCACAGCAAGAAGGAAAGTTGCTAATATTTTTAATTTTTTTAAGAAAGAGCATTATGTTAAAGATATCTCTGAGAACCTTGGAACAAACACACGCAGCACCTGTGCACCCGAGACACAGCCCAGCACACTCCCTCAGCCACCCTGTGGAAATTCTCTCCCAGTTTCTATATATAACCACTGCATCTCACAGGCACACTCCCCCAAACCGGTCCACACGCACGCTATCATCTCATCATGCTCGCAGACCCGGGGACGCTGTAACAATGCCCTGGACTGGAGAAATTCCCAAGAAGAGCCCAGCGATGGTTTCCTGGCTGAATGAAAAAGGGCTAGCTCAGTCAGCGGCAGCGCCTTCCCGCCGCCGGGGCAGGCTCTGCCCGGCTCTCCGCAGGGCGAGCGGCGTGTCTAATCATGGAAGAGGCTCGTGGACCGGCCGCTTACCTTGCAGTGCTGCAGCAGAAGTATCTGCTCGTCGAGCTCTTGTCGCTTGCCTTCTATTTCAGTCTGCCTCTTTCTTTTCTCCTTGAAAATAAAGAGAGAGAGAGAGGCTGTAAGAGAGGGTGGGTGTTGGCTCCAGGAAATTTGAAGGCAGGCAGGCAGCAGCAGCAGCACACATCTGTACAGACACTTGCAGAGATGCTGGGCATACACGCACGGTCACCTGCCCCTCCGTCTCTGGGTGTGTTGCAAACAGCAGCATCCCCCAAGCATGTCTGCTGTGGGCTCAGTGAGTGGGAGCAATTCTCCTCCCTCAGCCAAGCTGCAACAATTTAATCCAGAAGAAAAGGCGGTTTCTAGACACACACACACACACACACACACACACACACACACACTCACACTCATGTTCTGTGCAGTGTTAATTTGGAGACAAAGAATTAAAACGTCTCAATCAAAAACACAGAGGCTGTTATGAACTGCAAATATGACAGAAAAAAAAACAGTGGGAGTTCTAGGGTAGAGTTCCTTTATCGAAATCAAATACACTTATTATACAAGATAATTTCAAATGTTGTAGGACAAATCATCCTGTTGGACATACCCAATGATGCAAACTAGATGTGTGCTCTTTCTTAAACCAGCCTTGTGGGGGGCGGGGCATTTCATGTGGGTGGGGCTCACCGAGGTTCTGATATATATGAACTCTGGGGTTGGTCTGCCTGCGTCCAACTCCTAGCTCTACCATTTGCGAACAATTTGCTCACCTCTGGTAAGTCCTTTTACCTCTTAGGTCTAAGTCTTCTCTTACATAAAGAGGAGACGATAATAGTACCCAAAGCATATGGTTGAGGCATGTATTAAATGAGATAATACATGTAAAGGACTTAGAACAATGCCTGGCACATAGTAAACACTCAATAAATGTTATTTGCTATTATTCTTATCGGCACATACTACTTTTAAGTAATGCCTTTTAAGAAATTGTTTTCTTTAGGGGTGTATTTCCCTTGTATTCACAGCATACCCTTTCTATTGGAGTGCACACTTCACACTTTTCTTCTCAATACTCTGAAAATGTAACCAATAATCATATGACTGGGCATTTATCCAAGAAACCCAAAACACTAATTCAAAAATGCATATGCATCCCTATGTTCATTGCAGCATTATTTGTAATAGTTAAGATATGGAAGCAACCTAAGTACCCACTTGTAGACAAACGGGTAAAGAAGATATATTGGAATATTACTCAGCCATAAAAAAGAATGAAACCCTGACATTTGTGACAACATGGATGGACCTAAAGGATATTGTGCTAAGCAAAATAAGTCAGACAAAGACAAATGCCATATGATTTCACTTATATGTGGAATCTGAGAAACAAAATAAATAGACAAACAAAACAGAAACAGACATACAGATACAGAGAACACTTTGACAGTTGCCAGAAGAGAGGGAGGTTGGGAGGAGTGGGTGAAAAGGGAAAGGGATTAAGATGTGCAAATTGTCAGTTACAAAAACAGTCAGGTAAAGTACAGCACAGGGAATATAGTCAATAATAATGTAACAACTATGTATGGTATCAGATGGGTACAGTGATCACTTCATAAGTTATAGAAAGGTCTAGTCACTAAGTTGTACACCTGAAACTAATATAATATTGTATGTCCAATGTAACTGAAAATTTAAAAAAATAAACAGCATATGGATGTGATTAATTTAAGAACAGAAAGGCTTTCCCTTATGCTAGCTTACTTGTCCCATGTTTTCCTTCCAACGTGCCGAGACAGCTACTGCCCTAAATTATTTTGCCTTACTCACATATGCAGGGAGACGCTTGTTAGACCAGACAAAAAGGCATTTTACAATACAACAGCCAAATCCTGGAGAAGACAATAACGGAGAAGGCTGGCTGCTGTCCTCTGTGTTAACCGAAGCTTTTATTTTATGTAGTTGCTATGTTTCTGGGGATGTGCTCACACCACTGCTATTCAAATCCACATAGTAATAACTTATTATAACCAAGTTCCCGGTGCAATGCCCAGATATTAAGAAATACCTTTTAATATTTCTGGGACATAGTAGCCAAATCAGGGACATAACCTCCTTGCCAAAGTGAGGCCCGAGAATATTTTAGAAACTTATTATTTACCAAAAATATTCTAATCAATGGTGCATCATTGTTGCTGTTTAATCCCAGGGTATGTCTAAGAACACGCAATATATGACAGTAGGCAAGAAAAGTGAGGCCCGGTGAGGAAAGTCCACCTGCCCAGCCACTCAGAGTTACCACATGAAAAAGCAAGGACCTCCAGAACCAGCCACTGTCTCTACAGTCTAGGATTCCTCCAGAGTAGGTTTACTGGACTTTTATCATTCATTCTCATTAACTATCGGGATATGGATGGTCCTACATTTAAATACAGAGCCAAGATATAGTATGTCAAGAATACAAGATGCTGATGACTCAATAATTCCATAAATGTTTGTTGAAGGTTGTGTGCTTGTTACAGACTGAATATTTGTATCCTCCCCCAAATTCGTATGTTGAAACCAAAACCCCAATGTGATAATATTAGGAGGTGGGACCGTTGGGAGGTGATTAGGTCACGAGCATGGAGCTCTCATGAACGGAATTAGTGCTCTTACAAAACAGACCTCAGTGAGTTCTTTTGCCCCTTGCTCCCTGTGAAGACACAGCAAAAAGACACCACCTGTGAAACCAGGAAGCCAGCCCCAACCAGAGACTGAATCTGCTGGCACCTTGATCTTGGACTTCCCAGCCTCCAGAGCTGTGAAGAATAAATCTCTGTTGTTGATAAGCTACCCAGTCTCCAGTATGGACTAAGACAATGTTCTAATTACTTGGTCATTGGCAAACCTTTCCTAAGCCATCCCACCTCTGTGTCTTTGTTCAACAAGAAAGTGCTCACTCCACCGTTGCCCACCATCGTACTGGTCAATCATGTCTTGAACAGAACAAATGTTACCAGATGTTTTGGGCAGCGAATCTTTACATGCTTGAGCCGTTGATTCACTGATGGCCACTGGGAACAGATGTAATCATGAAAGCTGCAGATTTAAGTTAGTTTTTTTAAGAATGGGTAGGAATCAGGTAGATACAGATTAGTGGGTAGTGTATTCCAGGCCAAGAGAACAGTGCAAGCAAGGGCAGAATTGTACTTCCGATTCCAGGGACAATGAGCAGGGAAATATAACTGGGATGCCGGGTTGCCTTTAGGAGTAGAGAGCAATGATTCAAAAGTTTCGCCAGGACTAGATCACTAGATCCAAGAGGGCTTTGGATGTCAGGACAGCAAGTTGGGATTTTAGTGTATGGACAGTGTAATGCATTGTAGGGTTCTAAGCGAGAGAGTGATATAGTGAAATGACATTTTTTAAAAAATATATATTTTATTGATTTTTTTACAGAGAGGAAGGGAGAGGGATAGAGAGCCAGAAACATCGATGAGAGAGAAACATCGACCAGCTGCCTCGTGCACACTCCCCACCGGGGATGTGCCCGCAACCAATGCACATGCCCTTGACTGGAATCGAACCTGGGACCCCTCAGTCCGCAGACCGACGCTCTATCCACTGAGCCAAACTGGTTTCGGCTGAAATGACATTTTTTCGAACATGAATCTGGCACTGGTGTATAGGATAGATTAATAGGGGTTGGGATACTTTTTCTTTAAAGGGCCAAACAGTAAATATGTTAGGTTTTGCAGGAAATACAGTGTCTATTGCAACAACTCAATGCTGCCATTGCCATGTGAAACAGCCTTAGACAATACATAAATGAATGTGTAGGCTGTGTTCTAATAAATAAATCTTTATTTACAAATACCTATGGTAGACCAGATTGAGCCTATGGTCAGAGTTTTCTGACCTGTGGATGAAAATATCATTAAATGTCTTAGTAGGATGCTACATTCACCCAGGATGTGGTGGGGATGGATAGACTAACAAGCTCACCCTAGCTTAGGCTGTTTCAATCAGAATGGAAAGAAGAGGACAAATATAACAACCCTAATTGATCAGACTCAGGACTAAACAGATCTAGGGGAAGAGGCAAGGGCATGTCTTGGCTTTGAGCCACACACACCAGAGAAGTGCTGGTGTAGGAACCGGCCATAGTGGGAAAACAGTACTTTCCCGTCTGTATTGTATTCGTATTTTCCCCGGGGAAACTCCTTATTGAGTTAAAGCTTGAAAAGAGCCAGTTGTTAACATATGCAACCAGACATCAGCATCAGCATGTTCACATTTGTGTTCCGTCAGAGGAGAACCCTGGACTCGGTCCCTGAACTTGGCCCCATCTATGGCTGTTACAGAATTATTCGATTAGTCGAGTCCCATTCCACGGTGATGGAGTTAGGTCCTGAAGTCACTCCTAACCATATAGGATGTAAGATGTACACTCATGAATTAGAGATGAGTTAAAGTATGGCAAGTTCAAGCCGGGTACCCTAGGATTCCTGACGCTTGCCTGCTTGGACTCCTGAGGTCCGAGCTGTGCTTCTCACCTAACTAGTCTGCTGCTTCCCAGGCTGCCCCCTCCCTTAATCAAGGCAAAACCACCGATGCTTGGACAGTCAGCCTACATGATTTCCTTTACTCTCATCATCTATACAACCTACATAAGTGATAACTTGCAGATCTACATTTTCAACCTCAATCTCTCCTTTGAGCTCCAGACCCCCACATCCAACTCCCAACTGTTCATATCAGTCCCTCAAACTCAATCCTTGGGGTCATCACCTCAGCCATCCCTCCTCCCCTACTCTCACACCTGTTCCTTCTGTATTCTTCATCTCAGCGATGACTATTCAAGTCAGGAATCTTAGTTGTCCTAGGAACTTCCCTTTCGTGAAAGATCAAGTCCTTTGATTCTGCTTGTCTTTTTCCACATCTTCTGCTTCTCCACCACACCCTTTATTACTACCTCAATACTCTCACCTTTATCTCCCCACCTGCACACACAGACTCGTCTACATTAGTGTCTCGAGTGATCTGTAGCACTTAACTGCGTATACCCCATTTCCATCTGGATCATTGCAGGGGTTTCTCACTAGTCTTCCTGCTCCTGGGTATTGGCTCTGAGAAAGTCACCCTCTGTGTTGCTGTCAGAGTGATATTCTAAAAGGGAAATCTGACTGTGACCAAGCTTTGCCTAAAATCCCCGAATGTCTCCCAGTGCATGCAGCAAAAAGAGCAAGTTCCTTAGCCTAGCCAATGAGGCCCCTCTCTATCTCACACCTTCATCTCAAGCCATGACACCCCCAAACCATATGCTCCAACCTCAACAAACCATTGTAGTTTCCTGATCTACAAAGCTGGCTCGTGCTTTCCTGTTTTTGTTCTTACTGCTCCCTCTAAGGAAAGTGGATTCCCCTCACTGCTTCATCTGACAAAAAAATTCTTCTTCGTTGACAACATAGCTTAAATATCAATGAAGCTAGACTGGTCATCTGCCCAGCCTTCCTTCTCTCAGAGAATCCACCTACTCTCACTGTCGGTGGCATGGTGGGAATGCCAGCCATAGTTAGTCACACATAGCCCAGCTCATCTCTGCCACCAGGACTTGCATGTGACACAGGTTAGGCCAATCATACTACCTTATCTCACTGCAATAGAGACTGATCTAAGTGTGGCTAAAGGACCCAAGCAGGACCAATAAGAGACATTTCTAGGGAAAGACACATGAAAGGGAGGGAAAGGAAGGGGAAAAGCTCCCTTTCCACTAAGGATAAGCTGGGATGATGAACATCTGAGGCAATTTTTCTAAGCCACACAGAAGAGATGAGTCCGCGTTGGAGAAAGGTCAGCTTGCAGAGAAAAACAGAGCTGAAAGACAGAGAGAGACAGATTCTAATGACATTGTCTGAGTCCCAGATCTGGTTACGCATAAAGCCAGAGCCATCTCTGGACTTTCTAAATGATATACAATAACAAATCTCCCCTTTGCTTACGTTAGCTTGAGTGGCGTTTCTGTCACTTGCAACTCAAAGAGTGCTGGCAAATACAGAAGCCTCTTCTGCTTCCTCCAAACAGAACTCATCACTCCCTCCTTTCATCCATTCCTAGGCTGCGGATCTTTCTACATCAGCACCTTGAGCACTTTAACCCTTTATACACTTAACTGTTTGCACATCTTCTTCTTCCAAACTACAGGCTCCTCGAGGACAAGGATCTTGGCTGATGTATCTCCAAAGCCTGGAGTGTTGCATGATGAAGACACGGGATAGATGTTCCATACGTCCCTCTGAACAAGATACTTGCTCTCCTGATCGTGTTTCTGTTTGTCCGTCGTCCTCACTCAAATGTATTATGAGTCTGCCCTCATGATTTCATTGGCAGTAAAATGTATCATTGAAAACACATGAGCCGTCAGTCTATAAAACCAGAAGTGTCTTTCTGTTGAAGACATTAGCCCATATGGAATAGACCATTATTGTTATGCATACGAGAACGCTGTTGAAAAAGCTGATTCTGAGAAAGAATCCTGGGAAACTCATCCCGGGGAGAAGATCTGGGGGAAGTGGAAATTCCAGGGAAAGTGTAATGAGCTGACAGTAGCAAACCGTTCAGGGAAAATGTGCCTCATGGGACATCTGAAATGAAGTAATCTCAATCCATTAGGAAGACTTCCAGACCCCTCCACTCTCTGGAGGCCCAGCCAGCCACTTTCGTTGCCGTTCTGTAAATTATGTATTTTCCTGGCAAGTATTTTCTGAAAGTACTGCGACATTGTGAAACTGCAAACTCTCCGCACAGTCAGGAGTATCCGTAGAGAATGGAGCTCACTCTGTTCAAAGGTGGTTCCTAAGTGCGATGGGACGACAGGTATTAAACGTAGCCATCAGTCACCTTGAACATTCTGGTGTCTTTCCTCCTGGTTTTTCTGTGAATGTAGCTGCCAATGCATTTCTCTTTTACAAAATTGTTATTCTATGTTGGGTATATACTGATTTTAAATATATTAAAAATTTTTTTTGTATCATTGAATAGTCTTTAAAAACAAACCAAGAAAGTCTACGTCCACTTTGGTGTGCTTCAGGCAAAAACCCTGTTCTCTCCTGCCCGCTGTGCTGCGACCCAGGCTTTGGGAAATGCAAGGGGAGGTTGGGGAGGGTCCCAACGGAGCCTCTGAGGAACCTGGAGAAAGGGGAAGAGGCGGAGAGGCCTGGCCAGAGCGAGGCAGAGAGCCAGTGTTTCCTTTCCTCTGCTGAGGCCACTCTGACTTGAGCTGATGCCTAGAGCCCGGGGCACAGCAGTGGGAAGAACCAGAAGACCTACTTGAAGCTCTGTTGCCATCATTTAGATGAGAGGGGGAAAAAAACACATTAAATGTTACATTCTAGATAAAGAGAGTTTTGCTCTGACACCTCCCATTGTGAGCCAAAGGGACCTGTGTGACCCTCCACCTCACATGGGCCAGCCGGTCCCTGGATTTCACAATGCAGAACCAGAGAAAGGGGTAGAGTGCTGAAAAAATGCATGATCCAGACTGTTTTAAATAGCCTGCACTTGGAAAGGGAACGGGGGATATGGGAAGTAGAGGGTAGGGGGGAGATCAAAGACTGAGAAAAGGAGAGAAGGGATGAAGAAAAAAGAACCAGCCCTTGCCGATTTGGCTCAGTGGATAGAATGCTGGCCTGTGAACTGAAGGGTCCTGGGCTCGATTCCGGTCAAGGAGATGTACCTCAGTTGCAGGCGTGTTCCCGGTTGTAGTCCGGGTGCATGCAGGAGGCAGCCGATCGATGTGTCTCTCTCACATGGATGTTTCTCTCTCTCTGTCTCTCCCCCTCCTTTCCACTCTCTCTCTAAAAAATAAAAAAAAATAAATGGAAAAATATATTCAGGTGAGGATTAACAAAAAAAGGACCAAAAGGGCTTGACGGACAGTTTTTAAAATTCAAGAGTTTAAAAATAAAGGGGCTGAGATATTAAGACTAGAAAATCAGGGAGAGAGAACTTAAGATGTTTTGTTGTGGCTTCTAAAATCAATCCCATTTGCTGTTCTCCGAAAGAGTCCAGAAAGGACACTGGACTTTTGCCTTCTAGGCTACGATTCTTTGAACGTGACGTTATGCTGAAATCGGATCGCCAGCGTGACAGGTTTTATGTAGGTTACGCTACGAAGTAAGGTGACATTCTGAGAATTACATTATGGAAAATCAACTTGCAAATGGGGACCTGATGAGCATTTTCTATTAAGGAATCAGAATGTCCTCTCAGTCATGGTTGGATTATAATTTCCTGTTTAACGCTGTTGCAGAACCCATGCTATCTATATAGCTGAGCACAGAAAAGGAGGGTGGTCTGTCTGAAAACCGAGAAGCTGAGTGATGGAGCATAAAATGATCATGGAGGTGCCCACTCAGCTTTGCCCAAGTGCCTGTCCGGCTAACTTGAATGTTGAGTTTGCTTAGCAGACACAACCGTATGAGAGATCAGTTATCTGATCTC
Organism: Eptesicus fuscus; assembly: GCF_027574615.1. Taxonomy (NCBI): domain Eukaryota; kingdom Metazoa; phylum Chordata; class Mammalia; order Chiroptera; family Vespertilionidae; genus Eptesicus; species Eptesicus fuscus. Next base: position 60,504,045 of record NC_072487.1, on the reverse strand, counting down.
AACGTCATTAGATATTAAAACTTTCTCCTGGCTCTGACTTCAAGGTCACCAATCATGATTCTAATTATATTCAGGCTCCCCACGTTGTTAGCTAAATGGAGAGCTGATACTTGGTAGGCCCCCTGCAATGTCCATCCACTGTAAGTGAATAAAATGGCACGTGGGTCTGTAGATGAGGGGATTGAAAGCTAAGTTGGCAAGTGATTTTCTGATCCCACAAAACTAAGGAGCAGAACCCGGAGTCAGCTTAAAAGGCTTGGTCAAAAGGACAAGTAGATTTCCTATCATCCCACTGTTCTTCCTAGTCATGCACCCATTCAACCTACAACATCCCATGTGAGGTAGAGAATTCTATTCATTCCTCATTGCTTAGTTTTGACCAGCATTTCCATTTAGGTAACTTCTCTTTTATTCAACGTGGCCTCGAACTTAACATCTATTAGTCAAAGAGGGAACTGCCTGCTTTATTCTGTTTGTAACAAATTACAAAGTCAAGAGAAATAATTTTAGGTAGGAAAAGAAGACATTGATTAGTTCAAAAGTCACTAGTGGTTTTTGAAAGAATACTTTAACACCTAAACCCTTAAGAAACATCATAGAGAGTTTAGATGCTAAATTGTTACTAATTACACTGAACAGTTAGTGTAGCTAGTCTATTAGCAACAATTCTGATGCCTAACACAGGATAGTTTTAAAGTCTTTTGTAGATACAAGTGGGTTATATCTGAGATCTATTTTAAAGGTCTAGCCACAGTGTTACTATTTAAATAATTGCTTAAACATATAGCTATATTTTCACTTTAATGTTCATAACATCAAATTCTTTGCCGAAGACCAAGTATTTTTCTCTGAAGACCACGAAGGAGCATGACATGATACAGCTAATGAGAAAGTAAGATCTGTTCCTTGATATCATATTGATAACCCACGATGGTGATAAGGTTGAGCACTTTCTGTACAGGTAACACGGTAGAGAACTCTGTGGAAGTCCTAAATGTTAGAAATAACATAGCTGAGTCCCGCTGCAGAATCGCCATATCATCACTCGTAACGCATTGCATTATTCCCACCATGAAGCCACATGAGCACTGCACTAGGAGTCAGGAGTCCTGGGTGACTTAGACAAGCCCCTTATTGTTCCTGGGCCATAGATTCCCCACCCCACGTGTGTAATGAGGTTGGACCAGCTTCGCTCTAAGATTCCACGATGCTAAGAACAACAACTACTTCACAATCTAGATGGTCACAAATGCACTTTCTCATCTACAAAGTAATGCCGGCAGATATTTATGTAGTGCTTAGTGTGTGTGCCAGGCACCATTCTGATGGACACATATCACACACTTACCTTTACAACAATCCACTGAGTTAGGTACTATCATTACCCCCATTTTACAGAGGAGAAAACTGAGGCACAGGGAGATAAAGAGATAACATCAGATGACTAGTAAGTGTCAAACAGAGTTGGAACTCAGCATGAAATAAGGAAATAGAAATGTGTTAAGGTGCTGCTGCCAAGTTGAAATGAAGAACAACAAAAATGAAACCAAGCACATCTGATGGAGTCGAAAGACTCGATGAATGAAGGTACTTCTTTGGACCTTCTTTTGGCTTAGGATTTTGCCTAGACAACTGCCATTTACTCCTGGAACCGAAAGTCCATTCTGTGGTGGTTGAACCTAAAACTAGCAATGATGGTGGTGGTAAAAATAATAATCCTATGTAATAAGAGAGGAATATGCTAATTATCTGACTGTGTAACAACCGGATCACAGATCTGCAGGAGGGGGGCGGGGGGCAGCGAACTACAAGCAGACGGCTGAGAGCTATAGGAGGGGGCAGGGCAGCAAGCTATGGGGGGGGAGGGTAGGGGGAGCTACAGAGGGGTGGCAGCGAGCTACTGGCACAGGGATTTGTACGCAAGGCTACTAGTGATAATAATAATAATGGCAACTAAGTTTCCTGGCGACTGGCTATGTGCCAGGCACTATGCTAAGGATTCCTCCTCAGTTTTAAACATAGTGGTCAGAACACTTTGAGGTAGGTACCTTTACCACCTCTGAGTTTATGGACGAGGATAGCTAAGGCTCAGTAGCCAAGGTCCTGCGCTGGGGAGGAGCCAGCAGCGGTTGCCATCCAGACAGTCTGACTCCAGAGCACTTTATCATGAACACAGACATGTTTCGGCTACTAACGTTTGTTTAGCTGAACTCCACACCGGACACACGAAACGGAATGCCTCGCCGCCTCCACGCATGTGCCAAAACTTCCCAGAACAAATGAGATGTTGAAAATGCAAAACACCCTGATGTCAAATCCTCTGCCCCCCACACAGGAGGCCTCTTACAACACCCGGGAGCGTTTCCCAATCCCCAGCAGAAAGAGGTCGAGGCTGGGTGGAAACATTCGGCGATGCCTGGTGAACCAATATACGTATTTGTTTATTTCAATCTCTGGCCTGGAGGGATCTTTTATTCTTTACATAAAAGGAATGATACCGTGTACTTCCTGGTCCATGTCCAGGGGATTGAATGATCTAACAAGAAGGGCCAATGCGAAACATGTCTCTCCCTCTTGGACTTTTCATCGGAGAGGGACTATGCAAATGAGGCAGCAGTTTGGACGACTCTAAACCTGAGGCTTCTAGGTCTCAGAACATATCTCCCTAAAGTTAGATGGCAAGAAGAAGCGGGGGCACTGGGAGCCACTCCAGTGGTAGTCCGATCCCAGGAAGACGTGCCAGGCCTGGAGGAAATGCCGGTGGGCGGGAGGCAGGAGTGGACAGGGCCCGGGCCTCACCATGAGCAGGGCTCCCACGGCTCCTTGCAGGTCTCAGAGCAGCCACCATGTGACTGGGTGTAACTGGACACGGCGGAGAGCATTGGAAAGGCAAAGCGCAACGGTGCACCCGAGTAGAAAGAGAACGCGTCACTCGGCATTCTGATGACAACGAAGGACGCAAACTCCAAGCAATTAGCATAATTCCAAACAGAGGTGGAACGCCTTTCCTGACTTCTGCCAATCATGTTGTTGTCTGCTTCTTTAGATGCCAATATGTAGGGACTATCTGTATCGATATCTGTGTATCCATGTCTATCAGAAAGGTAGGAAGAAGGAAATACAACCAGTCCAGATAAATACAGCATTTCAATACATGTAAATCAAACTAATAAGTACACATGATAAGAAAATTCAAACAATACACAAAAAAGTAAAAGGAACAGCTTTTCACCCCTCAACACACCCCCATCCATTTCTCTAGGTTTTGCAAGTATCCTACTTTGGGGGAAAATATAAATATACCAATGTATTATCCATAGGGATCTTTTATTCTTTTTAAAAAAAATGTTTTTATTGATTTTAGAGAGAGGAAGGGAGACGGAAAGAGAGGGAGAGAGAGAGGAACAGTGATGAGAGAGGACCATTGATGGGTTGCCTCCTATAGGAGCCCCACCTGGGATCAACCTGCAATCCGGGCATGTGCCCTGGCTGGAAATCGATGCTCAACCACTGAGCCACACTGGCCTGGCAGGATCTTTATTTTTTGCATAAAAGGAATTATACCATGTATGTCCTGCTTCTCAGCTCCCTTTTTTCTCACTTAGTGACGTATCGCTGAGATTTTCCTATCCCAGCACATGGAGTCCCACCTCCTCTGTAACTGTTGCCAGGCAGTTCACAGATGTACCTTAGTTTATTTTGCCAGCCTGCTGCTGAGAGATTATTTAGCTGGTGACAGTGTTTTACTTGCTGTTATTAACAGAGCTACAATGAACTTTTCCTCTACATAAACCTTAGATGTACCTTTGTGACTGTATCTATAGGGTAAATTTCCAGCAGTAGAATGTCTAAGTCAAAGGATTGGAGCATTTAAAACTTTAATAGGGCCAAATTGTCCTCCCCAAAAAAAAATCTTCTCTGTGTTTTAAATTATATAAATCTGAGTTGAAAAGAAGACTCCAGAAACTAATAAGAGTTTTGACAGTTTTCCCCCTTATTAGCCATATCCTAAGTGACCCAGGGGGATTTTAAATGAGACAAAATAGCTACTATTTTGTTAATAATTGCAAGCTATTCTTAGAACATATTCAAGTAATCTGTCCTTATTATAGACTATTACTCTGTCTTTTCAGGTTAAAAAAAAAGATAATTTGCTACCTTATGCACAGAAGGCTATTTTAACTCCATCAGTTTTCTAGGAGGAATCGAATTTGCATCCCTCTTCCTTGTACTGTTCATGTTAGAATTGCCACATTGCCAAATTGTGCCCGTTTATCCATGACAAAAGAGTGCTTGTTCCTTCTCTGGTGGTTGTTATCCAACATGGTAGAAAATACAAAATTTTCGACCTACCTAAGTAATGTCTAGATGGACTCAGGCAATGGAAAGAAAGAAAGAAAGAAAGAAAGAAAGAAAGAAAGAAAGAAAGAAAGAAAGGAAGGAAGGAAGGAAGGAAGGAAGGAAGGAAGGAAGGAAGGAAGAGAAAAATACGGTGACTATCTCATTTTAGTATCAGAAAGGACTTTAAAAACATAAACCATTGCCTGGCCAGAGTGGAACCAGGTCACAGTTCGATTCCCAGTTAGGGCATGAACCCGGGTTACAGGATCGATCCCCAGTGTGGGGCATGCAGGAGGCAGATGACAATGATTCTCTATCATCATTGATGTTTCTATCTCTCTTTCCCTCTTCTGTCCTCTCTGAAATCAATAAAAATAAATATACTTAAAAAGAATTTGTCCAGAGAAAATTATCTTTGCTACGTTCAAAGATTTTTATAAAGAATAGTCAACAAAGAGATATATGCAATACCAAAAAAAAAAAAAAATTCCAACAGCAAATGTTTGGCTAAGCAAAGCAAGATGGCATCTTATGAACCATCCAATGACTTCCTTTTTCACTTGGAATAAAATTAGAGCCCATCCATGATCCATCGCCTTTCTTTCTTGTCACCTCATCTTGTCCCTCTCGCCTCCTCCCTCCCACTCCAGCCACACTGCCTTGCACCAGAGACCTGCCGTGGGAGAGGCACGAAGGGCAGGCAGACGGGTGGGGATTCACACTTGGAATGGCTCAGAATAAAGGTATTTCACTTTCCTCTGCCCAATGTGTGTGTGTATTTCCCTTGGGAACCCTCCTGAGTCCTGGCTGCAGTCTGGGGCAAGATTTCTGGCTATCAATTCCGTGTCATTGGTGCCCTGACCTCACTGTGTCCAACATCTGGCTTCCAGTCTCATCCAGGGCTTACCATGCCTGAGCCGTTGGGTGACTCCACACCTTGACCTTAACTCTCCCCACAGTCACAGCCCTAGACGACCATCAAGATCACCTGAGGGACATTAAAAAGCACCCGGCCAGGCCCCACCTCCAGAGGCTGTGATCTTATTGGTCTGGCACCGGAGGCTGTAAATGCTCCCAGGCCAGCTGAACGCCAGCCAAGGTGGAAAATCATTGCAGGCCATGTGGTGGTCTCATGGTCCAGGCTGACAAGCGTTCCCTACGGCATAAGCTGGTGTGAGCTCTTCTGTCATCGGACTGAAGTAAGCTGTTTGGTTAAATTTTGTTAGAAGACAGCCCTGGATCCGTCACTTTGCTAGTTTAGCAGTTAAGCCCTTGCTTTCTTTGCTCTTCAAATTCTGGGTTTCAGCCACAGGTCGTCGGTAGGGTTTTAGATAAAAAGTCTTGGAGGCCTTGTACTGAGCACCTGGCTGCCAGGAGTCCCGGCTGCTCTCTCCCTGTGGTATTTACCGTCCCTCACCGGCTGCTGTCTCACTTCTCTTCCCCTCCTGGGAGGCCCCCCTCTTATAATTAGATTACTATTTCCTACCCTAGGACATGGGGGCTGAACGATGGGGGACAAAGTGCGGGGTGAATATGGAGTCACCAAAAACACCCCAAATGCAGGTCAAACCGAATCTGGTTTTGATCTAAGGGAAACAAGTGTGGTGCTTTTAAAAATGTGTTTGAATGCCTCACGGCTACACTACACTTCAACATTCAGAAAGACAATAGTTAAGAGAAAGATCATCCTGAGAAAGGGTTTCTTCTACGCAGGCTCCACCAATAACGCCTCCGAGTGCAGAGAACGAGGAATAGTGGGGCCTGAGTAGGTCCTCAACCAGCTCTAGTCACAGGCGATGGGTCCCCTGGTCCCTCCAAGGCCTCACGGGGCTCTAGGCCGTCTCACGGGCAGTGGCTGACACCCTGAGACAAGGAGAGGGAATCGGTTCTAGCGAGGGCCTGTGAGACGCATGCATCTCTCGGAACTGGCTCAGCCTCCTGGGCTGCCCTACACACAATGGGCAGGGGACCTGTTCTACCCTTCTCGTTTGTTCTGGCACTTTCCATGATCGTATCAGCATTCATTCCAGGCGAGTTCCTGATCAGGGTGAAGACGGAAGAACCTATGCTGATAGACGGTAAAGGTCTAAGTCAGTGGTGGGCAAACTGCAGCTCGTGAGCCGCGGTTTGCCGCTCTGTTGACTAATGAGTTTGCTGACCACTGACCTAGACTCTCGATTCCAATAATTACAGGCTGTTGTTGTTCCTTGTGATTAAGCCCCTATCCCAGTGGTCGGCAAATGCATTAGTCAACACAGCCACAGTTTGCTGACCACTAGTCTAAGTTATAAAAAGTGCAAGAAGGAGAAATCAGAAGCTTGGCAAATGGCATGCTTAGTATCACACTCTTCTGCTTCTCATTTGCCTTTTTGACACGGGAGAGCAACTGACTTGCAAAAGGAAAATGCTACCCAAGAAACGAACAAAATCACACTAAGTGATGCCAAATCGTTCTTTTTAATGGGGAAGGTATGTATCTGCAAATCCCCAGCTGGATGCCTTTTGAAATATCTGCTCATTTTGAGATATATGCCTCCCTACCATGCTATTGACTAATACCAGCCCGGGGTCCTGGGGCTCTGGGCCCTGCGTTTGATCTCCGGGAGATTCCCGCCTTCAAGCAGGATACGGAAAGTGCCATGGGACCTACCTAAATACCGGCCTTCGTGTTTGTTAGGGAACGAAGGGTTTCCTGAACACTCTGAGTGATGTCTCTCTCCCTGTCCCTCCCCCTTCTCCCTCTAGTTTATATAAGGAGTCCATGCTCCACCCTATATCCTATAACCTCTACCTCTCGTGTGAGGGTTGGCAAACCTGTTCTGTGAAGGAACACAATCTCTGTCTCATTGACTCAGCTCTGCCCTTGGAACACAAAAATAGCTGCAGACAATACTTGATCGAAGGGGTGTGGCTGTGCCCCATTCGGCCCCCGGGCTGTAGTCTGCAGACCCCTGGCTATCCCGCTGCATTAAGACTGGATGAAAGAGGCGAAGGGATTGAGAGGTACAGATCGGCAGTTACAAAGCCGTCACAGGGATGTCAAGTACAGCACATGGAATGTAGTCAACAATACTCTAATGACTATGCCTGGTGCCCGGTGGGCACTAGAATTATCAGGGGGCCCACTTTGTAAAGTATATGGTTGTCTAACCACTATGTTGTGCACCGGGAACCAACACAAAGTAATATGGAATGTAAACTAATTGAAAAATAGTTTTTTGTTTTTTTTTTAAAAAAAGGAAGAACGACCACCGCCTCCAGAGACGTGCTAAGGACACCGGCTCTCGTGGGTGTGTTGTAGGTGGTGGCGGTGCTGGCTGGGCACATGGGGACACGACTGGGAAGAACAGGAGTAAACACTAAGTCTCCCAAGCCTTGCGGTGGCGTGTTCCTGTTTCCTAGAGGGAAGGCGAAGGGAGAAGATGCTCACGGAGTGTCACGTGCACCTGGAACTGTCAGAGGTTGTTTAGGGCTCACAACACCAAGAAAAAGGCTGTGTTGTCCCCATTTTGCAGAGAAGAGACTGAGGCCAGATGGGTGGGGCACCCAGGGCATAGAGGGAGGAAGGTGTGGCGCTGGTACTTGAATCCAGCTCTGCCTGGCTCTGAGCTGGGCATTTCCCCCACCAGCCAAGGCTTCCATCCTGTCTAATAAAAAGGTAATATGCAAATTAACCATCACTCTGTCACAAAGATGGCGGCGCCCACAGCAGCCGGGGTGCTGGATGCTGGCAGTGTTGCACCAGCAACGAGCCCCAGCGTCCCGCACATTCTGGCCTGTGGAGGGTGGGAGGGTGGGCCTTTGGCCAGATGCCGGCCTGGGTGCCAGATGCTGGCGTCGTTGCAGGCCGGGCTGAGGGACCCCTCCCCGTGCACGAATTTCGTGCACTGGGCCTCTAGTAATACTATAAGGCGGTCGGGCCTGGTGCCTTCTCCCTTTTAACATCTGCATCCCACACAACAAAGCTTGGTAAGGGCAGGCCCATAGAGGAGACTTGGGCAAGAAAGAACCATACAGGCTAGAGACTCCTCATATGATGCTGAACCCTCACCAAGGTGGTTGCCCACCCCCATCAAGGGCCTGTTAGAAAAAGCTGTGTAGCAGCCATGGCACCAATGTGTCATTTCTCTTCCTCTAGAGGCAGGTCCCTATCGTGCAGACCCTCCTCTGGGTGCCAGAAGCTTCCCTCCTGGCTGAGCCTGGGGACATGCCCCTCCCACCCTGGACTTCTCTTTGGCTTCTCTGCCCAGCCTCCCCCGAGCCCCATGTCTGTGCAGGACCTCAGAGAGATCAGGGCGAGAGGGAGGACCTGCTGTCCCGAGCTGCCACTCTTTCTCCTGCCTCCTTCCCATTCTTCAGATCTCAAGTCAAAGGTCACCACTCAAATCCACCCAATCTAACGTAATCAATCGCCCCATCCCTACGCACAGCCCTCTCTCTCACATCAATGCGTCCCCTGTATTTTCTCCCCAGGTGCTTACCAGAAACTGAGACTATCTAGCTTGTATGTTAACTGGTTTGCATCAGTCTCCGCTCTGTAGGATGGAACTTCCTGAGTCTGCAACCCGGTTGCCCTGACGATATGATTGTCTAACCCCTATTCATCCCATCTGAATGCCTAGAATGGTGTCTGTGCATGGTAGACGATAAATAAACGAATGAGTGAGTGAGCACATACACACGCCCGGTAAGTTCTGTTTCCAGCAAAGACCAGAGCCCACTGAGCCCTGAGCGCGCAGGATTCTCATCATCGCAGAAAGCGTTCAGGTGACCGGGTTTTCTTCCCCCTCCCGCGCCCCCCCCCCCCCCCCCCCCGGACTGCGCCGTGAGAACCACCCAGAAAACACTGACCGCCCATTTCTCCTGCTCACTGGGGGCCTCTAGCAATTACACTGAGAGGCAGGCGAAATGAACACGGTCTAACCCATAAACCCCGAAAAGCCCTGAATCTAGTTAATGAGCAATTTTTAGCAAGTCAAGCACTTTTTATGGCCACCTCAAGCCATCTGGGAAAGCAACTGCTCTCTCCTAAATTGTGAGGTGTCTTCACTCCAGCCTTACGCTGCTGCCCAGGAGACCGCCATTAGCTAAACGACAAACTATTCTCTAGGCAGCCACACAACACGTGTTCAGAAACAAAGCCAGAGTCTGTGGCCAGCAGCTCCTGGACTGGCCTTTCAGACCAATGCTCCAAGGGACCCCTCTGTTTCCTGTCGGGAGGAGGGTGAAAGGGTAAAGCAGAGGGACCCTCAAACGCACTTGCTAAAGGGAGGCAGGTGGAAACGGCCTTGCCTGAGAAGAGCATTTAAGGGGGACAGTGGTCATTCCGAGTTATTCACGCCGGACTTCATGAAGCCCTCCTACCAACACGCACATCCCTTCCTGACATTTGACACTAGGGATACAGGGTTCCTACAGCCAAGATGAGGTGTGGTGAGACAGGTGTGTCGCCTGGCTGCTGTGGGGCTTCCCCTGCTGGCAGCGCGGTGAAGTCCCAGACGGGGTTGGATGCTCGCTGCTTGAATCATGCAGCCCGCCAGGATAGCAGCCGGTCTGCAGTGACGTGCAGGCGTGTCTCAAAGCCTTAGCATGTGTGCAACCATACAGTGACACGTGTGCAGGCATTTGTGTCTGTGAGCATACATTCGCTGTGAAGTCCCAGACGGGGTTGGATGCTCGCTGCTTGAATCATGCCGCCCGCCAGGATAGCGGCCGGTCCGCAGTGACGTGCAGGTGTGTCTCAAAGCCTTAGCATGTGTGCAACCATACAGTGGCACGTGTGCAGGCACTTGTGTCCGTGAGCATACACGCAGCAGGTTGGCGTTCCCATTGTTAAATACACGTTTCATTTACAATCATTTTAGGTTGATACAGATGTTGCAAAGAAAGTGCAGAAAATCAGCACATAACCTTTGCCCACCCAGCTTCCCATAATGTTAACATCTCCTAGAACCACTGTGCTTTTGTCAAAACTTAGACGTGAACATTGATCTGATGCTGTTAACTAAACTAAAGACTTTTTGGATTTTACCTTTTTTTTTTCTTCCACTGATGTCCATGTCGGAATCCAATCCGGTAGACCACATGGCATTTAGGGCATTTCTATGAAATGATTTAGGGTGGTAACTCCCCTCAGTTCCTTACAAAATGGGTTTTGGAAATAAAGTCAATGGCTCTTGGGCCAATGAGACACTGCAATTTCTTCCTTTTACCTTTAGTTTTCCTTCCTTTAGTAAAATCACTTACGCTCACTAAGTCTCAGTTTGCTAATGTGTAAAACGAAACCAATAGCAGAACTCACTTCATGTGATTGCTGTGAACATTAAATCAAATTCTAGAAAAGGGCTTAGCGGAGGGCTGGGCATACTAGCGCTCAGTAAATGGTAGCTATTATAATCCACTCTGACCCATAAGAGGAGCAACCGTATCCCATGCTCAGATTCACCAATAAAGGAATGATCAGCAGCCAGTTCAAGGACTAGACCCCATATCTGAAAAACGAGGTTTTTGTATACAACCAGTCAAAGAATTGGGCACGGTTGTTGGGACAGGAACTACAGATTTGAATCGTGGCTTCTCCCTGGCTGCCTGCTGGTTGGATGCCAGGGCTGTGACAACCAAGCCGTGGTGACGGGAGAGGGCCACTAACAGGCAGCCAGCTGCCTTGTCCCGGCTCCTGTAAACGTCTGCAGCTCAGCAGGAACGCCTGGAATGGGGCCAGGCCTAGGGTAGGCAGCCAGTTAGCTGCACATCAAGCATGTCAAACTCGCACCCGCAATGAATATGTTTGTGGCCCGGCCAATATAATGGCATGTAAGAAACGTCTTAATAAAAATTTTGTAACTTAATTTTTACAATATCCTGTTATACATAATTATGAATAATGAACTACAACGTTCGCTAATGACTACTATAATCGTGTTCCATTCATTTCCTTACGCACCTTATGCGCAGGCGCACCATTTCTCTCCACTAATACTAGCAGCGAATATTTTAGCAGCCGATTGCCACGTCATTAGTCTGACTTGTTTGGTGTGTGCAACAGGAAATATTTCGCTTTCGGAGAACAAGAAAAATAGGTTTATTTGCATTACGCTTATTAATTTGTGCAGTTATGCAGGGTCTCGTAAGTTAATGTTCAAGAAAAAAATATTAATTTTTATTAAAATTTTCTATTATTTTATGTTAACGATTACCCATTTATTTCAGCCCTTTGTATTCAGCATGTCTTTATCGAAATAAACCTACGTTTCTATGAAAATTGAAGCTTTTGTTTTTTTGCAGCCCACTTACACTTACACTTTATTTGGCCCGTGTTAGCCTTTGAGTTTGACATGCTTGCTGTAGATGCACCTCCTTTCATCAAACCAACCACTCTCCTTTCATCAACAAGTTTGGCTTAAGTACCACGGACTCCATTCCAAGGTCAAAGAGGATGGAAATCAACATTTATCGAGTGTGTCCTGTGTGCCAGGCCCTGCACATGTGTCATACATAGTGCCTTTACCTGTAAAATATTTTGAGTACATACCATCTATGTAAATGCAAATACTATATGAGTATTTGACACTGAGCTGTCAAGTGTGCCTTACAGAATATGCACAACCAACGTGGGCATTTAAAACGAATCATCTGTAGATGAAATAAGCAATATGTTGAATCCACTACAAATTAATAGGACTGTTAAGGAGAGTAGATGTAAATCTTTAGTTCCAAGAGTCTTCTTGATCGTTGTAAACGTCTGGGGGCCAACTTCCTATCAGCTGGGATTAGCCTGTTTTTGGTTTTACATCTTCCCGAAGCTGATTCCTTTCCCAGAGGAGAAGTGTCATTTGTGTAGATACTGTAGGTATCAGCTTTTAATTTGTGGCTTTTGTGTAAAAACCCCCTCAAGCCACATCTTCAGCTTGGTAGGGTTTGTGAAGTTGAAAATAGATACTGTCCCCTGTGAGCCCACGCCACCTGCAGAGATGCCTTGCCACAAACTCCAAGTGCCGAGGGAGGCCGGAGCTGCCCGCCTCCAGCTCTGGAAGTGCCCTCTTTTCTTCCAGGACATGCCCAGCATAGGAAAGTGCCACGGTTGGCCCATATATTAGCTACTAGTTAAATTGAATTTCTTAGTAAGTACAAAAGAAATGGAGATGCTAAAATTTTCTATCCATATCCCCAAGGAATGACCAGTATACAGCCCCCCACCCCCACCCCCACTGCCCCGGGGCATTTGTCTCTTTCCATTCCAGTGTCTCACTGCTCTGAATGGTCACAACAGCCCTCTTAGGTGAGTGGAGCATGCCATCTATTTCACATGTGACAAGGACACTGAGGCCCAGAGAATCTGTGCATGGATGATGTCATGCAGCGGGTTAATGGCAGAGTGGGGTTTAAACCCAGGTCTCCTTTTATTTCCTCCCCCTCCCTCTGTCCCTCCACCTCTGCCAATGTGTCACCTCTCCTCTTCCTACCCTTTGGGCTGCTAACATTAAATGCCAGCTTCCAAGAGGCCACAATCTGAGCAGTGGAAGCAGACAGACAGACAGACAGACACTACACGACAGTTCAGCAATCTAAGCAGAGACCCCTCCCAATGTTAAGTTGAAAGCTTTTGTATAAGAAGTGCTGCTCACCTTGGAAGACTTTGAGATCTGGGGGAATGGGACTGCACCCTAAAATGAACAATAAGAGATGAATCTAGCATGGAAGAGTGGTCCAGAGCCCTGGTTGGGACAGCCTGAATGTGAACCCCAGCTCTACCCCTCGCGGCTGTCCAACTTGGCTGCCGAGCCTCAGTTTCCTCACCGTAAAAGGCCAAGACGTTGGTTATTATGAGGACTTGCAGGTTCCTCTCAGCACGCAATACAGTGGCTGGCATGGGGTAACACTCCTACAAGTTGGGGCCTCTGGCTGGCCTCTCTCCACTCCAAGACCCATTACACACTGGTAAGAGGATCGGGGTCTTGCTTCTGAGCAGCCTCACATCCCAACAGATGCTGATTATAAACCACCCTTTTACTTGCTAAGGCCATTCCGCTAAGACCCTTATCTGCACGTCACTGGGAAGAAATGAAACTATTTTTCTTTATCGAAAAAAGTAAAAAAATAAGGGTGGTTTCTCTCTGTTACAAAATGGTTCTCCTTTCCCCTTGGCTGATTTATGTTAATTCATTTGTTTGTTAAAATATATACATGTTGCTCACTGTCAAACAACAGTTCCACGAAAGCACAGCCCTGGAGCGAGCGGGCCACTTAAGGAAGGAGCCGAGCTACGGGCAAGTGACAAAGGGCTGGAGAGGGCCCTCACCCAGGGCAGCAGCACCCACCAGGGAGCATTTAGGCACGTCTGGCGGCATTCATTTTTCTAGACGGTCACAATGGCTGGGGCACAGCTGGCATTTAATGTTGGGAGGACAGAGATACTAAATTTCCTGTGCCGTGTGGGGCAGCCCCACACTGTGAATACTTGTCCTGACTTTATACCAATAACTCCCGGAATGAGTCATGCTGGGAACATTCCTGGCTACTCGGGGAGGTCCTCAAACCAGGTGAGCCACAGAGCAGAAGCTGACCTGTGGGCGGGCCTCAGGCGGCACGGTGGCCTGGGCCATCTCTGCCCTCAGCATCCTGTGTGAGTGCAGACATTATACAGGGAAGCCCTTCTGCCAGGTCTCCTCCACTGGGCTGTGAGCTCCGTGTCAGCCTACTCCATGCTGAAGCCTTCTGTGTAAACTCCAGGCCCTCCGTGGTGCCTACCGCACAGCAGGTGCTCGGTACATGGCTGGGAACTTGAGTTTTAAAGCTAAGCCAGTTTGTCTTTAATGGGGTGCGCTGGATGGCCAACAGAGAGCACCTGCCCCAAGGATACAGGTGCTACAGAAATGGAAGGAACCCAAGGGCTTTGGGCTTATATATCAAAGGGCCTTAGAAACCTCCTGCATCAACACGCATGCTCCCAGGTCCCCTCTGCCTCCCAGGCATGGGCTCAGAGATACGCATTTTAAACAAGCACCCACCATTTGGGAACCACAGCGAAACTGTTCCAATGACCGGTGACTGCAGAGTGGTTCTGAGGAACCTTCAGGCGCGTGAAAGCTCTCAGTCACTACTGCTCCGGGGCTTTCCGGATCAGAAATCTGCTTCTGTCGAAAGTCTTTTAAGATGTCTCCGGGTTTCCCACCGAGACATGGAAATTAAATTAGAAATCAGATTTCCAGGGACATTTTTCTTAACTGTAAAATAACATTTCTTTTGACGTTGGCATCGGCCTCGGATCATTGTGAGGCAGGAAAGAGGGGTTAATGCAGCCCCAGAGACTGAAGTGAGAGTTCCAAAGAGCTAATTACCGACTTCAGCTGAGCCCCCCGTGCGAGCCCAGCGCCGTGCTATGTACAGACACGGTGTCTCATGTACTCCTCATAACACAGCATCCTTGTGAGGTGGGAACAGTTACCATCATCCCCATTTTACAGAGTGAAACTGAGGCTTAGAAACATTAAGTAACTTGGCCACATTACACACTGGTAAGTGGCTGAACCAGGATTTGAACTCAGGGAGTGAGACTCAAGGCTGGTGCACTTCTAGCAACTTCCATGCAGCCCAAACCGCCCCACATAAGCACATCTGCACTGGTCCCCAAGAGAGGATCGGGGTCTTGCTTCTGGATGCTTCTTGTTCAGCTCTCTCGTATCTCTGTCTGCGAGCGGAAGTAAAGCATGGGGATTGGAATGAAACAGAAAGCATCTGTCAGTATCCCCCCAGAAGGAAATATTTACACCCTGGATAGTTGGTTGGCTTCCAGTCTGTGACTTTAAAATTTGTAAGACTCTACTGCTTGAAAATAATTGGCTTTTTAAATTTAACTGACAGCTCAAGTCACCCCAGACGAGAATGTGTTAGCTCACTTTCTCTACCAAGAACAAAAAAAGACTAATTCTGCAATCGCAAAGATAGAGTTCTGTACTGACTTAGCAGTTAGCTGGCTCATCAGAGCGAAGCACGGTAAAGCTCAACACTTTCCGATGATTGAAATGCTGGGCATAGCCATTATAAATAAGAGGGCTTGCATCATCGTATGCTTCTTTACTTTGTTCCTCTAACTGCATCTGTCACTAATTCTGAGGGAAGTCCAGAAAGGAGCTCATTGTTTACAGGCCTGCAACCAACTCACAGAAGATGCCATAGTCAACCTCCCTGGAGGAACCGGCTTTGCTAGGAATGTTTTTATTGTGATTTTCTTTTTAAGTTTTAAAAGTTGTCCAGCTTCATGTAATATGTATTCACACAATGTGACTGATGGGTACATAAGTGTCAAAAGGTCATCTATGTTACATCTCAAGAATCACCCCAGACCATCAGCAGCCTCATGAAAGAGGCATGCTCTCTGGACCCTGGTGGAGACTTCTTACCTGTTGTGCCCTAAAACAAGGCAAAGTTCAGCTACACACATTGCTAAGGAGCCCTAATGTGGGAGAAAACACATGCCCTGTATGTAAGTGTGTGTGCATGTGAGTACATGAGCATGAGCACCCCTATGTGTCCACATGCATGACCACTCCTCTGTGTATACATGCATTAGACTCCTGTATGCACACTTGCATGAACAACCCTGTGTGCACACATGCATGAGACTACTGTGTGCACACTTGCATGAACACCCCTGTGTGCACACGTGAATGAGACTACTGCGCGCACACTTGCATGAACACCCCTGTGTGCACACATGCATGAGACTCCTGTGTACACACTTACATGAACACCCATGTGTATATGTGCATGAGCACTCCTTTGTGTGGGCAGCAGGATTACAGTTATCCAGAGGAAAGAAATGACTGTACTAGAAACCCCTACTGAGCACCTCACCTCCAACAGAACAGCTCCTAATTTCAACAGCAGGTTTTCTCTCCAAGGCTCTGGGGACCCAAAGACTCACAATCCACTCATTCTCTTAACACTCAACCCTAAGCCTGATGTTCTACCCAAATCTAGGATAGCATCAGGTGTCTCCACCAGTCTTTACCCTTCGCCAGTTTTAAGAGTCTGCAGTGAAAAAAATCATAGATGTTGGCTTGAGACAGGACTGGGCTCCAGTCTAGACTTTGTCCCCACTGACTTTGTGACCTTCAGTAGGCCCTGAACTTCAGCAGCATCTATTGGTAAAAAAGGAGAGAGTTGTTCTTTCCACTCAGAATTTTCATGAGTGTTAAGCACAGCCCTCAGTGTATAGTGGACACAAGAAACCAAGCATCCTCGTCTGTCCCCCTCTCCCTTAGGGCCGTTCTGTTATTCCAACTCAGGTTTAGAACTATTGGCTGGGCCTGCTCAGTGAAAATTAAATACACACACTCCATTCTCCTTAGTGAATGGAACATTTGCCTGGCTGATGTCGTTCTTTCCTTTTTCTTAACAGTTCCTTTTTCTCTCTGAGATCAGAAAGGCAGGCATGAAAAGGCTTTGCTCAAACCAAGCTGGCAGTTGGACCAAGATCAGAATCCTTGGCCCAGATGTGTTTTGTTGATCAGACATCAGCACCAGCCCTTGGTCTGGCGAACTGAGCAGGACCTCCCCTGCCCTCCCTCTAGCCTCTATACACATACACAACATGTTCACAAAGCTGCCAACCCAAGAGTCTATCTAGACCAGCCGGGTCCCTGGATCACTGGTGGCCCGTGAGGTCCAAAAGGTTAGCGACCCGCTGATCTAAACAACGACTTTTGTGTCTCTCAGAAAGTCACATTCAGTTTCTAATCATATATGAGGAGAAAAATCATCTATAGTCAAAATTATTCTTGAGAATCCTTTAAAATGTTCATGTCCAACAACAATGTCTCGCACGAGTCCAATACAGTCATTTCTGTCTCTTACTGTGAACCAGGTCATCACTTCTTTGTTTGACCACCAGGTAAAGAAAACTGGCTTGCATTTTGGGGCCATGAAGCATAAAAAACATTTCTGCATCTTTCAACAATCAAATCATAAGAGGCCACTAGAGATTTCAGCTAATTCATCAGTCTCCCACCTCACACTCACCTGGCACATAGCCCATAGAGAATCAACCACTTACTATTCAAATAGATTGTTATGTTTCCTTCTCTCAATTTTGTCTTTCATTTTTTTTGTTTGTTTTTCTAACTAGACTCACTTATGTTAAATGTTTGCATGATCACATTCTGAATTAAGGTTTATTTTGTATTGACTCTTTTCATTTAAAACCAATGACTGGTTGATGGGTTAATTTTTCAAAGTGAACAAGATTACAAGCAACACTGGCTATCTCAGTCCTGAGACCTTAATGAAAGACACTGAAAATTGCATGAGCACACCAGAGCCAAATGATGCTCTGGCCAAGGCACAGGATGTGGAGCCTTGATGAAGAAGAGAGAGAAAGGGAGCAGGATAGATGAAAAAATTGTAAAACGGAAGACTTCAGTGTGTGCAAAAAGGCACACTTCATACTTTTTCACCCCAGAATTTTGTGGCAGGTAGAGAACTTAGAAACCTCCGTCTTTAGCTTCTATCCACAGTGAGCAGGACAGTCCCAAGATTCCTTGAATCACATTTGCCATAAGTCCTACTATGTGCTGTGCTCTTTGCTCCAGCTTGCTGGAGAAACCAAGATAAAGAGGTCACTCTCCTGGTCCTCAAGGCACTCACAATCTAATAGAGAAAGTGGGTAAAGAAACATTAAATGCACCAAATGGCTGTGGATCTAGCATTATGCACTTGGGTAGAATGCAAAGGGTGGATTCTTGGGAGAGGATGGCCACTTGGCATTACAGGGGAGCTGATACAACAGGGTGTGTGCTCCCCAGACGAAAGGAGAAGTGAGGTGGGCATCCCAAGGACAGAACAGATATACTCAAATAAATAAGTTCAACCATTGGGTATTTTTACTATCTTAAAAAATTCTTTTTAAAAAAACATATTTTTATTGATTTCAGAGAGGAAGGGAGACGGGGAAAGAGCTAGAAACATCACTGATGAGAGAGAATCATTGATTGGTTGCCTCATGGATGGTCCCTACTGGGGATCAAGCCCGTAACCCGTGCACATACTAGTACCCTTGACCAGAATCGAACCTGGGACCCTTCAGTCCACAGGCCAATGCTTTATCCACTGAGCCAAACCAGCTGGGGGGAAATTATTTAAATAAGTAAGTAATACTTCCTCTTTATGCTGGTTAGTGACGGAATGAGAGCTGAAGCAGAAACCAAACTCCTGAGAAATTAATAACAAAGCATTACATACAAAAGGAATCCTATTTCATATCACCTCACCTGATAATTTGGAATAAAAGACTCCATTCACAGAAAAATCTCTCCACCCCATTACCACATTATTGTCTGTTGACAACACTCTTTCAAGATCCATTTTCTAATTATAATAAATTGAGCTTATTTTAGGTCTGTTTCTGAGGACTTATTTGACTCTCTCCTGCCATCACTAGATTCACATACTTATATTCTTTCCAAAGGATCAGAAAATCTGAACCCAGGAACTCAATGCCATAACACTCACTCCTTTTTAACAAAACCCAAAGTACAGAGTTTCTGTGTGACTCATCTTTATGAAATCAATTCCCATTTTGTGAAATAATGGTAAAAATCAAATAAAAATATCTGGCTAATAGTAAATCTACACCCTGATAGCTATTATACATATAACATTTTTATATTATAGAGCATGCTTGAAATGAGGTAGAAGCTGGGCAGGAGAGCATGTTATCACTCACTCACAGGTCATGATGAACTCACACGAATAAACCACTTGCATGGGTTGTCAATAAATCATTGACTCACACTGGATGAGCAAAATAAAAGTTGGCTGTACAATACTGCACAGACTAAAGGCTCTTCATACATGGATTAATCCTGAGAAGATAGATATATAGGGCCATTCCATGCTTGGCAATATAAACTCAAAAAACAGGAATAGAAGGCATTTTGGTTATGTCGCATTTAGAAAACTGGAATGAGGATGGTGTTTAGGAGAGAGCCTGGTAGTCTACCATGATAGTAGAAATCAAGAAACAAACAAACCAACCTAGATACTGAGAGGAAGGACACAAATTCTGGCTTATCATATTGTAGACAGGTAATCCAATTCAAATCCCTTCAAATCTTTGAACTTCAGTGTTTTAAATCTGTAAAATTCCAGTGACTCTTCAGAGCTTATACACTGGAAGTGAGGATTGAAGGAGATGACAAATATAAAGTACTCAGGCCATGGGGATAGGTACTTAATAAAGGCTTGTTCTACTTCTCTTGCCCTGTATGAATTGTTGTCCAGTTATTTCTTACAAGGTTTGGTCTTTCTAAATGAATAGCATATGATCTTCCAAGGAAGAGACCTTTTTCTTTCTTTTTTGTTTGTTTTTTTAAACTAGATTTTTACACCCCATAGCATGTTGTATAATATTGAAAACACAGCTGTGGGGATTTTCCTCGGTTATTAAGGTGCTAGCCCCAGAGGATGAATCATTACAAGCTTGTTTTTCTTTGCCAGGACTGACCTACGATGGGCATGTGGATGAGTTCTAGCCAATGAGAGGAAGGTAGTCTGCTGGGCAGCCGGTGGATTCTCATTCAGTAGATCATCATGAAGTCTAACAACTCTTTCTTCTTAAAGCACTACAGACAATACTGATGCCCAGACAGCATTGAGAATAATGTTTCTAGAAAAATGACTCTCACGCTTCTTCAATCATTGCCCACTTTGGTTTTTCTATGCCCCGCCTCCTCCTTTCTCTTGGGGCAGTTACAACTATTTACATGAATGCTGCATCGTGGGAGCTTTGCTACTGAAAGCGACTAGACTTTTTAGTAGAACTAATTAGATTCCTTGAACTAGAGTCCTTGGTAACATGCCAGTTTAAGCTCAGAAAGACCCTTAATAACTCACTTAGTAGGTTATCCTAGCAACCTTCAGTCATTTGTAAAAACTGATATTTTTATGGGCTTGTTCATCATTTGTCAAAGCAAAAACTTGCATTTTTCTCAGTTTTTAATCAATCAAGAAGACTATACTTTGAGAGGTCTGTATTTTGAGAATTGCTGCCCTAGAACACAAGCATGGCGTATTGAATCAATTATGCCCATTTATGAAAGATGTGTAAAATTATGTGGTCTCAACTTCAATTATCTCCATTCCTTACCCTATGCGCACCTTCACACAATGTTTCTCACAAATATAGGATGTCCCAGACAATGTATGCACTTTGAATCATTATAAGGGCAGTGTTTATTAAAATACATTTCATTTTCAAAATTGAGCTATCAGCTGTTAAAGTGTGTATATTTGTTGGGACACCCTATATTCATATCATCTTTAGCTTTCTCCTCATTCACACTTTTCTTCCAATCTTTACTTAATTATTTCAGAGAAATTTCTTCCTCTATCTTCCTTGTACAAAGCAAAGAATATCCAAGTAATGTAACACAAGTAAGTATAACCATGTCAAAAATGTGTTTTTCAGTGTAATTACACATAATAAAGTACCAGTTATTATCTTCTAAACTCTTGAGGGATCCAAGAATCCCTTTAAGAATCCCTGAGACCTCATCTGACTCCATTCATTGCCTTGGATAGAACACGCTTTTCCTCAAACACCAACATTCATGATAAAAAACAAAATACATTGTATTTTAAATTCAATTTTAGAGTTCTGTATTATTTCATTGCCAGATTTGTAAGCCTTATTTTGTTTTTTTCCTAAGTTCTTTGGAAATGTGCACTAATTTGGCTAATTGCATGTTAAACTGAAGATTGTGGCCTGGCTTGGGAAGGTATTTTTATACTTAAATACTAAGTCATTTATCATCTTGGAGCACAGCTCCTCTGCAGGTTGGCAACTCCTATAGTAATACCCAAACCTTCTTTTACTTAAAAAAGACATCACTGCCCTGGCCGGGTAGCTCAGTTGGTGCGCGCATCATCCCAATATGCCAAGATTGTGGGTTCCATCTCCAGTCAGTGCACATACAAGAGTCCACCAATGAATGCAAAAGTAAGTGGAACAACAAATCAATGTTTTTCTCTCTCTCACCCCCTTTCTCTCTCTCTCTCTCTCAAATCAATTTTAAAAGACATCATTAACAGCAATAAGAAGAAAAGAAAAACATAAAACAGTAAGTCCAAGAGATCCTACCTAAAATTGTATATTTTATATGCAGACATAGTGGTTAAATATCTGTAGGTGAACGCTATATAAATGTTTCTAGACTAGTTCGAATATGTACATCTGCCTAAGATTCTGAATAACCTCACAACTCCATTTAGTCGCAATGAAAACCAATCAGAGGTTGGTAAAAACTGAAAATCATGTAACTATCCACGTGATTCAAGGAGACTTAAGAAAAGGGTTTATCTGCAGGAGTATTAGAGCGCTAAAGATGGAAAGGGCCAAATATGCCCTTTGAACTATCCCACTGTCTTAGCTCTTCAAACTCCAGCCAAGATAGTGGAAAGAGAAAGTGACAAGAGCAGAGGTTATGGTGACAGACAGAGAAGATCACACACACACACACACACACACACACACACACACACACACACACACATCTTAGGAAATGGGCCAGCATCTCCTTTCCCTGGATCATTTTTGAGCTTCTTTGATTTCTTATGGTGACAGGGAGTTCCAGTTCTCCACAAGCAGCCAGTACCACGGAGCATCCTGATTGTGAGGAAGTTCTTAGAGATCGTCAGCCATGGTCACCACACGGTAGTTTCCACAGTAAAACTGGAACTCAGCAGGTAACACCTGTTCCTTCTCTTACAATGTAGCCTTTCAAATAATTGAAAGCTGCTTCAGTGACTCCCAATTGAAGCAGGAAAAGAAGGCTCAAGCAGGGTAAGGACTGGTCCAAGGTCCCAGAGTTATCTAATGGCCGATCCATGACTGGAAACTAAGTCTTGTGGCTCAGGCCCAGGGGTGTTCCCAGAACCTACACACAAGCCCTGTAGATTCTTCAGTTCATGTCAGAACCCCATCTTCTTACATGGGTTCAGGGCAGGCCCATCTGACCATCTCCAGTTAACTGAGCAGCCACAGAAGGGATCTGAATGTCTGGGCTACAGTGTCAGCGGGCATGTGTGTCTCGCTCAACTTCTCCAGAAGTTACCCACATCCAGAAGAGTGACCTCCAGGTGCCATTTTGGAACAATATGACCCTGACCCTGCCACACCTGATTGGAAGGGAGTCACTGTGATGTGGCCAGGCCTGTGAGCCGTAAACTTAGAAACTGTGGGGCTGCCATGTTTTATGTTGTTGTTTAAATATATTTTTATTGCTTTCAGAGAGGAAGGGAGAGGGAGAGAGGGATAGAATATCAATGATGGGCAACAATCATTGATTGGCTGCCTCCTGCATGCCCCTCACTGAGGATGGAACCCACAACCCTGGGCATGTGTCCTGACTGGGAATCGAACCGTGACCTCCTGGTTCATAGGTTGATGCTCAACCACTGATCCACGCTGGCCAGGTGGGGCAGCCATGTTTGATTGACTGTACGCACCAGAAAAGCAGAGGAAGCTAGGTGAAGAAAGAGATGTGGAGAGGGGAGGGAGAGAAAGAGAAAGAAGGGAAGGGAGAAAGTGGGAAGGGAAGAGAGATGGATGAAGAAGATGAGCAGAGAGATGAAGGAAAGAAAGGATCTTGATGTGGTCCTTAGGCCCAGCCACAGTTCTGTTTCTGATTCTGTAAGGCACCCCTCCCTCCTTATAACAACCCACCCCTTCTTCCTCGAGCTAGCTCAATCTGGTCCCTATTTCTTAGAACCCCAGGCTTCTAACGAATACATGTCTCATGTAACATGCAATGATGAGTCTGGTATTGTTTTACTCTTCAAATCTGATTAGCTGCATGGGCAGAGGATAAATAAGAGAAGGGCAGCCAGGTCTAGAAGGAAAAACATTAACTTATGAAAAACTATTTTTTTTCATTAAAAAATGCCTTTGGTCCCAACATGCCTATTATATACAATGGGATCTGAGGCATTTTATTTTTTGACACAAGGAGATCGGTTCACAAAGGTACCTAACAGAATGGGCCCCCTTAGGTGGGGCAATGACCAGGGAGGAGATGAAGCTAAAGCAAGGCTGGAGGTCTTGGACAGGTGCCAACAGTCCTTTCCTAATCAGTGAACACAGGATAAGCATCATGAGCAATTCGTTGGAGTCATACAACACCCAACAGCCATTCCAGACTATCTTTTCTATTAGATTAGGAAGCCCTCAAGGTCAGGGACCATGCCTTTTTCACCACCATATCCCCACCACCTGGCCCAGCATCTGGCACAGAGTAGGTACTTAATACTTGTTGAATGAATGCATGAATGGGTGGGTGCACAGCGAGCTCTGAGAGATTCCTAAAGGAAATGGATAGATGCCAGGAGCTCAGTTACATAGGCTCCGTGGTGAGGGAGGGGCCCATTCATACTCCCAGATTACATGAATGTTCGTTCATTCAGCCGTTCAAGGAATATTATTCAGCACCTACTCTACAGACCAAGACGTCAGGTGGCCCCTGCTTGGGGTTGCGCCTGGTTGCACACAGCAGCTCCCCGGGGCGGCCACCTCCACTGGCAGTGATAGGAGTTGGAAATGGTATCCATGCCTGGTGTAGTGACAGGGGAGCACTTTAAAACTAATTTGAAATCAAGAAGAGTGAAATAGACCGATTTCTTAGACTGAAAGCAGGATGCTAGGTTATATGTAAGTATTCCCGGGGCAGATGGGATCTCAGCCGGGGCAAGCCTCAGGCAGCAAACAAGTAAGTGAGTTCCAGCCTGCTGCACGAACTGAACTGTCCAGGCAGCTCCCAGGGCTGCCCCCAGACAGAAGGTTTCAGTAATGACAACCAGGTGTACAGAGCCACTGGTAGATGCTGTACAAACTGCAGTCCAGAGGAAAAGGCCATGTCCACTTTCTCCAGTCACTCCATGAATTTCCCCAAAGACAACAACTGAAGGAGACTTGAGGTTTCTCAACATCTTGGGCATAAGATCTGCCCAAAAGCCAGAATTCAAACGATAAAGGAACAGCTAGTACCGCCAGCATCTTTGATGAGCCCCTTCCATTGACTGTATGAGCTAGTGCTGTCTTGAATAAAAAATATTGGAGCAAGATAGCATCTGCTTTTAAGTTCCCAGGAGACTCCGAGATTGGTTGGCTCTTCGTGATTTCACCACCCTTGCCCAGGAGCCTTGAGCTTAAAGCGGGCAGAAGAGCCTCGAGATCGAACCCTAAACCATCACAATTCAACAACACATCAGACGGAGGCGACAGCATCCTACCTCCGGAGCACCACGGACGGACGGACACACATAAGGAATTTGTCCCACTCTGTCCTCCTTTGAAAAAGTCTTTAGATTAAAAGGTTACCATGGAAATTTCAATCACATCAGTTTGTTTATGCCCAGGTGGTGTAAAATAACTTTAAAACTGTAGATTTCAAAGAGGTTTAAATTGGACTAATTTAAAATTTTAATTACACAAGTAGTATGTGAACATAATTTTGATATTTAAAAATTCTAATAATACAGAAAATACCAAAATTCCTTTTCTCCACCCTCTATAAAATCCCTAGCCCTTTCTTGATATACTTACATAAGTATGTGTATGTATATGGATGTTTTTCATGTCAGTACATATAGATCTACTTTACTATTTAGACTGCTGAACATATATTTCCTTATTGAATTGTTCCATTTTTTAAAAATTATTGCAAACAAGGCTAAACAAACTTTCTAATTCATCTTTCTTTGGGCATATGCTCTAACTTCAACTTTGATGTTTTTTAAAAGGTTTTTCTTTTTGGTGATTGGTGGTCTCACAATGCCCAACAAATGACAATTTATTCCAACTCAAAGTGGCTGAGCTCTATAAATGCAGTACATTTCCCCCAGCCCAATATATACAATACACACACACATATATTAAACCCGTACACATGCGCCCAAACCACTGGGAGGTTGACAGAGTTCCAGGGGAATGGAGACACGAGATCAGATTGACCAAGCCAAATTCTCAGTTCCTAACCTGAGAACCTAGAAAAGAGTCCTTGCTCTTCCCAAGCCTCCCTCCCCCACAAACAGTTAATGAGACTTTATGGAAACTTGGCAAGTGCTTTTGGAATAAATTTGAGTCTTTGAACTTCATGGCTTTTTCTCCTAATTTCTCATCTGGTCGTCTGGATTATACAAATGTGAAAGAAAGCCTTTTTGAGATGTCCTTTAAAGTAAAATTTTAAAAGCATTATGTCTTTAAAAATTTAATTGCAACTGAATAACTCAGAATTAAACTATGTTGCATTTAATATTATAATCCAATATAGATTCACCATTTACTTATATCATCTATAATAATAAAAGGGCAATATGCTAGTTAGACCAGACGTCTTTCTGGACGTCATTCCAGACATCCTTCCGGACAAAGCTGGGTCCGAAGAGAAGCCAGCCCGGGTCCCCAGTGCCAGAGGGAAGCTGGTGCTGGCAGCCGGGGGAAGGAAGGCCTACTCTTGCATGAATTTCGTGCATCAGGTCTCTAGTTCTTAAATAATTTTCTCCTGGTAAATGCTCTGTAGGAGTTTTCACCATTGGAGGGGAGCAGTCAAATATTTCAGCAGTACTAATGCTTCTGTTCACCACTCACTTCTAAAACAGAATGCAATCATTCTGAATGTGGAACTCTGCAAGGAGCTTTCTGACAGACAGATGACCACCTAAGTAATTCTTAGTTTCTCTCTCTGGTCACTAAAATGAATCTGTTAAAGTAAGTGGTCATTTCTATGACAACTGGATGTTCCAAGTGCATTACTGAATTTGGATTCCCCTGAAGAGCTGGGAAGGGGAAAATGTGTGCCACAGAGAACATATAAACTCATATTCAAATATATAGTAGGACAAAAATATACAGTCTATTAAAAAGCATATGTTGCCCAGCTGGTATCGTTCAGTGGTTGAGCATTAACCCATGAACCAAGAGGACCCCAGTTTGTTTCCCAGTCAGGGCACATGCCTGGGTTGTGGGCTTGATCCTCAGTAGGGGACAGGCAGGAGGCAGCTGATCAATGTCTCTCTCTCTCATCCATGTTTCTATCTTTCTATCTCTCTCCCTTCCTCTCTCACTAAAATCAATAAAAACATTTTTAAAAAGCATATGTCTATGGAGGTAAATGATTACCTATTAGTATCTGAGCCTTATTTTGAAATTAAGATGAAATAAATTGTCAAAACCATACACGTTAGCATATTTGAGGTTTTTCTGAAAAGGGCTATACATTTAAGAGATGAGGTGGTTGATCAGAAGTTTCCATATTTTTTGACCTTTTAATTAAATACAGATACAGAAAACACCATAAAAATCAATGTTTAGTTAAATGGGTTCCCGGTTAAAAATAAACACAACTTGCCAATCACTTCCAGAAGCCTCTCCATGTGCCCTATCTCAATTTCAACCCCTCTCCCCTCACTAAAAAATAACCACAACTGTAGTTTCTATATTATTAATCCCCAGAGCTTCTGTAGTTATAAGATGCTATGGTTCAGAGTCCTTATTTTCACCATTAAAATATTGTGTAGTAAATTAACATTTTGAGAGGATTATATATACCTCTCCATTTTACTGCTATTCACATTTAATAAATACATTCACTAGTATATCTGTTAATACCTTGTCTCCCCCGACCCCTCAATTTTTTCTAATGTGTGAGGTGGAACACATGCTAAGATATTGCCTCCACTAGGCGGCACTACATTCTCTAATGTTCTCCAATAGCTGGGAAGACAAGAGTTTAACGTAACTGGGGAATCAATGCATTTCTATGAATGACATTATAGACAAACACATGGGAAATCCACTGAATGCTTCTTTACCTTGCTACACATCACAGAGAAGATCCCTGTCTTAAATGGAACAGCCGAAGGTGCCCAGAAGTCCTGGTGAGTGGCAGGCTCAGCAAGAGTGAACCTGTATTTCAACAACTACTTTTCCACTAACAACCAAAGTCCGTGAAATCGAAGTGAGGGGCAGCGGGGGCGAGGGAGGCAAGAACATTTGGAACAGACAAAAGGGCGCTGTTTCCAAGTCTAAATGAAAGACAGCTGGTTTACAGCTTTGCTACCTTCCTCACTGTAAGTCAAGTCACAGCACAGAATGACACTTTCAGTGGTCAGCTCTAGGATTTTCTGGAATTCTGAGCATCCCCATGGGCTCTGAAGTGATCAATTATTTGCTTTCTGGATTCCATTTTACAACCCATATACACTGTACAACTCATCAGAGGGACAGATTTCCACTGTAAATTTCCACAATAGCATACATACAGCATCTACTTTTACCCCAATGTTGTTGTTTTTTTGCTTTTGTTTTTCAGATTAAAAAAAAAAAATCTCAGTAATAGAACTATGCACTCTTTAATTGTAGAGATTTAAGGAGAGTTTTCTTAGTTTAAATTTGTTACTTTTGTGATTTTCACAGCTATTTTAGTTCTCAGGCCTGATAAATCTCCGCATAATAGGCAGGTACAGATGCCAAGCATGTGTTAAGAGATAGCAGGACCTCATGCGTACTCATGGGGTGTTTCTAAATTGTCCTCAGATCAGAACAAAAGGCCAGCAACTGTGCCCAAGTGTCAACAAAAAGTGTCAGCTGGAATGATTTCACGTTTTAAGTGACCACTTCTGTCTAAATTTTAACCTTAGATTTATAGGATTCACTTGATTAGTTTTGTGGTGCGTGTCATTTTAGTCCTGTCATTTTTTTATGCCTGAGATTTATTCCTTAAAATGCAAACTCTTTAATTTGGAAAATTCAATACAGGTGGGGAAAAAAAAAGGC
This sequence comes from Eptesicus fuscus, assembly GCF_027574615.1. Taxonomy (NCBI): domain Eukaryota; kingdom Metazoa; phylum Chordata; class Mammalia; order Chiroptera; family Vespertilionidae; genus Eptesicus; species Eptesicus fuscus. Next base: position 60,475,877 of record NC_072487.1, on the reverse strand, counting down.
TGAAAAAAGCTGAGAATGGGAAAGACTACTTCCTACAGCTTTTTTTTTTAAGTACCAATACTACCCCCAGGCAAACTGGCAGCCGTCAGTTCAGATTCAGTGGATGGTACAGAATAGTTTTAAAAATATGGCCTTTTAAACCAAACTGTTTCAGAAGCAGGAAGTGGGTTTGGCAATTTTTTTACTCCTTAATGTAACTTCCAGACCATGACTCCTCTGCCCTCCTGGAAAAGGTCTTGTTTGTTCTCCTGTTTTATCTGTCCTCATCTCCATCACCAACTGATCTGGTCACTTCCTCATATTCACTGATGACTTCATTCCTTGGCTCACAGAATCCATATCAAATCCCACCATCACCCTGAGTGACTTCAGTGTTTGTGGCATGACTCAGCCAACCGTGATTCCCACAGTCTTTTGACAATATCATCTCAGATAACCTTGACCGCTTCTCTCCTCTACCACCCCCTACCCAGGGCTGAAATCTGGCCTCATCAACAAAGATGAAAAGTTCAAGTACAAAGGCCCAGATTCCAACACGCCATCTCACCCTTCCCTCTCTGACTGGTTTGTCCTCACCACACCTGCTCTTGATTCTTTTCAAGCCCTCTCACCTTCAATTTTCTCCCCACCCATCATAGCTATCCTATCTTCTCCTTCATCTCTTTTCAGGTAAGACCATGTGAATAATCATTTGTAACAACTATCTTCCTATATTCTCACACCTATTCAATCAATTCCAAGATCTGTCAATTCAACCTAACAATCATCATATCCATGCCTTCTTCAGCATCTCCAGAGCTATGTTCCTACTTTGGGCTATCGCTAATTATTATTGGGTCAGGGAACTACCTCTGAGTGGCCTTCCTGCCCACCCTCTCTTTCTCTCAACTCAAATTACTTCCTATACTATAGTGAAATACTCTTTCAAAAATGAATATCCAATTAGATCTCTCCTTGAGAGCCTTCCATTAGCCATAGTATAAAGTTCAAAACTCTTACCTAGCAAAAACTTGGTTCACCTTTCTATTATCGTTTCTTACTATTCCAATCTCATACCCTTCCATCAGGTTACAAGGAAATGCCCGTGAAGTAATAGTTTAATGGTTGAAAGATGAGTTCTGGTGTCAGATAGACGTGTGTTAAAAATCTAGCCCTGCCACTTACCAGTTTGTGACCATGGACAAATCACCTATTCTGAGAGCATCCCATGCTTCTCTTTCAGGACACTCAATGCCTACATCTTATAAATCCTCTTTACTAAGTCCACCTATTCACTGGCTGTCCTTGAATTTACAGCACACAGTAGGCCACCAATTCTCATTCTGCAGATGAGTACATGATGAGAATGAATGAATTCTTCCAGTGCTAGGAAACTCGGTTCTTCCAAATATGGTATCTTGCCCTGGCTGGTTTGGCTCAGTGGATAGAGCATTGGCCTGCGGACTGAAGGGTCCCAGGTTCGATTCCGGCCAAGGGCACATGCCTGGGTTGGAGGCTTGATCCCCCAGTAGGGGGCGTGCAGGAGGCAGCCAATCAATGGTTCTCTCTCATCATTGATGTTTCTATCACTCTCTCCCTCTTCCTTCCTGTCTAAAATCAATAAATATATTTAAAAAAACAAACAAATATGGTATCTTTGCATCTGGTTGTTCTTCAGATGAGGCATCCAGAGCCTTTGAATCCTCCCACAATCATGTTGGACTCATATAGGTTTTCTAGGCCTGCACTTTGATGTTTTTATATTTTTATTCACTTGAAAACTCCATCATTGATACATGTATGTCAAGTGTACACTTAAGTACATATGCATTTACACTCTTATGTACACATGGGTGAAGAAGTATAGCAATGCAATGGAACTGTGCAGACGTTAGTTGATGGTACAAGTGTGCACTGTGTGTCCACTTTCGTGTGAACTATGCTCAACCACTCTGTCCTAATGTGGAATTGGGAGCTCTCTGATGTTGCCACCAAAGACACTCCGAACTCCTACTACATCTCAGGGTATGAGAGCCAAGGAGTGAGTGAGTTAGCCTGGTTATAATTTTACACAAACCCCAAGGGCCAAAGGTGGGGTCAAAGTCAGCTGCAGGGTCAAGTTCAGAATGTGAGAGTGATAAGGTTGGCACAAGAGCAGGTGGGAAACCAGTGAGGAAGATCCTGGGGACCACGACAAACCATCTTGCAGTGACCACGGCTGACTGCCATCAGTAGAGTTACATTGCTTTGTAGGCCTGACATCCTACATAATAAAAGGGTAATATGCAAATTATCCCCTTGACTGGGCGTTTGACTGGGAGTTCAACCAGGGGATGGGGCCAGCCCACCAACCACCCATGGCTCCTCCCCCTGGCTGGCCTGGCCCAATTAGCCCAATCGGGGCAGGCTGGCTGACCGGACCCCACCCGTGCATGAATTCATGCACTGGGCCTCTAGTAGGACAGATAAGAAGGGTTTGGCTTTGGTTCTTCCCAGGAGTTTGATGGCCTCTTGGAAAGTCCAGGATGCCCTGGAATAGTGCTCATAGCCATTCTGTTAGGTCTCAGACCCTACAATGCAGACAGAGAACAGCCATCCATGTCTCCAGGTCAGGACCAGCTCTCTGGAGCTTCCAGGTCAGGGCCTATACTAAGCCCTCTCTTTATATCATTTCTTATCCCTACCTCCTTAAAGGGAGGCAGAAAATTGGAAAAATACTGACCTTACAGTGTGATACATTAAAAAGCAGCAGCTTCTGCAATGAGCCAAACATTTACTAAGAGAAGAGCAATATAACCAGATACTGTTATGGATTGCTGGCAACTGGGACTGAAATCTGACCATTTACTCTATAGATGTGATTTACACATCTCACCCCACTTCATTAGGGCAAGCTGAGAGATGGGCAATCTTTCAATGCTATGACGATCTCTTAGCTCTGAACAAATCAAGCTTTGGCAGCCACACGGTGGTTTTTCTTTCACTTCCTGTGGAAAAACTTCTGGGGAAATCTGGGTCACTGATGGTACTACTGGATTTACAGCAATGACCAATTTCTAACTTAGCTTTATCTGATCTGCTCTGGAAAATGTTTGTAGCCGCTATGGGCAGTCCTTGTTAAAATGTGCAGACTTGCAATCATTTTTTAAAAAGCACTCAACCATCAAAGATTTGATTTGGTCTGCTTAGTCTGTGCTGACCTCACTTCATTCTGCGAGGCCAGGGCCTCTGCATCCCAACCGACCGCAGAAGCCTTCCAGCTGCATCTTGTATGGCATTTTCCCAAGGCCCTTCCTTATCTCCTCTCTCATGCTACTGAGAGAACAGCCATTGCCATTTCCGTATCAAGGTTGAGGAGACTCAAACATGGGAAGATCTTGTGACAAGCCCCTGAAGCTGCTAGATTAGTATCAGGACTCACACCACCTCATGACACTAACATGCCACATGTACGTGCCCCAGGCAAGAATCAAGTCAGTGAGGCCAAGAGGAAGGCCCATGGTTTCCTTTCACCGTGTCCTGATTTATGTTAAACGTGGACAATAGGGCCTTGGGCCAATAAACATGGATTTTGCCACGGATGAAATGAATGGTGTGTTGGTATTCAGGCCGTCCATCTGCGCTGGGGAAAGAGAGCAGATGTTCCTCGTCAGCCCCTCCTGCTTCCTATGCTCCCTGCCTTCCCCAGATTCTGCAGCTGGATCCATCAGCGTCCCAACCCTCAGGCTCAGTCCTACCCGGTGCCTGAGCCAACACAGACCATGGTGGGAAGAGTGCCAAAAACTAAGAGGCTCACCCTGTTCTTCCCTTTTGTCTGGCCCCAGATCCAGACTTGATGGAGAGTCCATGCCGTCCCTCCTCTGTGGTCTGTCTACTACACTGCCTACTTACTACTCTGCTCCCTTCTCAGATGGGCACCTCATTACCCCGCTATCCTCGGCTCTCATCAGTTCTCCTCTCCTGGCTGGACAGTTCTTGGCCCCAGATGGCTAGCTGCCCTCTCGCCACCGTCAGTCCCTGCCCCGCTGATGAGACACTCCCTTGACTGCCAGTTCTTTTATGTAACCAAGACTGTTGCTCCCTTGGCCAGTGGGTACCAGCTGCATATTCCAATTCAGCCGTTGAGGCTGGGCCAGTTACCCCTACTTCACATGTGGCTTTCACTCAGAACCCTCCTAGCTGATCAACTGCATTGGCATTCATTCATAACGCCTTACATCTAGTTTCTATCTTGACTTACTTTAAGAAAATACAATATAAACAGCTAGGGCAGCAAATAATTATTACTACTATGTAGGATGTTTCATATGTAAAAATTGACTACAGCTTTTTAAAACATGGTAAATATGCATGCATCGGAAATATGATTTAATTTACATAAAAAATCCAGCTGATAAAAACATAGCACTCTTTTTATACTGTTTTGATCCTCTCACCCTTTCACTGATCAATACCCACCTCTTGCCCTCACTTCCCCCTTTGGCCAGGTTTTAGATGCCACGATCAATAACTATAATCATGCTCTTCCAAAAGCCCAGATCAGATGAAATCCAACACTTTGCCTATTTGTACCTGCACATATTCCATTGAAAATGCTGGAGAAAAACACAGGACCATGTTGTCTGTTTTTGCTTTCATGACCTCAAATGCCGGGGGCCTTAGAGGGATCCATAAATCTGACTGTATTTCTCCAGACTAATTACTCATGAATTGTCCCCAGACTTCTAACACTTCTTCCCCCTTCCTCATTGCCAGCAGATGATCTTGCTCCTCAATTCACTGAGAAAATGGAAGCAATCAGAAGGGGTCATCCACTCACCACCATCACCATCACAAGGCTCCAACCTGCCCATGGGTCCTAGAGGCTTTGCCCTCACTCTTATATGACAATCCATTTGTGCTTTCCACCACGTCCTCACTCCCAACTCAACGATGTCCTTCTAGCAATTGTCTCTTCTCTCTCCTGCCTCAACTTTTCTCAGTCTGTAGAAGGCAAGCTCCCTGGCTGGGGTGTGGCAGCCTCCCCAAGAAAGGCGGAACATCAGGAGCTCCTTTTGCCCTCAGTGAGTAGTCCCTTATCCCAAGAGCCTCCACAGTTGGCCAGATTTCTTCTCCCATGAAACTAAAAAAATCGCTTAAGCTACTATTTCTCAGGTTTTCTAAGACTCACAGCCTAATGTACTCCTAACTAACGATTCTATAACCCATTAAAATGATATTTAAGAAGAGTTTGTAACAGCATAAGGCAATGTTCATGAAAAAGTTAAATGAAAATGCTCAAAGTAAAATGCATATGGAGGAACTATAATTAAAACTATAGAATCTATGCAAAGAAAACCCCCCAGATTTGTTTGGTGTTGAGATTATAAGCAATTTTTTTCTTTTATTTATTTACTAGGAGCCCGTTGCACGAAGTTTCGTGCAATAGACTTTTCCTTCACCTGGCTGCCGGCACCAGTTATCCGCCAGCAGCAGTTTTCCTCTGGCCACCCGCCGATCAGAGCGCCTCCCACCAGCACAATCGGCCACCCCGAGAGGAACTCCGATCAGGAGGTGCTCCGATCGGGCTGGTGGCCAGAGGAAAACTGCTGCTGGCAGAAAACTGGTGCCAGCAGCCATGCAATCGGCCACCCCGAGTTCCGCCACCAGCGTCTTCCGCACCGCCAGCCAATCAGCCACCCTGAGTCCCGCCTCCCCGCGCCTCCAGCCGGCCCAATCGTGGGCGTAGTGGAGTGATGGTAATTTGCATATTACCATTTTATTAGGTATGATTTTTAAAATTTAATAAATCTTTATTGTTCAGATTATTACAATAGTTTCTCCTTTCCCCCCCTAGCTCCCCTCCACCTAGTTCCTACCCCACCCTCTGCCCTTACCTTCCCCCCACTGTCCTCATCCATAGGTGTACAATTTTTGTCCAGTCTCTTCCTGCACCCCCAATAACCCCTTTCCCCCTGAGAATTATCAGTCCACTCCCTTTCTATGCCCCTGATTCTATTATATTCAACAGTTTATTCTGTTCCTTAGATTTTTAATTCACTTGATTTTTGGGTTCACTTGCTGATAGATATGTATTTGTTGTTCATAATTTTTATCTTTACTTTTTTCTTCTTCCTCTTCTTAAAGAATACCTTTCAGCATTTCATATAATACTGCTTTGGTGTTGATGGACTCCTTTAGCTTTTTCTTATCTGTGAAGCTCTTTATCTAACCTTCCATTCTGAATGATAGCTTTGCTGGATAGAATAATCTTGGCTGTAGGTTCTTGCTATTCATGTTTGAATATTTCTTGCCACTCCAGTCTGGCCTGCATAGTTTCTGTTGAGAAATCAGATAACAGTAGTATGGGTGCTCCCTTGTAGGTAATTAACTGTTTTTCTCTTGCTGCTTTTAATATTCTCTCTTTGTCTTTTGCTCTTGGCATATTAATTATGATGTGTCTGGTGTGGTCCTCTTTGGATTCCTTTTGTTTGGGGTTCTGTGTGCTTCCTGGACTTGTAAGTCTATTTCTTTCACCAGGTGCGGGAAGTTTTCAGTCATTATTTCTTCAAATAGGTTTTCAGTATCTTGCTCTCTCTCTTCTTCTGGAACCCCCATAATTCTGATGTTGGTACGCTTGAAGTTGTCCCAGAGGCTTCTTACACTATCTTCAACTTTTTGGATTCTTTTTGCTTTCCCAGTTGAGTGTTTTTTGCTTCTTTGTATTTCAAATCTTTGACTTGATTCTTGTGTTCCTCTAGTCTGCTGTTGAGTCCCTGTATAATATTTTTTATTTCAGTCAGTGTATGTTTAATTTCTAGTTGGTGCTTTTTCATATCCTTGAGGGTCTGGCTAAATTTATCGGCCTTTTCTAGGAAATTCTTGAAAAACCTTATAACCGTGGTTTTGAATTGTATATCCAGTCATTGATTTTCCTCCATTTCTTTCATTTGTGATCTGTTACTTTGTCTCTGCATTTTTGCTGCTTCCCTGAGTTGGTAGGGTAGCTTTGTGTGCTAGGTTTCCTATATGGCCCAGTGGGTCAGCCTCCCCAGTCACCTGAGGTGAACACTCTTGGTGCATCCCTTTGTGGTCTGTGTGTACAGCCTTGTTGTAGTTAAGTCTTGATTGTTGTTGGCATCACTGGGGGGAATTGATCTCCAAGCCAATTGGCTATGTGTATCAGCTGTGTCTAAGCTGGGAGACCTGTGCTGGAGATAGACTTATAAGACCAGACTTGCAAAATTGCAAAAGCCTCTGTGCTCAGCTTGGATGGGGCGGAGTCTCAGGGCTGAGCAGACAGTCTTGGCTTCCCGTCAGCCCTGCCCTTGCGCGTGTGCCTCCAGACCTCTGCCTTCCACGGTTCCCCTGAGTTTCCGCCTAACAGTCCAGATTCCCCCAGGCTCGCCTGGAACTGGGGTTCAGGGTAGTCGGAACTGGGGTTCAGAGCAGTCAGGAGCTTCTGACTCCCTTCCTCTAGGGAGAGCTAGTGGAAACCTCAGCAGTCAGTCTTCTCTGCGCGCACTCGCGCGCGTGTGCCTCCAGACCCCTGCCCGCCATGGCTTCCCCGAGTTTCCGAGTCTCCGTGTGCCTTTCTCTCTACCTGACAGTCCAGACTCCCCCCGTATGAGCCTGGGTCCACGGCGTTTCACCAGGAACTGGGGTTCAGTGCAGTCAGAACTGGGGTTCAGTGCAGTCGGGGGCTTCCTTCCCTCTCCTGCCAGAGAATACCAGCCAGGCACTCAGCCGCCCTTCCTCTCTGTGCACGTGTCTCCAGTACCTCAGTCCTTTGCAACTCCTCTGATTCTCTAGGAGCTTTCCTCTTTCCTTCTAGTTGTAGAATTTCCACTCGGCCAGCTTTCTGGTGGTTCTGGATGATGTCCGTTCTGTCTTTTAGTTGTAGTTTTGAAATTGTTGTGCGAGGCAGCAGTTTAGGTGTTTACCTATGCTGCCATCTTGGTTTCTCCATTTATTTTCTTTTAAAATGTTAAGGTATTTATTGACTATCAGGCCCCATGCTACTAAGCACTTTTAGATTATTTCATTCTTTTTCGTTTTTAAAAAATAAATATTTAATTAAAAAAAAGTTTTTAAATCCTCACCTGAGGATACCTTTTCCATTGTTTTTCAGAGTAACTGAAGGAGAGGGAGGGAAAGGGAGGCATATCAACTGGTTGCCTCCCTCATGCTCCCCAATCAGAGGCAGGGAGTGAACCTGCAACCCAGGCATGTGCCCTTGACCAGGAATCGAACCCGTGACCCTTCAGTGTGCAGGCCAATGCTCTAACCACTGAGCATATCAGTCAGGATCTTTTTACTTTTTTGTACATTTCACATTTTGTTTAGAATAAAAAAATAAGTAAATTAAAAATTCTTTGTCTTGAAAAAATGTAAAGAAAAAAACAATCAATCAATTATAATTTGGGTAAAATCCTCAGAAATAAATTTTGCCAGACCTCTTTGCTCTATCAACATTACCATTCTGATTTGTCAGCTAACCAGGAAAATGTACTGGAAGTAATAATGAAAGATTGGTGGGAAACTGACAAATTAACCTCAACTACAAAAAAGTTAAATGCTAACTGCTTGATTTCATTACTACTACCTAAATAATAATTGTTGAAAAATGAGGGGAAACAATCAAGTTCTGTGATTTCGCCATTAAAATGGTAGGCTCCTATTGGGCTTATAAATATTATTTTGGAGGAAGAAGCTACTTGAAATGCAGAGCCATTCAAATCCGACCTGACAGTATGGCGTGGAGTTAATTAACTGAACTCCAATTGTGTGTAAACTGAATTTTAAAATATAATCAAAATATGCAGATGACACTATTTCTGACCCACTGTGATGCCATGCTGACTATCTTATTTCCTTGATTCCGTGCTTCGTTTCATGAAAGAAACTGCAGGAGGTTATAATGCATTTTCTCCAGTGCTGTGGTGACACAGACATTAACAACACCCAGGCAGGTGAAGATTTCTGCTGAACTCAGGGTAAAGCAGGAAACTTGGCTCCATCCTTCAACCCCCCAGGGAAACAATCCAAGTGGTTTTGGCAATAGCAATGCCCACAACTCAGCCATCCAATCCAGCTGTCAGAGCCGGGCTGCGAGCTGTCTTTCTCTGGAGCTGCCTAGGAGAAGGTGGGGCTCCAGGGTGGCCAGAAAAGCTGTTCTGTGACTGTCTTTGATTTTCTTTGGATTCCAAGGGCTTGGTCTGGGACACAGCCATGGGGCTTCAAGCACCAACGAGTATATTTATGGCCACTGCCTTCGTTTAGAGGTCCGTTAACCTCATTTACTTCTTTAACTCCCAAGGAGCACATATCCATCAAATGCAGATGCTAAGAATTCCAAGCCACTGTCTCCATTTCCTCAGCCCACTGAGTTTGCTATGGGAGGGAGAATCGGGGTGAGGGATGGGGGATCAGATCTGGGGGGCCTGCTCCCACATGTTGGTGCCAGGTTGCATTTATGCCTTCTACATCCTTCCTATGCAGCTCATAGGCACACCTCAGCTCCTGTATGAAGTTGAGCTGATGAGACAACGACATGGGATGTGTCCAGTTGCAGAGCTCTGTGAAGCCATCCAGCTCTCTAATCCCTGCTTGGCAAACCACCAGCATTTTAGGAGATGAGCTAAAATCATCTCCAAGGTAGTCCTGTTTCTGGCTTGGATCCTAATGATTCTGAGGGCTCCAGAACTTGCATAACACACATCCCAGAAATGAGGCTCAACACAATGAAATCGGTGAGGGGGCTACTGGTCACCAGAGGGTACCCAGTCTGGGCAACAGAATTTTGGTTCCAGCTATATCCTGAGCTCTGGCCTCAGTTCTGATAAACAGGTTTCAGAGGAGATTTGCTCTACTCTCATCCATCCTGTTTCCACAGCTGGGAGCCCTTGATCCTAAGTCCCTGGCCTATGACTGAGGCCCTGCACCTGGCTGACAGGTGGTTGTTGACTTGAGCTTGCTTTTTACTTTTTTTAAGTAAAACAAAAAGGTTTTGCTTTTATTAAAGGTTTCCTGTGTTGGCGATCCATATGTGCTACCTTCTATCCATTTCTACTGTCCAATCCTGTTTTGGCTCAATTATCTGGAATCTTGAAGAAATCATGGTAGCCTCCATGATCTGTATTACTATTTCTTGATGCTCAGTTTCAGATTGAACATGATTTTCTTCTAGGCAGATTGTTTATCTGATCCTGTGGCAAGGCTGCACTCTCGGTTCTCCATTCGCCTCCATCCTGGAGATTCCCTCCTCCTCTCTCCTCATCTGAGCTTGCTTTTAAGGAGCTCCTTTCTCCCTGTTGGACCTCCAGCCCCAGTTGGTGCTGTACTCTAAGGACAACAGGCTTGCCTGCTGAGTTGACTTTCTCTGAGGAAGAGGAGCATGATCCCTAGAGTCTGCCCCATTACCTTGCTTTCTTGGCCTGCCCACCCTTATCCCCCACCCCACTTCACAATTCTGCTGTTATTAACCAGACTGGGAGACTTGAAAACTGACTGTTATACACGGCCTGAGTGCTTAAGGTTCATTCTCCATCTCTGACTCATCATCATCATAGGCATCAACACATAAGCCAATTGTCCATACCAAGGCTTTGGGTCCTAAAATGTCATTCTTCCCTCCAAGGCAGTTAGGATTCCCTATTGAAGAATACAGAGTCTCTACTATTTGCAAAAGGAAACTGTATTGAATGCTGTTTCTCACAAGTGTCTAGGAAATAAAAGATTATAAATAGACCTGCAGAAATCAACAAAAACAAAAATTCTCCAGACTTAAAGATTCCATTTTGAGTAAATACAAAGATAAAACTAAGGTGACAGATGCATTTTATCTCAAGTACTAATGCTACTCCATTGACCACAGTAACCACCTAGAGTATTGTGTTAAGAAGAATCCTGAGGCCAAATCTGAGTTGAGCAGGGAATAATTCCAAGATGAATTAGTAATAGACAGAACCAAAGAGTGGCAGCACATGGGCCATTTGTCTGCCAAACCCAGGGTGATCATTTGCGTGGGCTTTGGAGCTAGATCTGACTTTGAATCTGATCTCAGCTATCTGGTCCTAGGCTAGTATTTACCCTCCTTAAATTAACATTTCCTCACCTATTAAAACAGTAATAATACCATACTGCTAATAGAGTATCGATGCTCCCATTAAATTTTTGCGAAGCACTTCCCATAACGTGCAGTACATATTAAATGCCCATTAAACAGGAATGCTTACGATATTCCTGTTTAGCTTTAAAGTGGGTTCTCAAATGGAAATGCCCTGACATATGCTCGTCTGACTCAAAAGTTTGTTTATGTTGATTCCCACCCTCTTTTCAAACCAGTAAACCTCAGGGCTGGTGTGTAGGAGGCCATGAGTAACATTCAGTTGGTGATAAGTACAGCATTTCTGCCCAGCAATCTCTTCACCAACAGCACACTCTGCATAGGCAAGCAATGGGGATTCTGAGTGGTTCCAGACTGAATCCTCAGCCTTCTCTAAAAATAAGCTCACAGACTGAGTCACCCCTTTATTCCCAGGCTCCTCTGAAAGTTGAACAGGATGTCACAATGTCCAGAAATAGCCTTCGCATTCCAACCCCAAACTGGCTTCCATCAGCTCTAAGGCTTTCAGCTGAAGTTGGTTAAGATGCTACTTGTGGGGTTCAGTATAAAAAGAGTGATCTTAGCAAGCTAAAGCTGACCCCGGCACAGAAGGACCAGAGAAGCCACCTCAGAAGCCCTAAGGAATGTACCAGCACCGGCAATGACAGAACCCAGGGTGGGCGCTCAGGGACATGGAGTGGCTCCCTTCCTCACCTCAGCACCAGCCCAGCCTCTCATAAACCTACAGGACCAAGTCCTGGCACACCTGGACTTCTGTGATCCAGCACCCGCTACCCTTCTAGCCTCATTTCCCAGCATGCTTCAGCAACGCCCAACTCCTTGTGGTTTCCTGACACTGCTCTGCTCTTTCCCAGCCTGGTGCCTTTGCCCGTGCTGCTCCTTTGGCCTAAAACTTGAAACAAAGAATACCCTCACCCTCGCCATGCTCCTCAATCTTAGGCTACTTTGGGTCCCCTTGGGGGAGGACGGGAGGCTCTGGGATTGAGCCCTGGAGCAGAGCAAGGGGATCAGCATGGACCACATTGTAGGGACCCAGAGGAGAAATGGAAGCCAACAGGACAGGTAACACAGAGCACTAGCGTAGAGACACAGATGATATAGGCCTGCATGAGCACGAACGAATTGCTGAGCTGAGCTTCTGTTTTCTCCCAAATAAAATACAGAAAATAATACTTGTTCTGCTTATTGTTGCCCCAAGAATATAATGGAAGTAAGAGAATTCTGTAAACTCTGAAGAGCCACAAACCCACCAGGAATGTTTTGTTCATTATTGATGGAGAGCAGGGGAACAACACAGTCAGCCCTGGTGGTGGCCGAGTGGACATTCTGAGCTCTTGTGAGGCAGTTTACAGCTTTTCCTCTCTTTTTAACTGGCTTTCAGGGGGAGGGAATGTTTACACTTTCTTCACACCTTCATGTGAAATGCTGTTCTGGGCCTTTCCACATAAAAGGCTTTGACTGGAGACAGAGGGTTATGGGACACTGAGGGTCATGGGTGCTAAAAGGAAGTCATGAGTGTGAAAACAGGGCAAAGGTCTGAGGCATTTGGGAAATGGCACTCACTACCTATGGGTCCCTGGGCCATTTCCCTTGAACACAATTTCTACTGCAGTAGCCAGAAGCAGAGTAGGGTGCAAATGGCCATGGCCATGAGATGCAGGTACCAGCTGACAACATGCAGACATCCTGTTATGGTCTGAATTGTGTCCCTCCAAAAAAAGATATATTGAAGTAATAACCACTAGGACCTCAGAACATTACATTATTTTGGAGACAGGGTCTTTAGAGAGGTAATGGAAGTCAAAATTATGTCCTTAGGGTTTCCTAATCCGATATGACTGGTGTACTTATAAACAGAGAGAATTTGGACACAGAGATATACACACAGAGAAGATGGTGTAAAGAGACCCACGCAGAAGATGTCCATCAGCAAGTCAAGAAGCGAGGCCTGGAGCAGATCCTTCCTCACAGCCCTCAGAAGGAACTGATTCTACTGACACCCTGCTCTCGCACTTCTAGCCTCCTGAACTGTGAGACAATACATTTCTGTTGTTCAAGCCACCCATTTGTGGCATTCTGTATGGCAGCCCTAGGAAGTGAGTAGAGCCTTTAAATAATCCAAGGGGGAAAGAATTGGGGAAGCCGCAATAGTCCAAATTGGGTAGAACCCTGAAGTGTTCATTCGGTGCAAACCACAGGTACTAAGTCCACCACACATTGTGGAATCTGGTGACCTTCGTTTCAGAGGGAACTAAATTAGAGATGGCGCATTTTTGTTTGTTGTTTTTATTTTGACATTCACATGTAGCAATAATTAACCCGAAGGCTTCCTGGCTCATGTGCATGCCCCCTTCCCTGGTGGTCCAGAGTAAGGTATGCAATGGGGATGGGGACTATGGACGCTACTACCTGTCCGTCAGCGTTGACACAGAGATGAAAACCATTTGCCATTAAGCTTGAAGCTTTATCCTTTTTGAGAAACTTGCATTTTCATGGGAAATTCTGGAAAATAAAAAAGCCTTCAAGCCTAAATGAATGAATCCCCACTGTATTCATCATTTAGCCTAAATGAATGAATCCCCAAGGATTCCCTAAGGAAGCCATAAAGATGAAAGTGAATACTTAATGCAATGAATCGCTAATGCTGGAAGTATGGAAAATACATCTGGTCATCCCCTTATGTTTTACTACACCAGTACTTCTCAAAGGGTTTGCTTTGTCCCCCAGGGAACTTTCAGCAATGTCTAGGGACGTTTTTGCTTGTCATGAAGTGGCACCGATGCTATTGGCATCTACTAGATAGAGACCCAGGATACTGCTAACCATCTCACAATGCAGAGGACAGCCTCCCAGGGCAAAGAATGATCTGGTCTAAAATGTCAATAGTTGAGAAACCCTACACGACAGGGTTGGCTTCCTGTTCTCTAAGCTGCTTCTCAGAAGTAGCCCAGATAGAGAATGTCATGGTCAAGTGTATATAAGACCAGAAGGGAAAAACCGTCCATTTGCTCAGAGTGAGCAGCCACGAGTGTCCACACTGCCACTCAGTCCAGCATGTTCATGTGGCCAGCCCAAGTACTGTATTCATCATTTTTTTAACCTGATTTCACAATTATGGCTCTGCTATCTTCCAGAACCTTGGACAAGTTGAAAATATTTACTAAAGCACCAAAGTCCCTTTGTAAATTTCCAGGAAGACAAGAATCAAAATCACAGCTGGCCCTTTTGAACACGAAAGGGAATGGGGGCAGAAAGGAAGCACTGGATGACTCAGAGGCCAGAGTGGACTCTGCCACCGTAGGCCACCAGCAGCTTGAACCTGAGGTCATGCCATTTGCAAATGCAGGCATTGGCCCTATGGGCTCCATGAGGTTACTGACCCTTGGTGAAGGGCTAACGGGTGACGAATGAGGAGATGGCTGGTCAGTTACTCTTTGCTGGCTTCCTGCTCAGACTCAGGGAATATTGTGGGCGTGTTCTTTGACTCCCATTCTGACACTTGACCCTTAAAGTCCCCAGGGGAGCAGAATGAGGGTTTTAGCAATTTCTGGGGAGAAAGAAAAATGATCTGGAGAATCAGCGGTGCTTTTCCTCTATCCTTTCAGTCTCTATCAATAGAAAAAAAAATGCTTTTAAATGTAATGACATGTTTAGATGGGCCAAATCATTACCTCTAAGAGATCAGGGTTTCTGGCTTTCGAAAAAACAAACAAACTTCAGTTGGCTTAGAGAGGAAGGAAGCTCTACAAGAAAATTCTACAGCAGCAAAACTCCCACGTGAGCTCTTTAGTGAATGCAAGTTTCTCACAGTGGCAGCCCTGAAAACAGTGAAAAGGTTGTCGGAGATGCCTTCTTGTTTTGACTGCCAGCAAGGAGACAACAGCTATTTCTTTAGCTAAAAGATTCCTAGAGCCTCAGAGAAGATTTGCTATCCAGAGCAAAGGTTGGCAAGGTTTTTCTATAAAGGATCAGATGGTGAATAACCTAGGCTTTGCAGGCCATATGGTCTCTGCTGGGACTACCCAGCTCCGCTCAGCATGAAGTCAGCCAACCACAATACCTTAATGAAGGGGAATGGCTGTGTTCCAATAAAACTTTATCTGTGGACATTGAAATCTGAATTTCATATAATTTCCACATGTCATAAAATATTCTTAAAATTTTTTTCCCCAACCACTTAGAAATGTATCAACAATGCATTGCTCACGGGCAATTGTTTTCTGGCCCTTGGACTAGACAGCAAATTGGAATTTCCATTCATTGTTAATTCTGAAACTGCCATATAATATTGATTTCCCTTCTTGTCTCCTTATAGTCCTGAGAGCACGCCAGTAAAACTGATCAATGAAAGAACAAACAAACAAGACAAATAAATCAACCATCACAGCACTGACTACCAAAACAGCCAGGCTGGGAATGATCCGGTTGTAACTACTGCGCGCTTCATTTGCAACACGCCACAAGGCCCCATCTTGCTCAATGTAGTATAAGATATATGGCCTGCTGAAGGCTAGCATTCCAGTGGTATTTTTAAACTCACCCAGAGCGAACAATCTTCTTGTTTAGTCTTTGCAGTTTTACATTATCTCAAGGTTGGGCCAAGGGTAGGGGGTGGAGAGTGGCTGGGAAATGCACCACTTTCTGAAATCTAGTTGCATTCCTCCCTCAAACGCACATTAGGCCATTTCTTATTCTCCAGAAAGGATATGTCGAATGGTCACAACACATTGCTTGAAAACACATTAATGTATAGAGGAGGCACTCTTAAAAAAAGGTTTTTATTGATTTTTGAGCGAGAGGAAGGGAGAGGGAGAGAAACACCAATTGACTGCCTACTGCATGCCCTCTACTAGGGATCAAGCCAGCAACCCGGGCATGTGCCCTGATTAGGAATTGAACCAGTGACCTCTCAGTGCATGGGACAACGCTCAACCAACTGAGCCACACCAGCCAGGGCTGAGGAGGCACTCTTAACCTTCCAATACATGTCCTAGCTCCCTACAAACACATTATAATTTAAAACTGAGTATTTTCACACGCTCCATGGAGGAGTGAAGCACAGGCCTGGAAAATGTGGTTTCTCAACAAAGCTGTAAATGCAGAGTGTATGTGAAGGGGATGAGCTTGCCAGATAAAACAGGGGACACCATTTAAATCTGAATTTCAGATAACCAACAAGTAATTTTTTTTAATATAAAAGTCTGTCCCATGCAGTAACTGGCATCCTCCTATTTTTAGTTGCTAAATGTGATGAGCCTGGTAGAGCACAGTGAATAAAGGAGCCAGGCTAGAGCAGGAGGTATTTAGTGGGGAAAAGTGCACATCTGTTCCAGGTATGGGAGGGGTATTTATTATGAAACAGTCATCCTCCACAGACTGGGAAGCCCCGTTTCTTGTCCTGGTTTTCCCTCCCACTCCTGACTGTTCTCAGAATCCTTAAAGTCAGGGTGCCAAGTTGGGCCAAGCAGAAGTACTTACATTCCAGTGTTTGACACGATTTAAAACACAGTGCATGCTTCCTGGGGACAGTCCTGGGGGCTGTTCTGGTGGTTATACATGACTGTTCTGGTGGTTATACAACTCCACACATGTTAAAATTCACAGATGTGGCCCTCGCCAGTTTGGTTCAGTGGGTAGAGAATCGGCCCACAGACTAAAGGGTAACAGGTTCGATTCTGGTCAAGGGCACATACCTGGGTTGCAGGTTCGATTCCTGACCCTGGTCGGGGTGGGTGCAGTAGGTAACCAATCGATGTGTCTTTCTCACATTGATGTCTCTCCTCCTCCTCCTCCTCCTCCTCCTCCTCCTCCTCCTCCTCCTCCTCCTCCTCCTCCTCCATTGATGCTTCTCTCTCTCTTTCTCCTCCTCCTCCTCCTCCCTTCTCTCCCTCCCTCCCTCCCTCTTTTCCTCCCTCCCTCCCTCCTTTCCACTCTCTAAAAAATCAATGGGAAAATATCCTCAGGTGAGGATTAACAACACCAACATAGCTAGCTTTCCAGGTTCTTTTGAAAAAGGTGAAGGTCCTGGGCTTGTATTCCCTCCAAGGACCATCAGCTGGAGGTGAGTGCTGCCTGTCCCCGGGGGAGCACATCCTCTCCTGGTCACCACAGTCCCCAAAACTCAGCTTAAATCAGCCTGGCACCTGTGCATATCTGGTTTCTGACGCCTAGTGTAGCGGTTCAGCAGGGTGTCTGCACAAGGAAGCTCTTAGGAACTGGGAGGCCCTTCCTCTCTCCCCTGACAAGAAGCTACAGAACAAAGTTCCCATCTTTTGCTCACTTTCTGAGCTCCCATGTGCCCCGTCTCCCTATGGGTGATGTCCTGCTCCTGCCCCTCCTCTGCTAAGCCACTCTGCTTCCAGCTTTTCTCTGTGGACCCAGGCTTGGAGCAGATGGAAGGCTGGACTCACCCACAGGCAGAAGCAGTGACAAGTCAAGACGGAGAGATGCTGGGCTCACGATGATGGGCCCCTCACTCTTCTGCAGTGGGATTTTACTTGTTTGCAGGAGTAGCAGTATTTCCTCTCGGGTCCACCCATATTGTCTGTGAGCTTTAAGAGCTTTGTATTTTCTAACTGATCATGTCTTCTAGCTTTACTGAGATATGGTTGACCAAAAACATTGTATATATTTAAGGTGTACAACATAATCGCTTGATATACATATATTATGAAATGATGACTACAATCAAGATAATTAACACATCCATCACCCCAGTTACCATTTCCTTGTGTGTCATGAGAACACTTGAAATCTACTCTCTCAACAAATGTCAAGCATGTAACATTTTTTTTTCACTATAGTCATCATGCTGTATATTAGGTCTCCAGAATTTATTCATTTATAACTGAAAGTTGTGCCCTTTGATCAATATCTCTCCTTTCCCCACTTCCTAGCCTCTGCTAACCACCAATCTGCTCTTAGTTACTACTGTAAGTTTGACTTTATTTTAGACTAGAGGCCCAGTGCACGAAATTCATGCACTCGGGGCCAGGGGTGGGTGGGGTGGGGCAGTCCCTCAGCCCAGCCTGCAGCCTCTTGCAGTCTGGGAGCCCTTGTGGGATGTCCGACTGCCGGGGAGCAGGCCTAAGCCGTCAGTTGGACATCCTTAGCGCTGCCACAGCGGTGGGAGAGGCTCCTGCCACCACCACTGCCCTCGCCAGCTGTGAGCCTGGCTTCTGGCTGAGCAGCGCCTGCACTGAGCGCCTGCCCCCTGGTGGTCAGTGCACATCATAGCAACTGGTCATTCCACTGTTTGGTTAATTTGCATATTAGTCTTTTATTATATAGGATTCCACATGTAAGTGAGATCACATGGTATTTGTCTTTCTGTGTCTGGCTTATTTCACTTAGCATAATGTCTGCAAGGTAGATTCACATGGTCACAAATGGCATAATTTTCTTATTTTTAGGGCTAAGTAATATTCCATTTTATATATATACCGCATTTTTCTTTACCCATTCTCTGTCAATAGACACAGGTCTTCTCATATCTTGGCTACTATGAATAATGCTTCGATGAACATAGGAGTGTAGATCTCTCTCTCTCTGAGAGAGTGATTTTATTTCCTTGGTATATATACCTAGAAGTAGGATTGCTGGGTCATATGCTAGTTCCATTTTAACATCTTGAGGAACCTCCATATTGTTTTCCAGTTTTTAGTTCTTTCATGCCTCGCAGTTCTATTGGGGCAGTGGTCGGCAAACTCATTAGTCAACAGAGCCAAATATCAACAGTACAACAATTGAAATTTCATTTGAGAGCCAAATTTTTTAAACTTAAACTTCTTCTAACGCCACTTCTTCAAAATAGACTCGCCCTGGCCGTGGTATTTTGTGGAAGAGCCACACTCAAGGGGCCAAAGAGCCGCATGTGGCTCACGAGCCGCAGTTTGCCAACCACGGTATTGGGGCAAAGAAATTTTCAAACCACTTCCCATCCCATTATAGGCAGCAAGTATTACCAAATCTGATTGACAAGTCAGGCCATAGAAACTCAGATAAAGGGTTAATATTTAAAAAATAAGGGACTCATACAATTTCACACCAAAAACAATCTGATTAACAAATGGGCAGAGGGCCTGGACAGACATTTCTCCAAAGAGGATATACAGAAGGCCAAAAGACACATGAAAAGATGCTTAATGTCACTAATCATCAGAGAAATGCAAATTAAAACCACAATGAGATATCACCTCACACCTTTCAGAATGGCTATCATCAATAAATCAACAAAAAATAGTTGTCGGGGAGGCTGTGGAGAAATGGGAAACCTCGTGCAGGGTTGGTAGGAATGCAGATTGGTGCAGTCACTGTGGAAAGCAGTATGGAGTTACCTAAATAATTAAAAATGGAACTGCCTTGTGACCCAATGATTCCAATTCTGGGTATTTATCTGAAGAAATTCAAAATACTAATTCAAAATTGTATATGTCCCCCTATGTTCATTGCAGCATTATTTACACCTAGAGGCCCAATGCACGAAGATTCGTGCAAGAATGGGCCTTCCTTCCCCTGGCTGCTGGCACCGCCTTCGCTCTGGCTGGAACCGCCTTTCCACCTTCCCACGCTGCCCAGAGGCCCCAAGTGGCTGGGGTGGTGTGGAATGCCTGCGTCATTGCTATGGCGATGATGCAAGCATCCCACCCCACCCCTGGCCACTCAGCGCCTGCGTATGCAAATTAACCTGCCATCTTTGTTGGGTTAATTTGCATACTCACTCTTGATTGGCTGGCAAGCGTCACGAAGGTACAGTCAATTAGCATGTTTCACTTTTATTAGTGTAGATAGCCAAGATATGGAAGCAACCTAAGTGTCCATAGATAGACAAATGGATAAGAAGATGTAGTGCATAAATATAATGGAATATTATTCAGCCTTAAAAAAATAAAATCTTACTATTTGTGGCAACATAGATAGACCTAGAGGGTATTATACTAAGAGAAATAAGACAGATAATGACAAATACCATATGATTTCACTTATACGTGGAATCTTAAAGAACAAAATAAACAGAAACAAACACACAGATACAGAGAACAAACTGGTGGTCACTAGATGAGAGGGGGCTCAGGAGCTGGGTGAAAAACATGAAAAGGATTAAAAAGCAGAAATTGCCAGTTACTAAAATAGTCGCAGAATATAAAGTATAGCACAGGGAATATAGTCAATAATACTGTAGTAACTATGTATGGTGCCAGGTGGGTACTAGACTTATTGAGGTGATCACTTCGTACGATCTATAAAATACCTAATCACTATGTTTTACAACTGAATGTAACAAATGTGCACTGTAATTGAAAAAGAAAAGAATAAGTAAAGCAAGAAAGAGCCAGAGCCTTTCTTTGTGTTTTCCACTGTCTTGGGAGAGGGGAGAGATAAAAACTAAAGACTAAAAGGTTAACAACAAAACTGTATAAAAATCATAATATTCCTCTAAGTATTAGATTTTAAGATTTTAAAAGATTTAATTTCAAGGGATTTTAGCAACATGCAAAGAATAGCAATGAAGTAAATTAAAATTTAAAAAGACTAACCAGGAGCATGGGGGAAGCCACTGGATTGCTTCCATGCCTCTCAGCCAAGAGCCACCACCTGTCCTAGACCCCAGGCTATCTATCATGTCACATGTGGGACAGGCACACTGTCACAGCTGCCCACATCCTGAAGCCCCGGGTGGTATCCAGTTGCCTCAAAGTTGTTGGCATTATCACTCAAACTCAAAGAAAGCAGATCCCCTGCCGACCACCAAAGGGGTTAAATCTTCAAGCATGTTTTTTGCTTAAGAAGAACATTTTTTTTTTATAACCCTCAACGTTTTAAGTTTCAGCCCTGAATTTAAAAATAAAGTGAATACTCAGATGACTGGTTATAATTTAGAAGAAAGGGTGGGGGTGGGGAATCCCACCCACCTAGAATAGTAAGTAAACCAGTGTAATTCAGAAAAAAAAAAGTGAGGGCAGGTTTTACACATGCCTGGAAGACACTTGGTAGCACAGACTCTTAAGAGCCCAAAAGCCCGCAGGATAGTAACATAGGCCGCCCGAAGGGAAACGATGGGCAGGGAGATGAGTTCTGACATATGGCCTGCCGCCCTTTCATCTTGGGGGAGCATGTGGCTTTTCTTTCCCCTTCCATCTGAGGCAAGGGAAAGGCACCAGGCTGCTCTTCCTTTCTTCTAGCTCAGTCCGTATGACGCTACAGAAGCTCTGACACTAGAGTCAAGGACTAACCCCAGAGTATTTTTAACATATGCTCAAGCATTATGGAAATAGGCTGGTCTTTGTGTCTGTCTCTGTGTGTGTATGTGTTTCATAATCTCCTTTTGAAGATTTTAATTCAACATGAGACTAATGAAAAAGACTGACATAATAATTAACCAAGGGCACATGTCGCTCCAGCATGCACCACCCCACACAAACCTCTGCTTCTGCTGGCATTTCCTGTCAGAAATAGGTCTCAGCTGTGCGGGACTCGCCCAGCCCCACAGCCCGCATATGTGAACTTTCCTCTCTGAAGTTCACCCCACGGCCATTGCCCACCATCTACCCAAGCTCTCCTAGGCCTCATCTGTACAGTGTGGCCTCTACGTTTTGTGTTTTAAGGCAGAGAAGAGCCTGGGTGAGGATGAGTCCTTCTGAATATGAAGGTTTGGCTCAAACAGTGGCTGCTGTAAAAAAGGGTGAGGGAAGCCTGTATGACATCTTTGCAAGAATAAACTCCTCTTTGATAAGCCAACGACAAGCCATGCTTGTGTGCACCCAGACTGGCCTAGGAGAATCACTGACCATCATTCAGTAAATAAGCTTCAATTACTGCTCCTCCCGGTATCTTGCTAGAGTTGCCCACACGCAAAGCAGCTGCATTGAGATTCCGTGTCTGCAGGCTGGAGTGGCTGCCACAAGGCTTGATTGGCTGATCTGCTAAGGGGACCTCTCCATCTATGGCAGGCGTCCTCAAACTACGGCCCGCAGGCCACATGCAGGTGTTTTTGTCGTTTTGTTTTTTTACTTCAAAATAAGATATGTGCAGTGTGCATAGGAATTTGTTCATAGTTTTTTTTTTTTAAACTATAGTCCGGCCCTCCAACGGTCTAAGGGATAGTGAACTGGCCCCCTGTTTAAAAAGTTTGAGGACCCCTGAGATTCTATGGCATCATAATATGTATGGTACATCTCTCTCAAAAGGCCTCCCACTGCACTGCTGGGTGTCTGCTCTACTGCATGACTTCCTGTCTCACCAAGGTACCCCCTAGGACCTCCCCAAGTGAGTTTTGCTGTCCATCGTTTTGATCAGCCAATCCCAACCAGACCCTTCAAACAGGTATCTTTAAGTGACCAACAATCAGAACAAA
Source organism: Eptesicus fuscus (assembly GCF_027574615.1). NCBI lineage: Eukaryota > Metazoa > Chordata > Mammalia > Chiroptera > Vespertilionidae > Eptesicus > Eptesicus fuscus. The sequence continues at coordinate 60,453,438 of NC_072487.1, read as the reverse complement.
AAAATCACTTTATGTAAATAGATTATAGCAAGTCCCAAGACAAAGACCTCCTCTTGATGCGAAAGGAACACAATTCCATCTCTCTCAAACTGAGCTATGTTTAAGCTCTCACTAATTAAGACTGAATGTGGTCTTTTATTCCACATCACCTCTTCAAAATATATACACCTCACAAACCCTTGAGCATGTCATTACAGGCATGTGGCACATATCAAGACTCAGGCCATGTGTCTTCTACCTCTTCATCAGGGACCTCAAAGTGTATGTCCCAGAGCAGCAGCTAGGGCTGGGAGCAGCACCCCTAGAAATGCAAATTCTCAGGCTCCACCCAGACCTACTGACCCCAAAAGCACTCTGGGAGTGGAGTCCAGCAATCTGTGTTTTAAAGAGCCCTTCAGGTGATCCTAATGCACTAAAGTTTGAGAATCTGTGTCCCTCCATTTCTGGCAAAAAGTCTATGCCCAAGTTGCTCCTATTATTAGAAGTTCTAAGCCCAGTTGGATGTCCCTATATTATCTATTACTTGAGAGTAATACACTGAAATCATCTCACACACCCTGAGTGATATGTGATAGGCTCAGATTTGCATACCTTGTTCTCAAAGATACTTCTATAATAACAGGACTTACTCATTTCAAGGTATTAATTGTTTTTTAAATTTTTCTGTTAATTTTGAGACAGCAATCACCTACCTAGATGGGAGTATTCTGAGATACAATGTCAGTGATTGCAAGGAGCTGACATAATATCAAAAGATATAGCAAAAAGCACTTTTTTCCCCAATGATCCAAATATTTGGAGACCAAACTCACAAAGTCCTGGTGAAAATGCAACTTGCTGCTGTAACATTATGAAAGATCTAGAGGGGCGCGGTATCCTTATGACATTCAAATAAGTCACGCATAAGGAAAGCACATTGTAAAGTTCAAGCTCTACCTACATCTGGAGGTCACAAAAGGTCGACCTGTTGACCGAAAGAAAGTTTATTGTGTCCACATTCTCACATGGGATAAATGAACTATATCAAAACTGAATCTGCCTTCTAGGTTCTCACAATTTCCCACTCCGTCTATGTCACTCATTTGTGTTACTGTGCTGGCCGCCAGAGCCTTTTGCAACGCCTGCCCACTGTACACAATTGTTTTTATTGTTATTACTCTTCTCGTGTGTTGGAAACTTTCAGCAGTTACTATATGAAATTTCCCAGCTTGGCAAAAATGTTGAGTTGAATAGTCTTCATCTTTAGCCCTTGGTGTCCACTTTCTATATAAAGATGCATGAGTTATGGATTCACTTATTATAAATAGAACACTTTTTTCCCTGCATCCTTGCTCTGAGCATTTCACATTAAATTCTCAAATAACTTTCACAGTAATTCCATGAGGTGGGTAAGATCATTATGCCCATCTGACAGGTGAGGAAACTGAGACACAGCAAAGTCATACAGACACTAGTCAAACTTGAGCCAAGGCTTTGGACACCAGAATCCATGCTCATTAACTTGTACTGCCAGCCCAAGGGACCATGGTCAATGCCCATTTGATGTCTCAGTCAATGTCAAACCACATGATGACCAACTCTTACTGCCAAGCAAGTTGGTAACATCTCCAAAAGGATCAGTGATAAAATGTGGGTACTACCAAGGACGAACAGCAGGGTTCCCAGAAGTGTTGAGTAGCCCCAAAGAAATGTAGAATTGCCTCTACTGAGCCCTGGTTTTCCTCTAAATATTGACAAATCATAACCCACAAGCCTCCTGGTGGCTTTTTAATAATGACTTCTATATTTCTCAGGCCCTTGCCCAAAAAGCTGCTCTTTGGCCCCAAGAAGCTAACGCCTGAACTATTCAGAGACACACAAAAAAGCAGCTAGAGAGGTGTATGACCCTTGTGAATGTTTGTGCAAGGCCTGCCTCAGCCCTCCCAGAGCCGGCAATGACTCCAAAGGGGCTCCAAGTGTTAACTATCTGCTGGGTGGCCCTACAGACTAGCTGGGGTGACCCCTTCCTCAGCACCAATGTCCTGAGCAACCCATTATTGGGGATCTTGACTTGGAACTTTAGAAGCAGGGCATCATCTGTGTCTCTGAAAGGGAAGATAACAAATAAGGGGCCAGCATATTCAATCCTCCAGTCCTTTGCCAGCTGCCTGCCACTGGAAGAGATTTACAGGGCACATGTATGGGGGTGGCCCCCATAATATTGTCATTTTTGTTACTGTAGGCTTGGGTTTAAGTCTGTTAACCCCCTGAGGGATCCCTGACCTGGGCAGTGGGGCTGGGCTGGATCTTTTGCTCAGGCTATGCAGGCCCATCTAAGAGGCTTGGGGAAAAGCAGGATGCTTGGCCTCCTTGGCCCCTGGTCCCACACTCCAACCCCTGGTACTTAAGGCCTTATGAAGAGGCACTGAGAGATGAATCCAAGGAAACACCGAAAGTGTTTCTCTGCAAAGTGCAGGGCAGAGCCAGCCTGCACTACCCACCTACACACAGGCCTTCTCAACAGAAAACAGGGTAAGGTAGAGCCACAGACCCACCTCCTGCACTCTTGAGGCAAGCGTTTCAAGAGGGACAGGGGCCCAAAGTGAGACTCAGGAAAGGGAAGATTCCGAAGAGGCACGTCCTAGCCCACGTAACCCCAAATTCACCCCGTTCCTTCCCCCGCTCTCCTAGGACTCTAGCTCCGAAGATCCTATGGCAGCTCCAGCCCCTCGCAGAGCGCCCATCCAAGGCCAGGTGTGCCACTAACACAAAGAACTGAGAGTCAGGAGAGCCTGGACTGAATACAGTTCCTCCACATGTCACTGTGTGAGCTCGGATAGCTCTGCGTGTTCAATTGTAAAGTGGAGATAATGAGACCGACCTCGAACAGTTCCGAATTAAGGTAATGTGTAGGTTTTTTTAAAAAACATAAAGTGCTGTACAAATGCAAAATATCCATTTTTGTTATTCTGATTAAATGACAACGTTTACTAAAGACTGAGAGTAGGCAAGATTGACATTTCCTATCTCAGCACATACGCACACACTCACGTTGGTCCCTGGAGCAGGCCCGAGGCCTTATCCATTTGGCTCTGAGGACTTTTGCCCAAGACCAGCTCCGTAACATTCAGTCATCTTCGCATGTGCCCAAGGAAGACTCTCTTCCTCTTGGGTGTGCAGATATCACAACATCTTCCCCCAGAGTTGGTTTCCATTGAGACCCAGCACTTCTTCCCCAAGGGAATGTTACTCATGCAGTTCCAGCTTCCATGGGGTGTTCCCACGCACTGAAAACTCAGCTTGGAAGATTCTCAAAAGGATGTGGGCCTCCTGGTCTGTCTCGGACTGTCCCAGTGCTCCTGAGTCAGTCTGCTCCTCCCGCATGGGCACACACGGAGGCTGCTAGAAACAGCTGCACAGCGAGCTCATGGGAAAGTCGTGAGAGGCTGCCACCACTTGGGAGCAGTTCAGAGTAACAGTCAATATAGGGGCTCCAGTGCCCTGCAGGGTGGGTTCAAATCCTGGCTTGACACTATCTGTTAATGTTGGGCTCTTCATCTATAAAACATGGGTAACATAGTTGTTCCCACCTCATCGGTTTGTTATTAGGATTAAATGACAGCGTGGGTGTTAAAATGCACTTCAGTCTTATTACTGAGCTTGTACCATTACCGACGGACTTAGCTTCTTCATATCTTTGGCTCTTCCTTTCTCATACTAACTGATCCAAATAAATAACAAAAATAAAAAACCTAATAACAACAAATAAGTAAATGCCTTCTGCTCATTGGGAAGGTCACGGTGTTAGTACTTTATATTCTATTTTACCCCAAATTCAAACCTTGCTCAAGTACCTCCTCCCTGGGGAAGGGTTCACAAGTCCTCCAAGGTGGTTGACAGGCCCCACGTGTGCGCTCATTTGCATCAGGGCTCCTGGCTCTGCACTGTATTGTTTATGTGCTTTTCTATTTCCTTCGTTAGACTGTTAACAGCTTAAGGTGAAAAAGCAAACAAATGCATATCACACGGTGCCTTGCTGAATAATGTTCCATAAACGACAATTGTATTATTAGTCACTGGAACTGTCACTCACATTCATTCTGCCACAGAAGCTTTTTGCTGTCTTCTAACTTCACAGCTTTGGGAGTGGGGAGTGTCCCTGCAGATGAAAGGGGCACCTGGGAGCAGAGACAGTGATCGGCGATGGACTTTGTGCTGCTTTTGGCAGGACACAGAACGAGATTCACCTGTGCTCATTGACTGGTCTCTGGCCTCAACTGGAAGATTCGGTTGAAGAGCCAGAGTTTTTGGGGTATTTCATTCTCTTCAGATGACAGCTATGCTGCTCACAAACCTTCCAGAACTTTGGTGCACAAGGGGTAAAATCTTCTTCCTGGTGGCTGAAACTTGGGGACACTGGCTTTTGGGTGTTGCCAGTAATGTCCCAGGGGAAGCACTCTGCAGGTACATGTTGAATGAATCCTCAGGTGACCTCACTGCACCTGTGTCTGAATCAGCCAGAGGAAGTGACTCTGGGCAGAGCCCTGGCCTTCAGTGAGTGAAAGGAGAGGATAAAAATGGCTATTCAGACTTTCCCCTTCAGACAGGTTGCCTCTGACCCCCACAGGACAAGGCAGCAGTGCTGACAAGAATTGGGGGCTCTGCCTCAACACCATCCCATGGCAACTGTATTGCCAGGTCCTTCATCTCCTATGTCATAGAGAGGTCGAACTCATGAGTCCATCTTATAGATGACGGAACTGAGACCCGGACTAAAAACCGCCCAAGACCTACTGACTGCAGTCCCAGTCTATCCGCTCTGCCTCTTGGAGAGGAGCCCAAGCTGGTGAAGAGGTGAGATCCTCATCCTCCCTCCGATCTCCATTGAGACTCCCGGAGAGCGAGGCTCTGAGGGCGGGCTTGTGAGCGCCTCAGGGACCCCGGGAAACTGTAAGAAGGTGGCAGAGAGGCGGGGTTTGCTGGATTGGAGAGTGTGCACTAAAGCCAAAGCATGGCCAAGTGAATGACTGATATGGTCACAAGACCCCCACTCCCACTCCTCCTCTCTCTCTCTCTCTCTCTCTCTCTCTCTCTCTCTCTCTCTCTCACACACACACACACACACACACACACACACACAATTACAGAGTGATTTCACTGTTAGAAAACCTGCACTGACAATAACATATACAGGGTGTCCCCCCAAAATGTACACACACTTTAACAACTGATGGCTGTTAAGTGAAATGTATTTTAATAAACACGGTCTATACATTTTGGGGGAACCCTGTACTTCACTGAGGCTGATACATTCAAGAGAATCATCAACAGCTTCCCAGGTACCAAGGGAAACTCAAGGCCATAACTAAAAAAAGCACGAGCATTTGTGTTCACTCTTCTCACACACTCAGGAGAATTCTAAAAGACTGTCTAGATCTTTCTCGAAACTCCACTTGGCCCTGCTGGGATTACCCAACCCCGCTTGGAAACGGGTGGCCCCGGTGTTGGCTGCTCCCGGCTCCCCGTTCAGAAAGCAAGTCCTTTCATGAAGCTCAGCTGTTCCTCGGGCATCCAGCAAAGCTGGTCGTGCAAAGGCAGAGACTGTGCCAACTGTTGGGAACTTTCAGCAGCAGCCTGTGGGGGCAACCGACTGTTCTCTGGAGCAGCCACTTCAGGGACGGTTCAAGCAGCCTATTATTCAGTTGATATAAAAACACCCACCAGCTACATGGCACCAACAACTGAATGTCTCCATTCTTATCGAGCGCACGGCACACTGGCCACGCTGCCTGGCCGCTCGCTTCAGGAACCAGAAACAACTTCGTTAACCATCAAAATGCACAATCCCAAAGGGGAAGGGGCAGAAAAGAAAGAGCAGCCCTCCTGAGGACCAGGAACTCAAAGATTGCTCGATGGGCAAACCACAGTATTTCAACATTGCCAACAAACTCTCTCACTTCAGTGGGAAACTCTCTAAGACATTTAAGATTTGAAGAGTTTGATAAAGAGGGTCTCAGAGCCACGGACACCATATCAAATGCTTCTTTAAAAAAAAACAAAAAAAAGAAGGGCCGGCATGCCTTTTTCCCAATGAAGAAGCTGTCCAGAGGATTTTAAAAACACTTTAATACGCTTTGCTTCCAAAGCATTACACACTATTTCTCCAATAAATTTATGTGTTTCCAGGGAACTCCTGGACCAAAAGGGGGAAAAAAAGTACTTAAGTAGAAAAATGTCTGGAGATTCCTGTATGCCAATATGTTAACAGACCTTCTCTTTTAATTGTTATTATTTCATATAGCAGCAGTAATCATTCCCTCATCTGCAAAGGAAATATATAATCCAGCTGTGGTGGCTCCAGTAAAAATACCACATCTGTAGATCATTGGCAACACTGTGGAAGCTTGCTCAAATCTAGGCAGTCTCCAAGAGTTCTCTCTCTCTCTCTCTCTCTCTCTCTCTCTCTCCTCCTCCCCCCCCCGCCCCTCTCACCAAAATACATATGGGTACACTTTTCTAAAAGTGCATATACAATTAGCCAAAACTGGTCACTCCTTTGTATGCTGAAAATAGGTTTTTATACTATCCATACCCAAAAGAGAATATTATTCCCAGGACCCATATGCTATGAGAAATCCCCAGACCCTTCCAGGGTGGTGGCTGGGGCCAGTGCCCTTGTCAATATCAAGTAGATCAGGGAAAATTAACGCTTCTGCTTGGTTTCAGGGAGGAGGTTCTACCGCGTGGCTGGCAGCGGGGCAGACTGCTGGTTTTCCACTTAGCAGAGAACCGTTTCCGCAGAGAGGATGGCAGCACCGTTCCGGTCTCTGAGCGCTCGCTCTCCAGTGTATGAAGTCAGAGGTATCACTGAGCACTGGGTGGTAATATTCCAGGAATCACCGTCCCCCCGGCGCCCCCTCCCCCAGCATCTCCCCCCAACCAAATGTCTGTTTAGTCTTTCCCCAAAGCCCAGTAGCATCTTATTTCTAAGCCAATTTTCCACATTCAAATCCCCAGCCCCACGCGCGCCTGGGGCTTTCCATCTACAGACTTGTAAAAGAAAAAGCAGCATAGCTGAGCCTTGACAGACTTTTATCCCCCCCCCCCCCGCCCCCCAAACACATGCCCCGCGGCTACTGTGCTGGAATGTCCATGGCCCAAAACACTCCAGGTCCCTTTGCATCCCAGACAATAGAGCAAGAAAATAAAATGAAAGTGGACTTACGGCTATGGCTTGCAGCCTTTCCTTGTGCAATTCTGCCTCTGCCATCCTGGAGAAGGGCACACAGGGAGGGGAAAGGAGGAGAAGAAAAAAAAAAAACACGCTGTAGTCACTCAAGGAAATTGATGGGCACCTCGTGGGGGGCTCAGGTAGACCCGGGGAGAGCCCCGGGGCGGCTGGGATCGGCTCAGGGGGTTGCGGGCAGAGCTGTGCGCGCGGCTGGCTCGCCCCGCTGGCTGGCCCGGGCTCAGCCTCTGGCCCCCGCCCGCCCGGCCGCCTGGCTGCGCCCCAGCGCCGCCGCTAACTGCAGCTCCCGCCGCCGCCGCGGGCCGCGCTAGTCCGAACGTGGGCCGCGGGCAGCCACTGGGAGGGCGCGCTGGCCCTGTGCTGGTTCTCCGCCCCGACGTCTTGGCCCTCGCTCCGCCCCCGGGGGTATGCGGGACCCTCGGAAGCGGCCCCCGGAGGCTCTAGGAGGGCAGGAGACCTTGGGGCGGTCGCCGCGGGTGGGAGTGGGGTGGTCCCCAAGGCGCGGACAGCAGCGCGCCTGCGGGCGGGCACTTGGGGCGCGGGCGCACCGCGAGCCGCTAGGGCGCACAGCTGGCGTTCTTTGGGGGCCCAGCAGGAGGAAGGGGCGCCTCCAGGGAGCAGATGCCAGCCAAGGGGCCTCTGGTAATAAAAAGTGTGTGTGCGGGAGGGAAAGGGGGGGGGAGGGCTGTGCACATTCCCCAACGCGGGTCCAGCTGAGGCCTCTAGTTTATGTCAGATGCTTGGGCTCCGAGTGGGGACATTTCCAATAGGGAAGGGCTGCCTCGCCCACATGCCTAGATGGCGGTACTGAAACATCAAGGCCACCGGCCAAGGTATAGCTCAAAACAGGCCTGTGCGGCCATATGTGTTTGTAGTCCTGGTGCTCAGCTAGGCTGGGCTGGACAACTTATTCGCTGTGCAACCTTGGGCAACTCACTTAACCACTCTGAACCTGTTTCCTCATGAGAAAAATGGAGGGTCAAAGTTGTCCGTAATGAACGAGATAAAGGTGCTTCGTAAAGGGCAATCTGCTCTATCCTGCCTCTGTGACATTCTGGGCTGAAATTCTTGAGTGTCCATACTTCAATACAGTCTAAAAGAAAAAGTAGAATCCCGGCACTAAAATACGTCACCTGCTGCCCAGCTGGGGTGGCTCAGTGGTTGAGCATCCACCCATGAACCAGGAGGTCACCTGGTGCGGGCTGGATCCCAGTGTGGGGCGCGCAGGAGGCAGCCAATCGATGATTCTCTCTCACCAGTGATGTTTCTATCTATCTCTCCCTCTCCCTTCCTCTCTGAAATCAATAAAAATTATTTTTAATTAAAAATTAAATATTTCACCTCTTTATTACCAACACAGAAGACAGTGCTAGAGCGCATCTTTTGAGACAGGCACTGGGCAGGATGTGAGAGATGGATAAGATCAGTCCAAAAATAAATAAATGCTAAAAAAAAACAACCCACCAAATAAAATATTTCTTAACATTCAGGAGGGATCTGCTAGAATCCCCAACATTCATAAGCAGACTTTCCTCCAAAAAAACAGCGACAAAAAATTAGTGTCCTTTTGAGATCCTTGATGCTTCTCAAATGCAGGATTTAAGAAGATGTTTTAAAAGGTATGCACATCAAAAAGCCCCAAATCTCCTCTTTCCTGGGCAAATTCTTACAACGCAACAAAATTGCCTTTTCAACTTTCACGGAGATTTTACCTGTCACTTGATGATCAGTTACTCCCCTCCCTGAAGACTAAAGCAGCCACCCAAACAGTTTTCACTGGTTGTTTTTTCCCTTCCTTTTCATGACGGTTGTAGGTGGAGCTGTTTGTGTCATAAAGCCAAGCCAATGCCAGATTCGACAATCCCATTCCAATATAGCCAAACTTCTACTTCTGGCTAAGACCCATCCGTGTCTTCAAACCTTTCACTTTCTCTTCACTTCCTGCACCAGCTCCAGCAAGGCAAGCCCTCTGAGGGTGTTTGCTCACACATAAACAAAACTGTTATTACTTCAGGACAGTGACCGCGGAGCCAACAGCAGTAGAAAATAACAGGATGAGGAAAGTGAGGCCAGAGCGGTGGAGAGACTCAGCCAGCGCCATAGAGCAGGGATTGAAACTCAGATCAGACTGCAGAGACCGTGTTCTTAACACTCAGAGGAGCACAACAACGTGGGCAGACTTAATGTCACCAAACTGTGCACTTAAAAGTGGTTTCATTGGGTAAATTTTATGTTATGTATATTTTACCACAATAAGTTCTTAAAAAGGAGTCAAGGGAGAAGAAATGGGGTCGGAGAAGGGCCCGAGCACCCTGTAAAAGTGACCGGCTGGAAAGATCTGAACCTCAGGATAGAAGGATCAGGACTGATGACATGTATCTGGGTGCCATTTAGTGAGGTTATAGCTAAAGAAATGAGAATGGCCAGAGGGGAAAAATAGAAGAAGAGGAGAAAGCCCAGCCGAGGAGGCCAAGAATGTATCATCTGAGGAGTAGAAGGAAAAAATTAGGAGGGCTATTTGTACCAAAAGCCACATCAGGAGGAAAGGGGTTTTCAATAGGGTCAGATGCTTCTGAGAGGTCAAGGACACAAACTAAGAAGAGGTTTTTGTCTTGGGCCAGGGGGAAGCCCAGGGTGACACTGGAAGAGCAGCGTGTGTGTGTGGAGGATGAACCTGGAAGCAGTTATGGAGAGTGGAGAATGAAGAATCCATAGAACAAACCACTCCTTTCAAATCCGTGGATGTGAAGGATGATGGTGGAGGGAAGATGGGGTGCGTCAAGGGGAACTGGAAGGTGGTCTACGGGAAGCAGGGTCAAGTTGAGGGCTATTAGGTCGGGTGAGACTTGAATGTTTCAGGACCAAAGGGGATTAGGCATCATGGGAAATGAGGTCAAAGACACAGTCAAAGGGAAGATAAGTATTAGGTCTCAGAGTTGGCCAAAGAGCATCCATGTGAGCACTGGTGGCCCGTTTAGCCTTAGGAAAGAAGAACTAACAAAGGAGGGCAGGAAAATGGAGTGGGTAAAGACAAGAAGAAATTATAAGCTGAAGGAGAGAGAAGTTGATAGTGAGTGAGTGTGCATTAGATGGCCTAGTTTTCCCAGCTAATGGAAGGACCATTGGTTGAGACTGATGGAATAGCAGTGGGGGAATTTGGAAAAATAGAAATGGTTTGTAAAGAAGCTGTGGGAAGTGGGAAAAAAACTAAAACATGTTTGCCAACCAGAAGTATACATCGGAATTCCCTGGGGCACATCTCTGTGAATACATGTATAGAATTAAGTTCCTATGCGGGGAGGAAGGGGTTAGAGATGGGTTTATAACCATTGTACGGACTGAGTTTACTAGATATAGACAAAAGACTCATGACCAGTTGTGTGTACTTCCTTAGTGGTTTTTAAACAGCTGAGACTTCCTCAGTGGTTTTAACCAGCTGAGGCCCGTGATATGCAGTGATTGTGTTTATTCAGTGTTGAGGGTTGTCAAAGCAGGCATGCCAAAAAATCAAAGGAGAGAAGAAATTTAGAATGCTGAACCCTGGAGTTTCAGCCAGCTGGAAGTATAGTGGACTCTTTCATAAATGTTGGCTGCCTAGCTTGCGAATCCCTTTCCATCTCCAGGGAATTCCCATATTGTGAGCCATAGTGAGAGTCAGCACCACCTCTCACCACAGAAGCTGGGAAATGCCAGACGCTTGCTTCCCCAAGTCCTCTGGAACCTATGGCATGGCATGCAGTCGGGGCTCAGTCAGGTGTGCGCACCTGCCAGGGATCTTGAAGACACAGCATTAGATAAATCTTTCAGGTTGGTAGCTCACTCTTGGTCCTGCCCATCGCCCAAGCCCTTCTCTATTCTTCCCAGCTGTTCTGTGAGCTACTCAGGCCTGCTCTGCTCCTATCACTAGAATCAGTTTCTGTTGCCTGTGACTAAGCATCCTAAGTGAAGCAGAGGCAAGTGAAATGAATGACTAATGCTTGGCCAGAGAGCAAAGGGAAAAAACATTTTCTCTTCTTCCTCACTTCTCCCCTCAAATCTCTAAGTTTAGCCCTTTAAAAAATCAGTGAATCCATTACAAACCCAGACATTTATAACCCCAAATTCTTTCATAAGCTTCTAGTGTACAGCTATTCTATGCCAGACATTAGGCTACGGCTTGGTATTACAAAGAATTCCTAGTCCCGTGTTAATATCAGTGACCTTTTGCCCCCCCACACATCTAAAACCTGGAAAGATCTGTTACGATAGTGCATAATGCATGTAACAAACCACTGGTTCTTGCTGGGACAGTAAATTGTGTTGCATAAGCACTACCCCTATTGTTTAATGGTTTTTCTGATAGATGCTGCATTGCACAGCCTTATACAGAGAGAATATGGAATGCTAGATTTTCGAAAATAGATGTTTTGTTAATAAAATTTTCAAAATCTATTTTAGGGTATGAGTCCTTTGGGAATCACAAATGATCACCACCCATTCGCCTGTGGGGAAAACGGGAGCGTTCTAAACTGAGAGGGAGACAAGTTGCTGAGGCCCATTGAGTGAGTAAAAGTTCAAGTCTTGTTGAGCAGCAGCAGAGAGTGTAAAATTTCATAGTAACGTGAAGCTTTCCTTTGACAAAATAATTTTAAAAGGAGCACCGACGTCCTCTAAAATGTTTGTGTTTTGTATTAGCTCTCTTTTGCCTAGGATCTCGTAGAATGTGTGGTCATTCATAGCATGTGTGATGGCTGCACAGAATCAAAAGGAGGGGAACGGTGCTTGGAACCCTTTTGGCCCCTGAGGTTGTGAACAATTTGGGAAAGTTCATGGGCTTTCAAGTATGTGCTGTTTTTAACAGGATTTGAGGGGTAGATTCATATAGGGAGTGCCCGTGGTATAAGAAGACAGAGAAAGAAGTTAGAGAACAGAGTGCCAGCCTGGGCAATAGACTAGTCTGGATGGTATATGTTGACTAGGGCCTCTGCATAGCAGACTCGATATGAACAACTGGGAATCTATCTAGAAAGGAATGTTAGTATTTCAGTTTAATGAGTTCCTTTTCTCTCGGTTAGCTTTGGCAGTGAAAGTGAATTGACTTGTGAGTCATAGAGGAACTGAGATGTTCTACGGAGTATCAGGAATTATAGCTGGATGGTGAGAGATCATTCGACACTTGCCTTGCTTGGACATTCAGATGTTGGTTCATAATAATCTTGTTATTGACAAAAGTTTTGAACTGTGGGCTTAGGAAGTAGGAGGTGGGTGTGAGAGAGAAAAGGCATGAGCTCTAAAGACAAGTCAGAATCCAGTCCTCAGACACACTCACTACTACCTTGAATTCTTTTAGACTCATTTTCCTCATCTTTAATGATGGGATAATAACTCTAACCTCATGGGGATATTGTGGTAAATCAGAATGACAGATATGAGATGCTTGAGAGTGGCCACACTAGGTCATAATTACTCAACCTAATTATTGCTTCATTAAAAATGTCATAGACCAATCAAAGGAGTGACTTGATTTTACCCACCCTTTTATGGAGGCTTTTTTAAAAAAAAAAAGAACTTTCAGTATTCTTAAAGTTCCTCACATTAGTGGGTACTTCTCTCTTTGCATCTTTTAAAAGGGATGATTCTTCTCTGTGTCATCTGCTATCTAGAAATTTGTTCACCAGACTCTCCTTTACATGATTCTTAGATACCTACAATCTTATCTTTTGGAATAGATCAATTTAATCATTATAAATAAGAAGGAATAAGAGGAGACTCTTAAGAGGAGATAGATTCAGTCCTAGGAAAAGATGGAAAGTTTAATTTTGGAGGAGCTATACATACCTACACATTAAATCTGCTTCTTGGTGGAGTCCACTCTCTGTGTGGGTGTGAATTAGCTACAAAGTGAAAAAGTCTTTGGGAAGACCAGTCTGGTTCTCTTAACACCAGCAGACACAGCTGGGTCATTGGCTTCTCAGAGAGCTTAGAGGACAGTCTAGTTTGCCTTAGCACAACGACCACAATGTGCCCTGTCAGCTTGGAATGCCTTTTGGTAGTGTGGCCATCAACACTTTCTTTGTTAGCCATGATTTGATAATGCTGTACACATTCTGCAAGTCAGCACTGCTGACGAGAGAGATTCCTGTGGGACTGGCAGTGGATGGACAGTGGCCCATCAACTTCATCTTGTGTGCCCTCCTGATTGGGGAATAAATAGTGTAATTGGAAAGTCTAGCTTCAGCTCCTACCACCTAGGGATGTTAAGCCTTTCTGATGCCCTTTGGAGTGTCCAGCATCTTAATATCCCATGCATACACTGCCCACCCTGCATACACTGTCAAAATGGATCCAACTTGTGTTTAGCGCCCTCCCTCCCCGCCCCGCCCCAAGCCTGTATCATTGAGAGATAACAGTCTAAAAAATTGCTCCTGACTAATATGTAACCCTCCCAGCTGAGGCCTCCTGGACAAATTGCCTTTCTCAGAAGCAGCTGTAAGTAGAGTAGGAAGAACACAAGACAAAGTCTCCCCTCTAGATCCTAATCCTAACTCAGCCACTAATTGTGTGACCTCAGACAGTCACTCAACCACTCTGAGCTGAGGTTTCCTATTTGTAAACTAGGACTAGGGATAGTTAGCTTCCCCATAAGGTTCTTATAAGGACTAAAGGAACCCATGAGTGAGAAAGTGCTTTGAGAACTAGAAATGCTCTGTGTGCTTGAAGGACTACAGTCAGAGGGACGTTAGGGACTTAGGGAGATGCTGACAGGTCAGTAGAGAAGTGTTTGGAGGACCACACAACATTCAGCAGCAGCTGCTGGCTCCACCCACCAGGAGAAAAGACTCCACTAGCACATAAGACAAAGAAGCTTCCAAGTTTCCGATGGGTTTCTACGATGATCAAACCAATAAATGAAAATGACCAACACCACTGGGGCTCTCTCTGACTTCTCGATATTCCTTAGTCACCCAAGTGACTTCTGTTTTATCTGTTTGAAGACAAACAGCCCCATGTTCTGATCGACCTATTAATTTGCTTCAATAAGTGCAGAAAAGTGTGCAGGGATCCCCAGTATCAGATGGAAGCAGAGAGAAGCAGGAGAGCAGGAAACAGAAAACCTTGGATCTTTCATGCCACGTGTGTGTGTGTGTGTGTGTGTGTGTGTGTGTGTGTGTGTGTGTGTTAGGCCTCTATTTGAAAGCTATTAGGTCTGTGTTTACATGAATGTGCTCTCCTCTTTTGCATTCATTCAGAGCTAAATTTATCCCACTGGAGGGGAAGGCATCCTTGGAGAGAGTGGGGGGGGGGGGGGAATGAAACAGAGGCGGGGCTTGAGTGGGAGCCAGGAGCCCTGGAGAACTCCAGCACATGGAAGGCAGCCCCTCCTCAAGCCCCTAGGATGGAGCATGTGCTGACTTGACAAAGGAGAAGGAACATGTTTTCATTGTCGTGTCGGGCACCCTTGGCTTCTGAGAAGGGTGTGAGCACAAACGAGACTCCGATCTTGTGTATTAGAGAAAGCAGTTCCCAGACTCCCATGAGTTCCCAAGTCTGGCCCAGCTGTTCAGAAATGGACCCTGCAGCTCTCCAAGCCTCCGCAGTGAAAGCAGTGTCTGTCCCCATGGGGAGAGTTAGCAGGGCAGCTAGCAGGGCCACTTCTAATGCAAATTTGAGCTTGCCTTCTGTTGTGATGCCATTCCAATTGTTTTCTCTCCCAGGACAGTCTTTCTGGGGTGGGGTGGAGCAAAGGGAAGTCGCTGCATTCTGAGATCTGGTTGGATTCAGTGCTGTGCACCCATAACTGGATTCAAGATCAGGGATGCTTGTGCAAGGACCCAGGACCTATCTGTCCTGCTTGGTTTCCCTCTTCCCACCCAGTTACTGTCTTTCCTCCTCTAAGTCCAGCCCTTGTTAAACCATCTTTTGCAAGTGGACAAGTCCTTGCGATTGAAATAGATTTTCCTGTGACCACAGAGTTAGTTCTCTGCTAGAATTGAAGGCCTCCCTGAGGATCACGTGGTCAGTTTCCATCTGGGAATGTGTCCCCTTCATTGTGTGGAACTTCCCTCTGTGGGGTGGGGGGGAGAGGCTTCTAGGAGTCTGAGAGGGTTTTCCTTTGTTTGAGGCTCAGCTAAGTCACCACAGCATCTCACCAGAGCACTACCCTTTTTTTAGCCTCGTACCCTCTACTCCTCCCCAGAGAACTTGACACCTTCTTCATCTGTTTGTCCCGCTCCAAATTTGGTGCTTTCTCATACCATGAGCTATGCCCGGAATGCAGCCTCCCCCTCCCTTCTCTAACTTTCCAAGTCTCCTCATGTTAACTCCACAGAGTTGCAGAAATCCCACTCCCTCAGGGTATGCCTGACAGTCCCTTTGAGAAGGAAAAGTGGTTATTCCTCCCAATTCCTAACATAGTATGTGACTTAGTGTCAGATAAATTAATGTCTCACAAGCAACCATGATGGCTGTTCACTTAAGTTGGGAAGAAACATGGACTAGATCAGTGGTCAACAGAGCCAAATATCAACAGTACAACGATTGAAATTTCTTTTGCGAGCCAAATTTTTTAAACTTAAACTTCTTCTAATGCCACTTCTTCAAAATAGACTCACCCAGGCCATGGTATTTTGTGGAAGAGCCACACTCAAGGAGCCAAAGAGCAGCATGTGGCTCGCGAGCCGCAGTTTGCCGACCACGGGACTAGACCAACCTGACCTTAAATCCCAATTCTACCACTTAATGACCTTGAGAAATTCATTTGACCTCTTTGAGTTTACATCACTCTACCATAAAATAGGAAAGAGAACAACATCCATTTCATAAGATTCTTGTGAGAATCCAATGAGGTAATACATCTACAGCTCCGGGCATTCTGTAGGTGTTCAGTGAATACTCTGAATAAAAATAAATATATTTTTATTGATTTCAGAGAGGAAGGGAGAGGGAGAGAGAGATAGAAACAACAATGATGAGAGAGAATCATTGATTGGCTGCCTCCTGTACACCCCCTACTGGGGATTGAGCCCACAACCCGGGCATGTGCCCTGACCAGGAATCAAACCATGACCTCTTGGTTCATAGGTGGATGCCCAACCCCTGAGCCACAACCAGCCAGGCAACTCTTATAATATGGACACGGTCTTGCTTATTCATTGATATCTGTATCCCTCTGGATGTGTTTCCCCATAGATAGGTCGGGGTTTGAGTGAAGGCTCCTGAATTGCTTGTTCAGGGTAGCACCAGGCGCTACAGACTACATGTTGGTGTCCCCCGACATTTATATGTTGAGCCCCTAATCCCCAACATGATGGAAATGGGGTGTTTGGGAGGTGGTTCGATCCTGAGAGTGGAGCCCTAATGATGGGATTAGTACTTTTATAGGAAGAGACAGTGGAGAGCTTCCTTTTCTCTCTCTTACTACTCTGCGAGGACACAGTAAGAAGACAGCCATCTGCAAGCCAGGAAGAAAGCCTTCACTAGGAAGCATCTGTTGGCACCCTGATCTCAGACTTCCCAGACTCCAGAACTATGAGCAAGAAATGTTTGTTGTGTAAGCCACCCAGTCTGTGGTAATTTGTTACAACAGCCTGAGCTAAGATACCAGATATGCCCAATATGGCCCTTTACTAGTAGACTAGACCAGCCCTTCCTCACGAATGCTCTTGACCTTTGCTTCTTACCTCCAAAGTTTGCAATCCAAGGTCATTTGATGCTACAAACCTTTTTGTGACATTTTGGCTTTGCCAAATTCTGCACATATCCTGAGAGACAAAATTACGAAGTGTTCTATGCTGTGGCTCTAAGCTTTGCATGAGGACAGATCTCAGAATCCTTCTGAGAACCTGATAAGAACTATGGACTATTCCCCAGGGCAATGCGTATGTATACATGCAACATTTTGCATACAATTTCTGAGCTTTCAGGAAGCCCTTTGATTCTTCCACAGACATGCTTAGAAGATCATGGACCTTTAGTTTAAAAAAAAAAATCTCTGCTGTGAACTTAGAATATCAGAGGAATTGAGAGAGAGAAGAGAGCGAACTTATCCCCAAGGGCCAGGATGCTCACCTTGGTTACTAATGCAAATCACCAGAAGTCAGGCTAACTCCTGCTCAGTCCTGAATCTCCCCTGACCTAGCCAATGGCTGTCCAAGCTGCCCACTGTCCACTCTGAGAGCTGCCTTTCCTTAGTCCCCACTCACAGCTGCTGGTAGAGAAAAGGCTCAGGTTCTAAAGGACCCCTGCCTGGGTATGGGCTACCTCTACTGTCTTTCCCCTGACCCAGAGCTTCATCTGACCCCCATGCCCATCTAGCCCTTAGTCCTTTTAGAGAGGCCTTCACTTGGCCTTCCTCAGAAGGGATGTGTCTTGCCTCTATACACAATAGGTATCCTTTCAACCCAGTCTTGCCTCACAGGGTTAGCTTAAAACTGCTTTCTATCCTAGATGGAAACTATAAAAACAAACAAAACCAGATACAAGGACCCTGCATTTGAACAGAATAAAATGGCTTGTCCCCATCACCTTCAAACAGCGTTAGCGTCTACCTATAAGACACCATGATGAATAGCCTCCAATATTTAAATTCTTCTTTCCAAAGGCCCGCCCCACCTTCTCCCCCACCCCACCACTGCTGGGTGAAGTCATTTGACATCCAGTCTGGAACTTCCAGCAAGAATTCAAGCTTGATCCAAAACCACTGGCCTCTCCGGCTTCCAAGGAAAACAGTCTCTCACGGAATTCAATACACTGTTAGGTTGGCTGGAGCCAAGACAAATGGAGCAGGCTTTTCCTTAGGAAGGGGCCCAGCCTTTCCAAGGTGATGACCTAATGAGGCGAGCAACAAGTTAGGGTCTGGTTTCAGACCCCAACACCCCGGAAAGCCAGGCAAAGGGTTCTGTCTTTTAGGATGGGCTACAGAGCAGCCTAGAGATTTCACACTTGCCCTCTGAGCAAGGGAAATCCTAAATCTGATAATCCTATTAGTTACAAAGATGTGGTAGCAGCCTGGGTCCTTAGAGGAAACACTTATTTGTAAGAATATGACCACTGGTGGGGGAGAAAAATGGGCAAGATGTACTTTTGCCATTTAAGTTTGACAGGAATGTATACTAGTAGCCTTCCAGGTCATAATAAAGCAGAAACCAATTGATTTAAAGTAAAAAATGGAAAGTTTCCAGTGTTATTCTAAATTAAATAAAGGTTGAATTGAGTATTGGAGAGAATAATTTGAATTTAAGTGTAAAAGTCTGGGTTTTTAAAACTTAATAAACTCTTCCATGATACTTGTTCTGTCCCTGGATTCCTTTCAAAAGCCTGCCAAGCTTTAACTAACGTAATCCTCCTACCAGCCCCATGAGCACAGCACTTCTATTATTATACCCATTTTACACATGAGGACATGGACACACAGAATTGCTGGTCACACAGCTTCTAAGTGGCAGACTAATAATATCGGGTAACAAGCTTGTGCTGTTGGTAGTGTGTACCTGTGTGGGACTATTTAAATGTTGGGACAATTTAACTGTATTATAAATAATATGCATTTGAAAAAGGTAAAAGTGATTCCCTCCCCTCCCTCCCTCTCTCTCTCCCTCCCCTCCCTCCCTCCTTCCTTCCTTCCTTCCTTCCTTCCTTCCTTCCTTCCTTCCTTCCTCCCTCCTCCCCTCCTCCCTGCCCCAGGTGCGGGGATCAGCAGAGAACAAGACAAAGAAGCTGCCATTTTGCACTTTTATTCCAGGGAAGGGAGAGAGGCATTGACAGTAGAGAACCCTACATTGTAACTTCAGAAATGTCCTGAGAAAACCAACCACCTGAAGGAAAGATGGTGGTGTGGAGATGAAGACGAGACAATCCATCAGAGAGACCTGATGGAGCGCGTGACAGAGCGGTGCAAGTACTGAGGGGAGAGTGTCCCGGGCTCAGGGAACAGCACATGGAGAGCCTCAGCTCCTTGGAGAAGTAGCAAGGAGACCAGTGTGACAGGGCAGAGGGAGCAAGGGGTCAGGTAGTGAGAAAGGAGGCCAGACCGCTGCCAGTCAGATTGTAGCCTTGGGCGGGTTTAGACAAGCTGTGAAGGGATGTATTTAGATTTGAAAAGATTGTGAGCAGGAGACCAGACGGAGGATCACGCAGGGATCATGAGAGAGAAGGGTGGAGTGGTGTGTTAGTGTAGATAGAACAATGGCCTCCAAAGGTGTCCATGTCCTGACCCCTTGGTCCTGTGAACATGTCACCTCACATGGAGAAAGGGACTTTGGCAGAGTGGGCAGAGGAGGCACGGATGGAAGCAATGCATGGGCAGGACCAGGAGACCTCTCAGGGTTGGAGGTGAGGAGTGGCAGGGAGCAAAAATCCAGAGTCAGTTAAGGGGAGGGCACATGGGCACTTCGGTTCAAACCCCAGCTCAAGGGCTTACAAGGTACAGTGTAAACTTGGGGACATGACATCATTTCTCTAAGATCAGCTCCCTCAATTAGCAAATGAAGCTCACAGTGCCTCACCCATTCATATGATGCAGGCAAAAGGAGATAATCTGTGTGGAGCCCTTGGCCCAGGTCGGGCAGGTACTGAGGCCTCTCATACATGCTGAGTAGCAGCATTCGTACAAAGGGCGTTTAGTGCAGTGGTTACAAACATCGGTACCAGACTGCTCTGGGTTCAAATACCAGCTCCATACTTACCAGGCTGGGAAACTTGGGCAACTTCCCCATGCCTCGATTTCATCCCAGGTAAACTGAGGCTAACAATATCTACTTTGTTCCATACATGGGAAGGTCTGTGCTGGCTTTTATTGTTGTGATGAGGATGATAGACAATGCATGCCTTCTAAAAATACTTATAGTTAGTGTTGCCTCCACATTTGAGGAATCACAAAATCTGCACTAATAAATCTATACTAATAAAAGAGAAATATGCAAATTGACCGTACATCCACAACACCCACCAGCCAACCAGGAGTGAGTATGCAAATTAACCCAACAAAGATGGTGGGTTAATTTTCATACATAGGCGTGGAGCTCCCAGGTGGGGCAGGACGCCTGCTATGAGGGGGAGGGCGGGGGGCGGAGGGAGCTACAGGAGCAGTGCTCCGGCTAGGAGCGAAGACTGCAGGCTCTCGGGCGCTGGGAGCAAAGCCAGGGGAAGGAAGGCCTATTCTTGCATGAATCTTCGTGCAACGGGCCTCTAGTATGAAATAAAAACCTACAGAATAGGTTTGCCGTGTAAAAAGCGAGTCTTTGTTATCAGGTATTATTTAAATGACTCGCTGTGCCTAATCGACACACATCAAAAGGATGCTGTAACATTAAATATGTACAGATAGGGGAAGATGCTCTCGGCTTTGCCTTCAGGATGATTTCATGATGTTCTGAATCCCAGGTCCTATGCCCAAGCAGGCAGGCCCTCAGCTTAAAACAGACCTGGCCGAGGGCGGCTGAGAGGAAATCGCAAGGCGTTTGCAAGAAGATGCAGATGCAGGCTTGGACATTCATATCCTGTGCCTGCTAGCCCACTCTGATTTTAATCTTCCACCTGCCTCGCTGGCCCAGTTGGACTGCAGGCCTTTGAGCTGTCACACCTGGACCAAATCGAAGGCCAGGGACTTTGGCATTTAATGGTGTTCGAAAAACACTCAAATCATTTGTGTCAAAAACAGAGGCAACCATGCTCTTCCCACTCCACAGGGTGGTTGACTCAGCAGCTTACACCACACAGAAATGACCCTTTTAAGGGTAAAACGATGCCCTGAGCTGCACAACCTGAAGAGCGAGGTGCAAAGTGTGCTCTGTTTCCTTAAATGCCTTCTGAAAGGTCTCGGGGGGACGGAAACAAATGCTCACTTGACATATCTTATCAGACAGTTGAAGAGAGCCTGCCTGTCTCCTCCCAGGGTTCAGCTGTGTTAGTGGGAAGCCAGGGAAGCTTCCCGGCGGCATGTAGCACTAGGCATCTGAGGGGCCAGGTTGTAACCGGGGACCACATAGCAGGTACTAAGCAGGTACCTGTCACAGGAGGTTCCTGTGTTGACACCGAACCTCTGACCAAGCTGTGGGCTGTGTCTGCTTGTTCTCGGGGGTTTTATGTGAAAGCCTGCTACTCGTAGTCTGGGAGTAGGGCCTGTGGTCTCAGTTTCCTGGTCTAATGCCAGAGAGATGGAGAGGAAGGGGCAGATTTGAGACAAGGGGTAGAATGACAAGGAGTAGCATCCTGGAGAACGGGTGGTAGGAAAACCATGTCTTCCAAGGAAAAAGATCACTTCCTCTATGTTGTCCTCCCATTTTTCCTTTTAAAATTTCCCATTCTCCCAAAGCTCGAGGCAAGTGACCAGAAAACACATGCATTTGGCCCTTTGTAATAATATAGGTTTCTTTCTGGTCCGCAGGGAGTAAGCTGCATTAGCCTGGGTTGCAGTGAGAAAGCACAGAGCCTGCTGCGTTGTCGCCATGTAGCTGTGTACACTGCTGTTTCAAGAAATTGCTGGTTCCTCTACTTTCCTCTGCAGGTCTGAGGTGGCAAATCTGCCACTGAGCATAATCAATCGATTCATTTAAAGGCATGTATCAGTGCTGTTCCACACATATAGCAGTAAAATAGACTTTTCTTATACTCTGAGATAATATTTCATTAGAAAGGTCCACAATATTAGATAAAGACTTTAAGTGAAATATGGGTACTTAGGCCTACAGCCCAGGTGCCGCTAGACTTCCACTGACCAAAGTTCATTGTAAAAAAAGGAACTATTTTGGAGACATCATTACAAAGAACTTCCCAGCATTCCCTGAGACATTTTGATAATCCCTTTGGGAAGTACACGGGTTTATATGATAGAAATCATGTTTTACCTTGTTTAGCCATGTCCTCACACATCCTTCACAGAATTCCACAAAGTGATATTGTCATTCCTGACATGTTCATCTACTTGCAAACATTCAGGTTGTTTTTTAGAAAAGCAATAATCTTATTTGGGAAGAGATTTGCCATGTACCCTACTGGTTTGCCAGCAATTTAAAACACCATGAGATTAGATTTTCCTTTTATTCCAATATTATTTTATATGTAGCCAATTTTGTATTCAAAGCTATCTAAGACATTAAGTATTTATTAAGATTGTTTCTAGGTATTCACATTAAGTTCATTTTACTTCTAGTTGATTGGTATTCCTTGTGGTCTAGATATAGAACATAGTAAGTAATGATTAGCTGAATACTCCCTCTGGAGTGGTCTATAATGAACATAAACCTTCTTTCAAACAACAGACACTCAAAAGGGGACATTGGAACTTGCTCACACTCCTTCTGTGTGGGGATAAAGTGCCCTGACACAAAATCACAGAGACTGAAAGAATTTGCATTTTACTTTGAGTAAAAACAGAAACTTTTACAAATAATAAACACATCACAGTTGAAACCTCCCAGTGAGCTATTGGCCGGAAATTTCAGTGCATTTGTGTTAGGAGAATCAGAAAGATCGATTCCTCTTTTATTGGTTGGTTTAACAATGTTCAACGAACACCTACTATATGGTGGACACAGTGCTATTGTTTTGGCTTATAGTGAGCGAGTTTCTGAATGAGTGAGAGGGACTTCCTTCTGGAGCTTATTGGTCTCTTGTTCATGCTCACTTGCTAGACTTTAGGGAAGAGGAAGCCTGGAGAAGTCCACGAAGCAAAGTCTTTCAAATCAGAGCTCAGTTAAATACTAGCTCTCCACTTACTAGGGTTCTGTCTGGGGACAAACCACTTAAACAAGCTGATCTTCAGTGTCCTCATCTGCAGAATGGGCATAACAGCAATCTGTAAGGTTTCCATATGGAGTACATGCAATGCTGGGCACGCTGGAAGTGCTCCATCTGAAGTAACAATTTCTAAATAGTAAAGATTATTGTAACTTCAATTTCTGTTCTATCTCTCCCCCACTTCCTCTTCACTCCTTCCATGTGACCATTGTCTAACCACTGGCATGATTTTGGTGAGCATGCCTTCTTAGCCTAAATTCCACAAAGCAATGAAGAAATTGTTTCCTCTGTTTTTATTTTTATTTGTTTATTTTTTATATACAATTTTTATTGATTTCAGAGAGGAAAGGAGAGGAGAGAGAGATAGAAACATCAACGATGAGAGAGAATCATTGATTGTCTGCCTCCTGTACACTCCCTACTGGGGATGGAGCCTGCAACCTGGGCATGTGCCCTTGGCCGGAATCAAACCTGGGACCCTTCAGTCCACAGGCCGACACTCTATCCACTGAGCCAAACCGGCTAGGGTTCCTCTGTGTTTAATTGCAACATACTGTGGCTTAGAGTGAAACAAGCCAGACATAAAAAGCTGAGGAATATCTGATTCCTTTTATACGGCATTCTGGAAAAGGCAAAATCTACAGAAACAGAAATCAGATCAGTGACTGATAGGGGCTGAGCGGGTGGAGGGGAGATTGATGACAAGGGGCCCAAGGGAACACTTTGCGGTAAAGGAAACGTTCTGTATCTCAATTTTGGAAGTGATTAAACACCTGAATACATCTGTCAGCACTCAATGAACTGTACACTTGAAAAGGGTGAATTTTACAGTATATAAATTATACCTCAATAAACCTGACTTTATAAAAAGGAGATTGTGGCTTGGGACCTTCAAGACTTCCTGTAGGAAAATCTGTGATTGGTACAGGAAATTAGAGGTGCTTCTGGGAATACTCTTGTAAGATACTAACTGTAGCAAAGGCAGACACTGGTAATCCCACTAAGACAGGTACAACGTTCTCTGGGAGTTCAGAGGCCACAGAAACATCCCTCCTAGGACACCAAGACATACTTCATGGAAGAGGTTACATTTCAAATGGGTCTGAAGATTGCAATGCATCACTGTGGGGGGTTTTCTTCTCTACCAACTATGATCAGTGTTTCAGATTCTAGCTTCTGGGTGCTATTGCCACCAAGGTGTTGGGGAAGGAAGCACCTTAGAAATTCATCATCTCAGGCTCTCCCCTTCACTCCAGGTCTCAGAATCAAGATCTTCGGTATAACAAGATCCCGCCACGATCCCCATATTGCTATGCACACGAGACTGAGAAGTCTGGTGTAGTTACTTCCTATGCATGATCACTTCGGGCTTGACCTTCTAGCGGTCTTCTCTTGCTTCACCTTCGTTCTGCCCAGTCTACAGCGAATGCCTTTGTCTGGTCTCCCATTATCTTGCATTTCCCTCCATATTATCTGCCACATTATCATTTCCTAGACTCTCTGTCACCCACCAGGAGGTATGCACTGCTGTCTAAGGTCCTAGCACAGAGCCTGGCAATATGGAATAGGTGCTACATAAGTGTTTTTTGAATAAACAAGTGAAGAAATGGGTAGATGAGTTAGGCCAAATAAAACTGTGAGCGGGAAGGTTTGCTTAGCTATCTTTTCGCCATTTACTTTTCCTTAGCTCTTTCTCCTTTCTGGTTCTTGCTTCACATTCAACTGCCAACCAATCAGGAAAGAACAGGGCCCCCCATACTCTCTCAGGCCAATCTCGGGCACTGAACAAATAAGCCTTCCAGATCTCTGCTTGGTTATGGATTCGGCTCAGAGAGAGGTAAAAGCATTGGGTTCAGATAACCTTTTTGAAGGGACAGACATTCCCTAGCGATCCTAGCTTTTGTCTCGCTTTATAAGATGGGTTTCCTGAACGGACTCAAGTTCTCCATTTGGGAGCCTCAGTTAACTGTTGCTCCAACGGCTGCAAAATTCCAACCACACAGAGAAAACGGGCTCTAGGGAAAGCTCCAAGCACGCGGTGTATCAGAAGCAATTTACCGTCACGTGAGCATGTGACTTTCAGGAGTGAACCGAAGGGGATGCCAGCCAAATCACCGCATGGCCCGAGTGTGTTCCCGCCAGAGGCCCTGATGGCAAAGAAAAGCCAACAAAAGGAACATTCTTTCTACTTGTGAGCAAAACAAAGACCCTACTGAGAAAACCTAAGTGAGCGGTGGAGGTGTAAAATCAACAGAAATGGGGGCTGTCTGTGGAGGAGGCATCTGGTTTCAAAGTAAACATCCTCAAAATGTTTCCAGAATGAATGTATATTTGAATAATTTACTATCAGATGTTTTTCTTTTGACCATGAAGATCTAGGGCAGATTCAGAATTGAGGATATGCTTGCAAATGCCCAACTCAACTGTAGTTCCCACTCAGTTGAGATGTTTTCTAAGTGGAATGCATTTGAAAGCAAACTAAACAGCATGGCCTGTGCAAATGCAGGACTGCTTGGCTGGGTGCAGGCATGCTCTGAAAGGTTCACGTGAACAAAGCACATTACATGGATTGTGCAGTTTGCACCGGGAGCCAGAAGCCAGGGTGGGTATAGGGGTGCTGGTTTCTGTCTGGAGTTTCTTCCCTGGGAAGGAAACTGGTCTTGAACTGCGCTGCTGCTTCTGATCATGAATGTAAATGTATAAAGTTCCAAAAGATGTTCTAGAAAAGAGGTTGCAAATTAGAGACCAACACATGTTTTGTTTGGGCCGCACTGTCTTTTTTTAAAGTCTTACTTTGGTCACCAAAATTTTAAAAATTTCTGCATGGCAACAATTGGCTAGATCTGAGTAGAATCCATTTGCTAATCACCTTTAGAAGAGACACTGCCCTAACCGGTTTGGCTCAGTGGCTAGAGTGTCAGCCTGTGGACTGAAGGGTCCCAGGTTCGATTCTGGTCAAGGGCATGTACCTTGGTTGCAGGCACATCCCAAGTAGGGGGTGTGCAGGAGGCAGCTGATCAATGTTTCTCTCTCATCGATGTTTCTAACTCTCTATCCCTCTCCCTTCCTCTCTGTAAAAGATCAATAAAATATATTGAAGAAGAAGAGGAGGAGGAGGAGGAGGAGGAGGAGAAGGAGGAGGAGGAGGAGGAAGAGGAGGAAGAGGAGGAGGAGGAGGAGGAGGAGGAGAAGGAGGAGGAGGAGGAAGAAGGAGCACCTATTCCTGTTTGTCCCAGGCCCAGCTTTTCCCTTCTATCTCCAGGCTAGCTGCTATACACACACACACACACACACACACACACACACACACACACACACACACTGAGCAACCCAAGGATGAGAAGGAACTAAGTTTTGCCACCACTGGTTGGCCACTTTTGGCCATTCTAATTTATGTATCTTACTTGGTATTGTATGATTTTTTTTCATATGGTAGCAGAAATTCTTCTTTTTCCCCTCTTTCTTTTGTGCTATTTTCATTACATTATACTACTTTTGCAGAATTGTATGAACGTTACATTTTTATAACTTTTCTTTGTTCCTTCTTTAATAAGAAACCAAACATGCCAGTGTCGGGAGCATCTTCCTCAGCAGTCTCTGTCTCAAGTAAGGGAAGCAGGAGACCTTTCCTTGGCCTTTATTTCCTGCAGCTCCTTCGCTCCGTCTCTCTGACCGTAAATGTAGCCCTCTAGGCGTTCATCCACATCTCAATTTCTGGCTTTTTCTTGATAACTCGGGAGCTCTGGACAAGAACCAGATCTCTTGACTCCTAGTCCAGTGATTGTTTTCTAGTACTGGGATTTGCCCAAGCCCAGAAAAATGATCCTAATATGGCAGCACATGTGACCAACTTCAGTAGTCTGCTGGAGAAAACTTGAGAGGCCTGCTGCATGCTGGGAAAGGCCTGGGCTCCTCTGAAGGGCATCTCGACCTTGCACTTTAATCGAGTGACCCAGCAGATGAGGGTCACTCCTGCAAAGGCTACTGGACAGCCAAGGGGGATAGAGATGGAAATACAAGAGCTGGTTCTATTGCCTCATGCTTAAGGCAGATGGCCCAATTGTCCTGGGGGCCTAAAGTGGAACACATCCCACCCCAACATCAAACTGTAATTCCCAGATCCAGAGCATAAATGGATAATTGTCGGTCATGACAAAATATGCTACATAACAGTACATGAAGTCAGTCATTTAACTTATGACACACCACAACTCCGTTTCTGATACCAAGGTATAAAAATCATACATTATTTGATACAGGTAGCAAAAAGCAGGGTAGGGGAAGTGGGCAACTGGGTGAAAGAGGTGATGGGATTATGAAGTACAAAGTGGTAGTTACAAAATTGTCATAGGGAGGTAAAGTACAGCATAGGGAAGATAGTCAATAATCTAATCTAATAACAGACAAATATGCAAATTGACCATACCTCCGACACACCCACAAAGCCACACCCACAAGCCACGCCCACCATCCAATCAGAGCGAGTATGCAAATTAACCCAAACCAAGATGGCTACAGCCACAGAGAACAAGGTTTCCTAGGTAACAGAGGAAGCCAAGCTTTCCGCCTGCCATTTCCAGGCCTAAGCCTCCACTCAAGCTACAAAGTTTCAATTATAGAAGGTAAACAAATTCAAACAAATGGCGGCAGAATGGAGCTTGAGAGAGCAGGCCAGGGTTGCCGCTGGCAACAGGGGAAGCAAAGCTTTCCACACACCCTGGCCGGGCTCACCTGCTTAAGGCAACATAGTTTCAATTATAATCCCAACACAATGGCTGCGGCCTCGGAGGGAGCCCAGGCTTGGCTTGGCTCCGCTCCAGGCTACAAAGTTTCAATTGTAGAAGGAAAATAAATTCCAGATACCAGGGCCTCCGCTTGGGTTACCAGGGGGCATGGCCGGCCTGCAAACCACCACAGGCCCCTCGCTCAGGCTGCCCCACACCCCAAGGGAAACCCCACCTGATCTGGGACACCCTTCAGGGCAAACCAGCTGGCCCCCACCCGTGTACCAGGCCTCTATCCTATCTAATAAAAGAATAATATGCAGATTGATCATCACTGAAACACACAATATAGCTGCCCCCATGTGGTCAAAGATCCTGCCCCCATGTGGACACAAGATGGCCACCACAAGATGGCCAGCAGGAGAGGGCAGTTGGGAGGCACCCGGCCTGCAAGGGAGGGCAGTTGAGAGGGACCAGGCCTGCAAGAAAGGGCAGTTGGAGGTGATCAACCCTCCAGGAGAGGGCAGTTAGGAGTGACCAGGCCGGCAGAGGAGGGAAGTTGGGGGAAAACAGGCTGGCAGGGGAGTGGTTAGGGGTCAATCAGGCTGGCAGCGGAGTGGTTAGGGGGTGATCAGGCTGGCAGGCAGAAGCGGTTAGGGCCAATCAGGAAGGCAGGCAGGCAAGCAGTTGGGAGCCAGCAGTCCTGGATTGTGAGAGGGATGTCCGACTGCCCGTTTAGGCCCGATCCCACTGGGATCGGGCCTAAACGGGCAGTCGGACATCCCTCGAGGGGTCTCATATTGGAGAAGGTACAGGCTGGGCTGAGGGAGAACCCCCTTCTGTGCACGAATTTCGTGCACCAAGCCTCTAATATTGTAATAACTACTTATGATGCCAGATGAATACTGGAAATATCGGGGGAGGGGATCACTTTGTAAAGTATTTGATTGTCTAACCACTATGCTGTATACCTGAAACCAATACAAAATAACATTGCAAGTAATATGTAATTGAAAAATAAGATATTTAAAAAGCCAACAACTCAGAACCTGTCCTCCCCCTCCAAAAAAAAAAAAGCAAAGGCAATGTGGGCTTTCCATCTCATAGACCCTCCTTGCCTCAATTTTTCTTGCTCCTCTTCTTACATTACCTGGTTACCTACAGACTCTAGTGCTCTATTGGGAATAAGGACCAGGCAGTTGCTGTGCCCACAGGACAGAAAGGCAGCTCAGTTCAAGTTCAAGTGAAAAGAGCACAGGGCTGGTCATATGTGCACTGCCTCATCCTCTTCCTCCTCATCTGCTGGGTCACTCAATTAAAGTGCAAAAACACACCCCACTTTACTCCAAAGGATGAATCAAATAAGTGCCCTAGACCAGTGGTCGGCAAACTGCGGCTCGCGAGCCACATGCGGCTCTTTGGCCCCTTGAGTTTTTAGCAAAGGCCAGCTTAGGAGTACCCTAATTAAGTTAATAACAGTGTACTTACCTATATAGTTTAAGTTTTAAAACTTTGGCTCTCAAAAGAAATTTCAATCGTTGTACTATTGATATTTGGCTCTGTTGACTAATGAGTTTGCCGACCACTGCCCTAGACTAAAGTAAGTGTGTAAATAAGACAATGACCTTTTAACAGCATAAAAATCAGTTTCAAATGGTAAATATTTTGGTAAAATTAGTCAAAAAATATCTTTGATGGAGCCATTTTATAGTTGTTAAGATTAGGGAATTATAGTACACTAGAGGCCCAGTGCACGAATTTGTGCACCAGTGGGGTCCCTCGGCCTGGCCTGTGGGATCGGGCCAAAACCGGCTCTCAGACATCCCCTGAGGGGTCCTGGATTGCAAGAGGGCACAGGCCAGGTCAAAGGACCCCACCGGTGCACAATAGAGGCTGGGGAGGGATGCAGGAGGTTGGCCAGCTGGGGAGGGACCGCGGAAGGGCTCCAGGGCGTGTCCGGCCTGTCTTGCTCAGTCCCAATCGGCCTGACCCCAGCAGCAAGCTAACCTACCAGTCAGAGCATCTTCCCCCTGGTGGTCAGTGCACAGCATAGCAAGAGGTTGAGTGGTCGTCTTAGCATATCATTAGCATATTACGCTTTGATTGGTTGAACGGCCGACTGGATGACCAGACACTTAGCATATTAGACATTTACTATATAAGATTAGACATAGGCGGAATCTTACTTCCTGATTCAGTATTTGTTAACCCCCTATTCTCATAGGCAACATTTTGTGAAATCATGTTTGATTATGCCTTTTACTCAAAAATGCTATTTGGTGACATGCACGTAACTGGCAGGAAGGACTATTTGATTCTTGGGTTCTTCGTATGATTTTGCATGATTGTGGATGATTTTATATCAAATGCTGCATGAACCCTAAGACATCATTATCCAGGCAAATGTATCAGCCATTTTTAGAAATAGAATAGAATGCCTATTTAAAAACATTTCTAGAGTAAAGCATCCATGTATGAAGTCATTATTCATGGAAGACACAATACCAGAGACTTTTTAATGGAAAATCAGTATGTCTGCTTGACATCATCACTTTGTAGGACAAAGGTAAAGAAATGAGGCTGGTGATTTTGTCATCTGGTGATCTTTTTTAGGTATCTGCAAAACAGCTAGACTGTTATGTACTTAGTCCAGATGCCATAAACAATAAAAATATTAAAATATTAGCTTATATTAGTAGTAGTAATAATAATTTTAGAGTATTTATATCAGCATTCAATGCCGTCCACCATATGGCAGTAGCTTATGTTTCTGGTGTGATTTCCCACCACCTTCTTACACATGCTCTAGTCCAACTAGATATCTCCCTGCTCCCTTCTCCATGCGTTTGCTCTTGCTCTTTCGGTCACCTCTGCCATGCCATGCCCACTGAGCTCCCTCCCTGCCCACCATGCCTGTTATAATCATCATGGAGCCAGATTGCCTGTGTTTAAACTCTAGGCTTCCACAAACTAGCTGTGTGACTTTGGGCAGGTGTCTTGACCTTTCTGCGCCTTGCTTTTCTCATCTGCAAAAGGAGGATAATAATAGTACTAATGCACAGGTTTGTTGTGATGATTAAATAAGATACTAGATCTAAAGCATGAACCTGATCCACACCATTTTCCCTTGATGCTTCTGGATAGCTGGCTAGCACACTAAACTCTGTGAGTGTGAGGACATTTGGATATGGGTCCAATAATTAATAATTAATAAACACATGTATAGTATTTCTGTTAATGCTGACCTAATGGTTGAATATAATTAGATGATTAAATATCAGCATATGTGATCAAGCACCTACTTTATATCTTGTCTTTGGCCCCATTTGTTCCATGTATTTGGAGGGTTCTTATGCCCTGTACTTACACACACACACACACACACACACACACACACACACACTTACCAGGGCGAGGGGAAGACATTCTTCTGTGCTTTCTAAAATAGAATCATCTGGCTGACTTTTAAAAATAACTCCTATTTCCCTCCCAACCCGCTGGCATTCCCAAATTCATTATCAGAGAGCTGGCTCAGAGAGCAGTAGTTCAAGGCAGATAGGACATCCTGGGACTAAGAGCAGAGTGGGGGTTTTTTTTGCTGGGTTTTTTTTTTCTGTCATCTGTTCCTCTCGGGCTGACACTCTAAGAGGTTGTCATCCTCTTGTGCAGAAGGAAAATACCGTAAAAGGCAAGGCTCACGCGGGCCGCTGAGAAGTCTGAAGTGCTTGGGCTGTGAACGCCTGGGGGTGGGGGGAGAGCAGCACGCCCTGGCAAAGAGTCCACACCCTCAGGGCAAACTCGGGGAGTAACAAAGCCCACATTGTTACGGAGCGCCAGGCTCCTCAGGCTGGTAAAAATCCCAAGGATACCTTTCTAAAGGGGGGTGGGGAATTGGCTTCCCTGGAACGTTTTGGATGGAGTCATAACACAAATAAACTGTATTCTAGGGTCTGAATTTGTGAAGCCCAGAGCCAAGTCGCGTGGTCACAACTCGGGCAACCCAGACTATTGTGTAAATCAAGCGCAGAAGCCCAGCAGTCCTGGCAGCCGCCCCGTGCATGCTCGTGTGCGGAAAAGATGCCTTTGAAACGCTTCCCAGACGTCTTTACTGTCTGCCACTTTTTTTTCTAAGCATGTTTATTGTTCACAGAATCGATGGTATCTGCCTGTTTTTATTGTTGCTAAAAATCTGGCAGCTGAGTAACGTTTTGGATAAACTGGAGGGGATTTAGCAGGACAGGAGAGGGTGCGAGTGTGTATTCTGCCTGATGTAGTGTGTGTCCCATGCATTCCTTCTTGGAGCTGGGTGTATGCATGACTGCACACACACACACACACACACACACACACACACACAGCCACTGGAGCCGACTCCAGAGATCAGGGGAGGAAAGAAGTGAGGTAGCAGCTTCCACTCCAGCCAACAAGTCAAGTCCCAGAGGAAGTGAGAAGATGGGACCATGAGCCCCATTTTCAATTGGAGCCCATACCTCTGGCTGGTCATGGCGGTGGCCTACATGATTTGGAGCTGCTGTCCTGCCAGTTTACGAAAGGTAGTAGCTTGTAAGAGCTCATTGTTGGGCTCTGAATATGAGCAAAAAGAAAAGGTGTTCACTGACGAGATGTGAGTTAAACGCTGAATGAGCCGACAGAAAAGTTGCTTGGTGTCTAGGCTGAGAGGAGGGGCTGTGGAAGCGAAAAGTTACTGGGGGTGAGGGCACACAAAGACTTGAATGGAGTTCAGGGAAAAGGTGCCCTGGCTTGGGCGCTCAGGAGCTGTGGTCAGAGACTGTGGTCCTGATGTTACTCTGAGAACATCTGGGATGCTTCAACCACTCCTGGAACCCCAGTGAGCACACTGGAGCGAGTGACCCAAAGGGGAAGGAAAGCCTTGTTTGAAGGCACTTACAAGCACTAAAATCAATCGCCTGATTTCTCTCAAATGCGATATTAAAATAGTCCATCACTCTTTGAGGCCCTCGAGCCTTCAAAACATTTTTGAAACCATAATCAAGTCCAGCGGAGACCTGGGGACTCTTTGCCAACCTTCTCAGTTAAAGATGAAGAAAATGAGACTCAGAATTGCCCCAGGCCACACAGCTAGACAATGTCAGCCGAGATTTGCAAGATATTTTTCTTTCTCCTCGTGAACTAGAAATATGGTCATTCATTTTGCCCGGAGTGTGACAACCGTATTCTTGAGTTCAGTACAGAAAGCAGTTTCTTCAAAGGCTTTGTAATTCTTTTTGTTCCGGTTATTGTTACTAACTCAAACATACCTATAAATCTGCAGGTTGGAATTCCATTCCTTGCCCTCCATAACCATATCTCTCCTGTCACTTGCATATCTTTGCCTTTTTTCTCTGAATTCCGAGGGAGGCTTCTAATTTATCCTCTTCAGTAATGGCTCAGTCATCTGCTGGGTCAATTTGGTTGTTTACTGCCTCTAATGAGGATTTTCATTCTGCTCTTGAGATTTTCACGTTGGGGCATATTTTATCCATTTCTCGTTTCCATTTTTATCTCATTCCTCCCCATCCCTATGACCTTGTGATTTTCTATTTCTACGTTTTAAAGGGAATATAGGACATATACAAATGGGTACGTCCACATACTACACAAGAAAAAAAGAGCACACTTGTCATTTGCTGCAATTCATTCATTCGAAATCTATGATGTGCCAAGCACTGTGCTAGGTTCTGAAGCAAGATATGTCTCCTGTTCTCAACGTGTGTGGATAGGTATTAAGGAATATGCATCATAAACAATCATAATACAAGGTAGAAAGTGTTTCCTGCCCTAAGAAAGGCTTAAATCTCAAATGATACTTTGAATGCTATATATTTCTAAAATACTCTTCTGGTTCCTGCAATAGATCATTTTTAGAAGTTTCCATTTTCCTCTAAATTTTTAACATTGATGCTCCCTTTCCTAGGGTCTACATGTAGCCATTTTTTCCAGTGGTGCCAAGTAGTCTTTTATATTATTTTTTCAGCATTATTATTTAAATAAAGTGAGCTCTCTCTAGACCTCATGTCAGCAGCCATACATGGCATGGATTTGGCCATGTCAATGCCCACCCTTCACTTGTATGATTATCTCACGCCTACAGCTGGAGGGCAGGTGGGTGTGTAGCTTCAACCAAATTCCAGGTTCTAAAGCAGCTCTGTCCACCTGAGGAAACATCTCCGCCTACCCCCATTGTCTGATTCTTGGAGACTCTGACTCAATGTGCATGAGAAACTACAACCCCAGAATATAAAATGCTTCTGCCATAAATCTTACTTGTTGGGCCCACCTAAGTGCTGAATTCATAGAACGACACTTCCCAGGATGCAATGAAACATTACACATAGAAAAAAGGTCCCTCCCTCTTTGGTTTGGGGAAGTTGTTGAGGTTGGTGGTTCCAGAAAGAAGGGAGGGTGAACAGAAACAGCACTGTGGCTGCCTTAAAAGGAAGCAGACCCTCAGAAATAGGAGGAGGAGGACTCAGCATTTTGGCTGAACCAGGCCAAGGGATTCTGTGAAAGGAAGACTCTGGGGCAGGCATAGAAAGCCTTTCTCCTTTCCTCCCGCCTCTGCTGTCCCCACAGGGAGCAGCCCCTGGCTTTGGCAATAGGCTGCCTGACAGTCATGCTGTTCAGAGCTGTGGTGAGCATTCCTTGTTATTTCTTCCTCTTGTCTTTCTGGGCATTTCAGGAGAGAGTTGGGGAAGCTGCCACAGGGCTGCAATCCAGATGCCATTTTGCTGTCATCCACATACGCTTTTTAATCTTCTCTACCCAAGTAAGACAAGTAAAAACGAGAACAAAAATAGACGTGAAGTTAACCATGCAAGGGGCCAGGATATGTTTATGTGGTATGGGTTGAAGAAATATATAATCCTGGGTACACACTATAAACGCCCTGTCAATCTGAGACTAACAGACCTAAGTGGAAACGGTCATAGTCTGTGTGGCAGCCACATAGAACACAGACAAACGAGAACACATGCGTGCTAAACAAGATTAAAAAAAACTAACTTTGTCACTTGTTGGAATTCATTCATTCATTTGCTGAGGAATCTAATGTGTCACACACTGTGCTAGGTGCTAAAGTTGGGGATAAAAATCCAAGCAAGATATAGTCCCTGTTCTCAAAGTGTGCGTGCATGCTTTTTAAGACATGCACATAATCAACAGCTGTCAGAGGGGAGGAGGTTTGGGGGTCTGGGTGAAAAAGATGAAGGGGTGAAGGGGAAAAAAAACCTTCACAGACAGACAACAGTGTGGGATTACCAGAGAGGGGGGGGGGTGGAGGGAGGGAGAAGAGAACAAAGAAGGAATAAATGGTGATGGAAAGAGACTTGACTCGGGGTGGTGAACACAACACAATATACAGATGATGTATTATAGAATTGTATACCTCAAACCTATATCATTAAAGAAAAGGGCATGCACTTAATCAACCATTGTGAAGGTAGAAAGTGTTAGCTGCCTTCAGAGAGCTCTTCAGACTCTCCAGCAGCTTTCTTCTCACTTGCAATAAAAACACTCTCCTTCCGCCCAAACAGTTCAAGGGGAAAAGAAAGCGTTTCTAACCAACAGTGCTGAAACTGAGTATCTGCGCCTTCATCCTGCCTACTGTATAGGCCAGAATTCATTCAAAATGGCCCTTAGAACGAAATCCCAAAGCTAAAACCATACACTTCTTGAAGAAAGTGTTTTCATGACTAGAATGGGTAAACAGTTCTTATACAGGACAAAAAAAATTACTAGTCATAAAAGAAAAAAAAAGGTAAGTCAAGTTTCACCTCAATTAAAAGTATCTGCCTATCCAAGGGTACCATTAAAAAAATAAATATGTCACCTGCAGGCTTAGATAAAGTAATAGAAAGATCTGTTAAAGAGCTCTTATCAGAATATATATACTTTTTAAACTCCCACAAACAACAATAAAAATACAAACACCTCAATTTTAAAAGATTGGGCAAAACACACTGTGAACAAACACTTGACCAAAAAAAGGATGTGCAAATACCCAAGAGCTTATGACAATGTGCTCAACATCAGTAGTCACAGGGCAGATGCAAATTCAAACCACAATGAGGAGCATTTCAAAGTGCCTAGAGCAATTAGCACGAACACAAACAGACACACTGACAACACCAAATGTTGGTGAGCACAGGGGACACTTAGAATTCTCACCCCCTGCTGAGGGGAGTGTAAAGTTGGCCCCATACCTGGGGAAACTGCTCGGTAGTTTTATATAGAGTTAGACATATTACCACCCCATGACCCACCCCTATGTCTGTACTCAAGAGAAATGAGAACCTATTTCCACAAAAAGACTTGTTCAAGTACATGCATGGCTGAATTCATAGAAACAGAGAACAGATTGGTGGTTGCCAGAATTGGGGGGTGGAGGATGGGAAAATGGGTGAATGTGGTCAAAGGGTGCCAAATAAAAAAAATATTCATCGCAATTTTATTCAAAAGAGACAAAAGCAAGAAACATCCTAAATGCCCATCAACAGGACAATGGATAAAGTAACGGGGAAATATTTAGACAATGGAATACCACTCAGCAGTAAACTACTGATAAAGGCAACTACATGGTAAACCTCTAAAACATTATATTGAATAAAAGAAGCCAGACTCGAAAGCATATGTACTGCATAGTTCCCTTTTTATGAAGGTCAAGAAGAGAGGTGAAAATAAGAGCACTGGTTACCTGTGGGGGGTGGGAAGGAGGAAGGGGGAAGAAGGGGCAGGGGAATCCTGGGAGTTGTCACGAGGGAAGCTTCTGCGATGATGGAAATGCTCTCCATCTGGGTTTGTATCTTGGTCTGGTTACAGGGGACATATAATTTTCAAAACCCCTCAAAACAAATTCTTGAGATCTGTGCATTTTATTAGGTGTAAATTATCTCTCAATTGTTAAAACTTAATTTAAAAAGGACTTGTATGCATGCATATGAGCATAACCAATGAACACAGACAGTAGGGGAGTAAGGGCATGTACTGGGGGATGGGAACAGCCAGGGAGAGGTCAATGGGGGGAAAAGGAGACTTATGTAATACTTTAAACAATAACGAATTCAAATAAAACGAAATAAATAAGATAGAAAATTAAAAAAGGAAAGTCCTTATATGATTTTTAAGGCCCTATGTGACCTGGCCCTGCTACCTCCCTGACCTCACCTCCCACCACTCTGCACCTCGCTCACTCCCTGTAACAATGCAGGTCTTTTGCTGCTCCATGAACATACCAAGCACCCTCCTAACGCAGGGACCATGCCTTGCTGTTGCCTCTGTCTAGAAAGTTCTTCCCCCAGATAGGAACACGGCTTGCTTCTCCACTTCCTTGAGGTCTCGGCACAAGGCTACACCTTAGCAGAGTGGCCTTACTCAAACATCCCATATAAAACGCAGTCACCACCGCCACACTCCCTGCCCTCGCTTACCAGGCTTCTCTGCCATTCATCAACATCCGATGTATAAAAAATTAATTATAACTTTGTCTATTCTGCCTCTTAGCCCTGGAATGAAGGTATCTTGATTTCAAGGACATTTTATAACATCTTGGACTAGTATATTCATTTTTAATTAAGTTTATCCTTCCAGTTGCTGGCCAAAACACTGCATTTTATTTTATTTTGTATTTGTTTCAGGTGTACAGCAAAGTGGTTAGATAATCATGTATTTTACCAAGTCCCCCCCCCCCCACCCCATTATTTCAAGTACCCACCTGGCACCATACATAGTTATCACAATATTATTGACTATATTCCCTATGCTGTACTTTACATTCCTGAAAACACTTGCATTTTAAAACACACAAAAAATGAATAACAGCTGTGTTTCAGGAAAAATAAACAACCTATTTCAAAGAACTCTACAATATTTTTTAAAGGTCTGGGTGGCCAACTTTGACAAGCCCTTTAAGATGAGAAGTCGTGGCCCCAGCCGGTTTGGCTCAGTGGAAAGAGCATCAGCCTGCGGACTAAAGGGTCCCAGGTTCAATTCTGGTCAAGGGCATGTACCTTGGTTGCAGGCTCAATCCTGGCCCTGGTCTGGCCGTGTGCAAAGGCAACCAATTGATGTGTCTCTCTCACATTGATGTTTCTCTCTCTCTGTCTCTCTCTCTCTCCCTCCCACTCTCTCTAAAAAAAAAAATCAATGGAAAAATATCCTCAGTGAGGATCAACAAAAAAATAACAGAGAGAAGTCGTAGAGGAAGATGAGATAAGGCACTGTCCTTTGGGTTCAGGATGGGACGTTTTGGGGGATGACAAGACCCAGGAGTGACCGCATTCTGCAGCCCTCCCTGGTGGTCCTGCAGGGCGGCAGGTGTAAAGTGTCTGAGCGGCCATCATCTGCATTCCCAAATCACAACTGTTCAGAACCAAAGACCGGACTGCTCTTATTGAAACTGTCTAATAAAAACTAGAAACGGGGAACTATTCCCCAGCCTGGGGTATTATATCACGGAACTGAACTGGAGTCCGGCTCTGGATTCTCAGACCAATTCTGCCACCAACCAGTGAGCGGTGTGACCGTAAGCAATCTGCTACAATCTTGGAGCTTCTGCTCCCTCAACTAGGACAGAGGGGGTTCAACCAGATGAACTCTAAGATCGCTTTCCAACTCTGAAATATTTTGCATCTGGGACCTCAATACCTATAGGATGAGGAAGAATCCTACTTTTTTGCAGGTGAAGGCTTCAGTCGTGACAGCTATATATATTTTTTAAATAGGCTTATTATAAATGAGTTTGCTATTTCTTTATATAATGGATGGCAATTTCTAAAACATGAGGCCTAGCTTCTGTTTCTCCATCCTTGATAAAGTGTCAGTAAACGGATGTAACAACTTGCATCACCTTAAATATATTCTAATGCTCAGACATTGTCTAAGTCAACAACAATTCAGTTACTTGAATTAATGAAATATGTCCATGTCGGCCAAGTCTGGTGCTCTTTGTGAATTATGTTTTTGAAGCAGATTTTTATTCCATTTCTAGCTGTTTATTATAAGCAACATGACACTGGTCGAGACAAAACCCATCTGAGCCTATCTGTATATCATCCATAAAACTGAGATGTCAGTCTTCCCCTCCCCACAAGTTGTGAGACTCAAATGAGGTAAAATATGGGAGAGTCTAGTAAGATATAGTGTATGAATACGAGATAGCATTATTATAATACTGGACTCTGAAAGCCAACCTAAAACCAAATGGAAAGCTGGGAGTTTAAGGAAGAATTTTTGAACCTTTGGGCTCTTGGAATAGAGAATATATCAGGTCTCTCACCATTCACAATACACATCAAGAGAACAGGGGTGTTGTGGGGGAAAAAACCCACAAGAGATTTGTTTAGTCAGAGAGGCCAGAATTTACATCCCAGTTTGTGGGCATATTAGCTCTGCGGCTTTGGGACAGTTAATGACGGAGCCTGTGTAATGGTTTGTTTGAGGCGTCTCAACGCTTCAGAAGCAAAACGTCGAACACTTTTATGTTCCTACCAACTTTCTCTGTTGACTCCCCTTTTACTGCTGAACAGCAAGCAGACCCCTTTAAGGATAAATCATCCAGATCCCAGTGCTCCCTGGGAATGCTGCTTTTGTAAGTGGAACAATTAAGGATGTCATTTCTTAATTACTGAGTGCTAGTATATAGAAGTACAATGGATGTTTGTATATTGACCTTTATCCTGAGACCCTGCTAAATTCACTCACTAGCCTAACTTTTTTGTAGGTGTCTTAATTTTCTACATAAATTATCATAATTCCATAAAGAAAGACAGTTTTTTTTATAACGGCATGTCTTTTATTTCTGAGTATTCTTTAAACATTCATAAACCATGTAGGGTCAAACGGCACTAATTTAGTGTGTCAACCAGTTATTGTCGATTCCTTTTCTTATGGCGGCAGTAAATGCCTCTGGCTAAAATTAGCAAAGCCCCAGTTCTAACCCTGGCCCTGCTTTCCTTCAGCCTTTGTAGTGTGCACAGGACGCCCGCATGCTTCGTTTCAGTTTATAGTGGCTGCCGCCACTGCTGTCTCTAATGTTTCATTTGCCTCTGTCTCTTCTCAGATACACACTTGGCAGAGCATGTGACACGCCTTTGCGTAATCAAACCAGAGCTCACCCTCGGCCACATGGTCATGGAGTCAGTGAGTTCATGAGACACTTTCCCTGGGCTTTCAAGGGTACAGTCCTAGCTGTGCTGTTACAGGACAAATGGATCCACTGGTTACTTCTCTCCGATGACCACTCAGGCTACCTGGATGCTGGTCCTGTATGTTGGTCATGCTAATCACTGGTTCTTATGTCTTCTCCATCACAGCTCTGTAAGCCACTCTAATCATCTGGTTCCCAGGCTCCCTTTGATGCCTCCTGATCCAGAAGAGTGATCTCTAAGTTTCCTCTGGTTTCTCTTAGGACTTAGCATGAGAAGGGATGCTTCTGGGAACAGACCTTCTCAAATGATGTTTCCCTAGAGATAAAAGAATACTTGGCTATGTTGTCTTCCTAATCAATTTTCAAATGCTTTCTAGTTCTCCCACAATGATGTTGAAGATTAGAAAGGCTGAGATTAATATGCAAAAGATCTGACCAAACCGGGCAGCTATTCAGTTCCTTGAGACTATTTAACTCTTTTCTGTTGACTGTACATGGGTATCAAATTCATACCAATATCTTAGCTGTGATACGGGCAATGTTTCCAGAAAATGGCAAACAAATCTTTTCAATATGAATGAAGTGTAAATGGCCATGTGTAATGGCCTTCCACTAAAATAAAAGAAATAGTAACTCATCTTGCTTGGACTAATAGCTGTGGTGACTGTTATGAGAATCTTATAACACTTAGACCATTGTTTGAACATATCTTCCAGTACAATATCAACTCATTCAATTTAAATAATAAATCGATCTCATGTTCATAATCACTATAGAAAAGATACTGTTACTGTTGTGTGTGTTTATATAGTCACAAATGTATGTGTGTTTATAACCATTCCTTTATATTTTGGAGGCGTGCACAAGATTAGCCTCCTGGGACCTATTTTACATATAGATAGATAAAGGCAAGATACAAACACAGGGAATTTTAACCCTGCGCATGCCTTGAAGAAGTCTGATCCTGGTTGCTGGGATGGTGGTGGTTTTCCAGATTCCAGGAATTGATGTGAATTTGGCTCATAGTCCATGAGCAGGCAAGTTGCTCGCAGTGGGAAATGACCTCAGCATAGACTAAAGATAACCACCGTGGGAGAAATGCCTAGTTGGCTTTTGTCTTCACATTTGGCCCAGTTCCTTAACATCTGAGAGTCAGAGAGATGGCCTGTCTTCTGAAGCCCATGGCACACAATCAGAAGGCAAACCCAAGTAACAGTCCTAAAAGGCAGTGGGGAAAGTGTCTGTGTCCTGATTCTCTTCTTCCCACCATCAGAATGATGACAAGGTGTGTGAAGGTCAGCTTGCCACTCATGCTTTGAACAAAACTAACAGACATCCCGGGGACAATCTATGAAGTGAAATCAACATCTTATATCATCTTCCCCTTTCTCCTCAGCACCCAAAACATCTTAATAAAGAGTAGAGCAGAATGAAGAGAGCAGAGTTCTTAATCATGCAACATGAATTTTTTTTTAAAGTCATTTATTGACTCCATAATTAACTTGCTGTGTGATTCCAGGCATTTCATCGGGCCTTTCTATGACCAATTCCACAGCTTTAGATACAGAAACCACTGGACTCAGGCCTCCTGGCACCCTGCAGGACATGATTCAACCTGGAATTTTTTCCCATAAATCTGCCTTTAATCCAGGCTCACAAGATGCAGGGAGCCTTTGGAACACCACCTCCAACAACCCTTAGACAGCATGTTCTCTGAGTGTACTAACTGCGTGCATGTACACACGTCCTTCTCCACAGTACTAGAAAATCCTATGGATGGTGGGCCCATTCTACTTGAGCTTGACCTTGAGTTGCTGGAGATTAGGGTCAGTATGAGCCACAAAGGAGCTTCAGGAAAAGGCCTGTGAACCTAGAATCCAGGGAAATAACCAGCCCTGAGGACAAGTCTTGCCAGAGTCAAGAGAAGAGCATAGAGAGCTGGAAAGAACACACTCTTCCAACTATGCTTGGAGAACAAGGCTGAGTCCTCACACTCTAAAGGCAGTATTTGACAAGAAGAGTTGCTATTATTTCTCTATGCTCTTTGAAAAACAGCTTGGTGCACAAGAGAGTCTTATACTTGGAAAGCACTTTTGTTTCCCACATCAACTGAGCGATGTAAATGCATTTCCCAAGATGGAAGTCAAGAGGCTTCAATCTATTTCTCTAGAAATGGGAATGGCTAAGTTCAGTGCAATAGGATTTTGTGATTGATTTGGGGCAAATGCTTTTGACCACTTTCCAAAATAACCTGACATCTCAGGAATACCAACACATTGGAAATTGTAGGTCAGTTAGCTTCAGTTTTCTTCCTCCGGGTTAATTAGTTAGTTCCAACGTATGGATCCATTGCTGAAGATGTCAGTGGTTAAAGGGTATGAAATTAAAAATGTCATGGAAACTGTTTGACAAACAGAAATTCTTCTCTTGGTTCCAACTAATAATATTCTTAGATCAGGATATTGATCCTGATATGGAAACAGTCTACATCTATGTAGACTGCAATGAAGGAAACAGTCTACATCTATGCTATCAATATCATAGTCACTAGCCACATGTGGCTATCGAGCATTTGAAATGTGTGTAGTGTGGCTGAAGAACTTATTTTTTAACATTATTTAATTGTAATGAATTTAAAAGACACATATACCAAATGGCTATCAATTAGCACAATTCTGTTCGGTTAAATATTCAATTGTAATTCATTCTCTTTTTACTAGCTGCAAGATGCCAGATTTGATACATTTCTTGTGGTACTCTAGATTGATGCCTGAAAGAACATAGTTAAGAGGGAAAAAAATGACTGAAATATTCTTAAAATATTTAAAGCCACTATCTAAAAGGAGGTAATTGAGTAGAGGAGGTATCCTAAGAAAAATGAAAACAAAATGGACTCTAGACTCTGCCAAGAAAAAGAGAAGTTAGTTATAAATATGATCTCTCCCTTGGGCTTATATTAAGTCAAGGTTAAATCACCTAGAATCTTTTTTTTTAATATGCTTTTATTTATTTTGGAGAGGAAACGAGAGAGAGAGAGAGAGAGAGAGAGAGAGAGAGAGAGAGAGAGAGAGAGAGAGAGAGAGAGAGAGAGAAACATGGATGTCAGAGAAACATCGATTGGCTGTCTCCTGCACTCCCCAGACTGGGGATTGAGCCCACAACCTGAGCAGGTGCTTGGACTGGGAACCAAACCAGCAACCTTTCAGTGCATGGGATGACACCCAACCAACTGAGCCACACCAACCAGAGCTAAAATCGGTTTTAACTGTTCTTTAATCAAACTACTCATATGTGGCTGCATCCCTCCCCGTGCAATGGTGCACTCAGCTTTAATACATTTCTTGTGGTACTCTAGATTGATGCCTGAAAGAACATAGTTGAAAGGGAAAAAATGACTGAAATATTCTTAAAATATTTAAAGCCACTATCTAAAAGGAGATAATTGAGTAGAGGAGGTATCCTAAGTAAAATGAAAACAAAATGGACTCTAGCCTCTGCCAAGTATATTCGGGCTACCCAGACCATCTTCTAATCTCCTACAAGCCTTCTTTGACAATCAGAATTTTCAAAGAAATTATGATTCTAAGTGGCTGAGAGCAGCATCTCATTTCCTGCAACATCAAAACATCAAAAGCCAAAATCTTTCCTCCACTCGGTTGTACAATCGCTATCTGTGGTAGCAGGAAAGTGAAAAAAGAATTCCATGATACTTTCCAGATTGATTCCCAAATGATTATGTTGAATGCTGTGATTGAAATTAAGGGCAAATTTACATATAGTTGGGTCCGTTCTCTGGGAGATAAAAGCCATAGGGTGGTAAACTGTCAACTTTGGAAGGCATTGGGCTGATTCAATGCCATTCCACAAGCAAGGAAAAGGCCTTAGACACTAATTGAAAACAAAGCAGGGAGAAGGGATGAGGGTTGGGGAAAGAAGGCCCACTAATGAGTGTCTGCTTTGTACCAGGCTGACGCATTGACACAGGCATCACAGCCTCTGTTCTCACCCTGCTTAGCCATTAAACCAGACACAGAGCTTCTTCTACTTGCCATTCAGGATCTACTCACCCTAGAGCAGTTGATCCTGCAGAACTTCCTGAAGATTTTCTAGGAGAGATGGAGGTAAGAGCTTTCCTCACTCACCACACTCTGCACCTAACAAATGTTCCTTGGCCATCTCTCTTCTCCCCAACGTCCCTCAATTAGTCAAGTCAACAGGAAGATACGGTAGGGGGTATGCTTCACCTCAACCCTTTTCCAAGATGCATCTAAATAACTCTAACTCCCGACTCTAAGCTCCCTTGCTCTCCCTTCTAGGCTTCTAAATTCCTCACCAGTCCTCATACACAGCATCAACCAGAGCATTCTTTTGAGAACCCTTCCATGGCTTTCCACCCCACTTAGGATAAAATCCAAACTCCTTGCCCTAGCCTCTCTACCTGATCTGGGCCTTTCCACTTCTCAGCCCCTACCACCTACGAGGTATCCCTCACTCTACTCACTCCTGATCGGTTTATCTACTTGGGAAACTCATCTAACACACCCGCTCATTCCTGTCTGCCTGGAACACTCTTCAACCCTGAGTTTTGCATGGCTTGCTCCACTGACACAGAGAGAAGCCTTCTCTGGGCATCTTGTCTAAATGCATATCTTTCCCCTATTACCTTGTCCACCCCAGGCATTCTCAAACTCCTTCTCTGGATTTATTTTTTCTCATTAACAATCATCATTACTCACATTATATTGTTTTTCTGTTTGACTATTTGCTTATTATCTGCCTCCCCCAATGGGAAGATAAACTCTCTATGATCAGGATCCTTGTCTGCTGTGTTCACCCATCTCCCAAATGTCCATGTGTTAAATAATAAGCGGAAGCAATTTAGGTCCAACCTAACTCTTTCAAACATGCATAGCCACCAGCCATCTTTCTCATAAGCAAGCAAAAAGTCCTCCAACTACTATCACCCACCCAGCTCAGATGAAAGCAATGAATTATAAATAAAATCTAATTTTTCCCAAGGGATATTTCATTAATCTTGACAGAGATCTTGTCAGGGAGATGCTACCATCTACACCAAACATGTAAGGGCATGAGAGGATACTGTGGGGCTGGGCTGCTCAGG
Organism: Eptesicus fuscus; assembly: GCF_027574615.1. Taxonomy (NCBI): domain Eukaryota; kingdom Metazoa; phylum Chordata; class Mammalia; order Chiroptera; family Vespertilionidae; genus Eptesicus; species Eptesicus fuscus. The sequence goes on along the minus strand of NC_072487.1, from coordinate 60,408,487 downwards.
GTCACACTGCTGAGCTTCCTGACATTTTGGATTTAAGCTGATGCTATTTCCATCCCACCATCGTACCCTCCTAGTCTTCTGAAGCAATGCACTGGAGAGCTTTGGGAAACCACAGAGCAGGGTGCACATGGAAGGATCACTCTTCTTATGTGTAATTTTTTTTTCACTGCCATTGATCTGTACAGTGGTCTTTGCAGTTTCCAATCCCACACACAATGAAGCAGTTGCCTTGAACTTGCTTTGAGGAAGACTAGTCTCATAGAGGTCTTCCTGTCTCATTGTCTCTTGCACTAAAGTGGCTCCTGCTGAAGGCACTAATGTGCTGGGCTTCCCAAATCACAAGCCTGGCTGGACATCTATCCAGAGTGTCATTTGTGGCACCATCCACAGTCCCCATCCAGCCCTAAAGCTGGAACAAGAATCAAACCCAGGTCATCTCATACCTTGGCTTCTTAGGCCAAAATAAGGCAGAGATCTTATTCTCTCTTCTTTCCTAACATGCATCACACATCTGAATATTATCCTGAGCCATAGCTGTTAACTCCACCTTTTACTCTCCTTATACCACATATAGGTGTACAACATTATCAGATGTACTCTAGCTCATACCATAACATTTTTCACAATCTTTAGTATTTAATTACCATTAGTTACATTAGATGTAGCACAACTCAAACCTAAGGTCCACTGAGATGAAGGATAATTAGGGAGTCAAATAACGCAAAGAAAAGCATATCCTAATTTATAATTCCACTTTAATTGAAATATTGTACTTGACTATTCTTACTGCTAAATACAAAAAACATGATTGTACTGGGGCTACAGATAATTTTTTTTTTAAGTTTTGGAAGAGAGAGAAGATGAAACAGATAGGATAAAGATTAAATATTCTGAAAACTAAGCTACTCCAAGATGTTACAGAATTGGATCATTTGACAGAAAAAGAGAGGAAACATGTCTAATATAAGTTGGTTTATTCATACAGCCTTGCCGATTCCATTATTCGTTGACAGTAGAGGCATAAAGAGGACCATTGGGGAAAAAATCAGATACTAAGACAATTTCCTCTGTAATTCCTCTAAAATACTCCAGCATAGAGTGTCTCTATGTATATGCATATATAAGGTAGCTGTAATAAACACTCTAGGTGTGGTTAGTGAACATCGGCAGTACCTAATAAGAAATTCATTTCTGGGATGGTTACTTAGCATTTGATGGTTCCTAATTGGAGTATTTTAAGAATACCTGTCTAAATCTATACCAGATGGTTTGTTAATTAGCATAAAAGATGTTACATTCTTTTTTCCCTTGGTAAATGGGTACTACTCAAGGTAGGCAAAGATTGCAGACATTTCCATCCACCGTTGCATAAGTAGGGTATAAAATCGGGTGAGCCTAGTAGCCCGAACTTTGGAAATGATTGTGTCCCCATTCTTATTTGTAAAGCATTCTGCAGGCTGAAGAAAGGGTGATTATTATTCCTTAAGGACTCTTTGTATGCATCTACTCACTCGGGAGATGTTTAAAGATATAGTGATTTCTACAAATTGTCTTAGATTTCTCAAGCCAAATCCAAAATATCAGAAGTACATGCACTATTGGCAAAAATGTGGCAGTTTGCCAAAGACCAACTGTAGAAGAATTTCCCACTTTATCAAACACAGAAGGTTAGTGTATTTTCCAGACCAATCCGTGGTTCATTAGTACTCCGGGTGATACAGCCCCAGGCAACATTCTAGAATAAGTCAACATTATGCAATAGCCTTATAAAACCAGCAGGAGGAACCTGCCAACTTCCAGAAATGGTTCATCACCTCACAAAGGTAATTGGCCTAATATAATGCTTACATATGGCTAAATTCCAACTTCTGGCCAATGTCCACAGCAGGACATTTATAAACTTAGTTTTATTTGTACTTTGATTGTGAAGGTTTGTCATTTATTACCTTATGCAAGACCTTACTCATGGATTCCTGCTATGAATTATTACATGCTTCTATGAATTATTACATGCTTGAAATGCATGTCTCCATTCCTTTGTGCATGCTGTTCCTATGGACTATAATTCCAAGCCCCCATCCCTCCTCCTTTCTTTCACCAGGACCTACTCATTTATCCCCAGCTCTAAAAGTCCTCTGCGAGGCATTGCTCACAAGTTTAGTGTTTTTTCTTATTCAAGAGATAATTATCAGATACCTGTTGTATGTAATCACTGTGATAGACTCTCGGCACTCAACAGTGAGCAAGACAGATACAGTCCATGTTCTTTGATTAATTTGGAAGAAAATCAAGGGTAACATAATTTAAGGCCAAATCATACCAATTCTCACCAACAAACTTCCACAGTGCGAGTTCCTCTTTTTAGGAAACAAAGATTCCTCTGGGGCAGAAATGTATTTCCTGGTAGCCCACAGAAAGGTTAACACCTCCTCCTAAGATGCCAAACTCTAGCCAAGGGGGGCTACCTTGCATTCTGGGAGAATGTTTCCTTGTGTTTGGGGCAGAATAGCCAAAATGCATGCAATTTTCATCAATCCCCAGTTTAAGATGAGGGCTATCATACTGCAGTGACAGTAGAATTGTGTTTCATCTCCTCAGCTAAAGGGCTGACACGTCGATTTGATCATATTAATCTCCTCAAGCAAAAACCACCTGTGGAAGAGGTCCAGTCTTCAAGATGCCTGCTCATGCTTTGACCACTTATAATTAAGTTTTCAAAGAATTAAGCAGCAGTTTGAAATGTTGGAAACGTGTATCCATCGTAAGTATCCAGCACCTAGTTTGGGACACATTACATTGGAGGTGCCTACTGGCGGTCCAGGGGGCTACAGCAGGTCGGCAGTAATACACCTACACCATTAACGGAGCCACTCTCTGCAAAGTTCATCAACTGGCAGCCCGTCACCTTTGATAAAGGGACAATCGACTAACATGAAATACATTGCAGTAAAAAAAGAAAACTCTTGAAAGTGTCCTCATAGAAACTAAAAAATTCCAACAGGGTTTGAAAAAAAGTAGCAGCCAACAGAGACCAAAATAAACCCTTCAGGCCTGTCTCAGTTCAACATGTTGTGAAAATATCCCAAGACCTTTCTCAGCACATATATTATTCAAAGGTCAAAAAATTCCCTGTGCAAATACCTAAAATATCCACAGGATGTTTCAGCGAAATGCCATGTTAGATTATTTCCAGTGCACTTCAGGGCCTAGGTTCCAGAATGAGGAAAGGGGATGGGTCTGATGTGGGGACCATCTCATTCAGCCTGCTCTCACAGGCCATACTGGGGCTAATGTGGCTTTCACTGAGGAAAGAATCATTGAATTGTATTTTTATACATTCCAGAATTAAAATGTAGACTTTTGATAGCATATATCTTTGATAGCAGAGACTTTTGATAGTATATATCTTTAATGGTAATTAAATTAATTAAAACAAGTCTATATTCAGTAAGATTCTAGAAGGTACAAGTGAATGAAACACTGACCCCCCAACACTTCGACCCCTCACAGCTTCAAAATGCAGGGGAGAGCTGGCTTGGGCATGACTGACTTCAGGGCTCCATAGTGTCATCAGGACAAGATTTTTCTTAGTTTCTCTCAATTCTTCCCTCATTTTCCGTCTGTATGTGGTTGGAAGATGGTTGCGGCAGCTCTAAGTTTCAAATCCTCTCAATGTAGTTAACGATAAGCTATAAGGCTAGGCAAGCCTCTAAACTCTGTACCCCGGTTTTCACATCTGTAAAATGGGCTGCCAATAAGTGCTTAAGACAGAGAAAATGCTTTAAAAATGTTAATAACAATGTTACCATAACACAATTCCCTGTCAACAATAAGGAATGTCCATTTTCCTGATAGAAAGTTCTGAAAAGATATTCTAAATTACCAAATCTTTAAGGGCGTGCCACTATCTCACCTAGAATGCCCTTGCTTCCCATGAATCTTTGGGCTAACATTTTCATGGTAATAGAAGCTGTAGGATCAGGAGATTCAACAGAGACAGCTGACACTGTGTGTGTTTGAACTGCTGAATAGAAAGGCTCACAGTCTTCTTCTGAAATGGACTGGGTGGCTGACCTAAAAGGGTAACTTTGAAATATGTGTTTGAATTTTTTAGTAGAACACACAGTTATAAGGAAAAACAATTTAATCGTTTTGGGGTAGACTATGTCCCATAACAAGGAATGAGTTGCCAAGCATGAAGCTGGGCCACCCAAAGAGAAAGTGCAGATTTAAATCTTCACTTATTTGCAACTTGCTTCTGAACATTTAAACATTAACTACAATGCAATAAAAATAGAATCACTGGGTCACTTGAGAGAAAGAGGTTGTAGACTAAGTTTCCAACATTTTTATTCGGCCTTTCACATCCAAAGTAAATTGGACTACTGCCCACCAAATCTTGAATAAAGATTCAGTCTAGATTATTACTATCTCTATCTTCCTGACCATTGCCCACCAACATCAGAACTCTATTTTCAGCTCCCTTGAAGAAATAATAAAGTCTGAGACTCCATAAGGAATAATAGAATTTTTTAATCTTGGTAATGGAAGAGAGCTTAGAAATGATCCCATTCAAGTCCTTCAATTGACTGGCAAGGAAACCAGGAAGGTTGAGAGATTTGCTCAAGGTCAAATGGCTATAATTATAGAATCATCTCATCTCAGGACTCATTCCTGACCAATCATTAACATGAAATTCTATTATTATGCTTATAGCAACTTTGTGATGTTGGCAGGGCAAATGCTGTTACAGAAGACTTATAGCATATGCACAAATATTTTTTTAAATATATTTTATTGATTTTTTACAGAGAGGAAGGAAGAGGGATTGAGAGTTAGAAACATTGATGAGAAAGAAACATCAATCAGCTGCCTCCTGCACACCTCCCACTGGGGGATGTGCCCCCAACCAAGGTACATTCCCCTGACTGGAATCAAACCTGGGACCCTTCAGTCCACAGGCCGATGCTCTATCCACTGAGCCAAATCGGCCAGGGCTTGAACAGATTCAGCAACATGGGTTTGGCAAAGAAAGGGAAAGGAAAAGGGAGGTTGAAAGGGAAAGCAAGACAGAATTAGTTGTACTGATTTTTCCCTGTTCCTTGGTGTTGCATTATTCCCATGAGATATTCTTGCCAATCCCAGGCATTTATAAATCCTTTTAGTCTTTATCATTTTGACAGAAGAAAAATGATATCTTATTTGAATTTTCATTTCTTTGAAATTGAGCATCTTATATGTTTATTGGCCATTTGCATTTCTTTTTCTCTGAACTAGCCTATTTATATCGATTCCTTACTTTTTCTATTTAGGTATTCATATTTATTGACTTGTAGAAACTCATTATATACTAAGGCTAATAACCCTTTACTAGCATATATTTTGCAAACATTTTTCTAGTTTTTCATTTTCCTTTTAATATTATTTTTTCAACTTATTAGTTTAAATATTTATGGTCAAATTTGTCAATCTCATTTTTTAAATTCACCTGATTTTTACCTGCAGAAAGATCATTTCATTTTGATTGAAAGTGGAAGATTTTGAGTCCAGCATACCACTCACTAGCTTGTGTGTAGCAAATCTACATGTGCTTATATGTAAACCTGTTTCATAGAGTTTTGTGAGAATTAAATGAGTAATATAAAATGCTTAGAACAGTGCCAAGCACATAGTAAGTACTCAATAAATGTTAGCTATAATCATATACTAACTGTTCATGCACATATGAGTCTGTTTCTGGATATTCTATTCTGTTCCAGTTTTCTGTGTGTTCCCGCTCCAGCACCACATTGTTTTAATTACCGTAGATTTATATAGTGCCTTTTGATCTGGTTAAGCAAGCTCCCTTCTCATTTTTCTTGGTTTTTTCAGATTTTTCTTGGCTGTCCTCTTTCATTTATACATACAAATGAATTTTAAAAGCTATTTGTCAAGTACCACAGAATCCCACTGGGTTTTTAACTGAAACTGTATTAAATTTATATAATATTTTAGGGAAACATGACATCTTTACAATACGAGTTGTCCTGCCCAGGAATGTGGTATTTCTATTAAGTCAGGTCTTCTTTTTTCTCTTCTGTCACCAAGTTTTATAGTTTTCTTAAAGTACATCTTGCACACTTTTATTTTACTTGATGTTTTACATTTTTATTGCTATTTATTTTATCACTGGAAATTACATATATGTACAATTGGATGATGTTTGCATGTTTATTTTGTATCTAGCCTTCCTTTTGAGCCCTTTTATTTATTTTTCAGTTGATTGTCTGCATGCTTATCCAAAATGATTATCTAATCATGTCACTCATCTGCCTAAAAATCCTTCAATTACCCTTCAGGACAAAGTCTGAATTTCGGGACCTGACATACACTCATGTTTTTCACATACAATACATATCAAGTGCCTCCTTGTGCCACGTGCCGTGGAGCACCAGGGATTCAGCAAAATCCCTGCCATGAAGACACTCACGTTTAGGAGGGATTGGTGTTTTGTTTTAGTTCATACCTACGGATCCACCCCATCCCCTTTGCTTCTTTACTGGAGCTGTGTGCTTCAGCTATGCTGTACTTGCCATTCTTCTGGAGTGCCTTCCTGTTGGGCACCTCTTTGCCTGGTTCTTTGCCCACTTGGCATCCAAAAAGACTCATGTCAAATACAGTCTCCCCTTAGCAGCTTCCCCAGAACCCCCACCTCCACAGAGTTAGGAGGTCTCTCTTCCATGTCCCACTGACCTCAGTGATGACTTCATCACTTAAATATAATTGCTACTTTATTGGTCCATGTGTTTCTTGAGGGCTGAAGTGGAGTCTAGATCATCTTTTTGCTACCTGGTGAGATGTTATCAAGGCGGTATTCAATAGATATGTGTTGAAGGCCTACATGTATTGAGTTGGTTGGAGGGCACAGCATGATCATAAATGTCAAGGTAAGTGGCCACACCAGGTCGGTAGGAGTTCCACTTGTAGGAGTTCAGGGGAGGAGATCACCAAGGCTGCCCGGGGAGGTGGACCTTCAGGCAGATAATGAAGAAGCTTGAGAGTTCTGCCAGCTCTTCCCCACCCCATTTTCTCTCTTTCCCTCCACAAAGGGCCTGGGATCAAGGATAAGGCCTCCCTCCCACACTTAAGAAAGGGGGTGCTATGGATGGGTCCAGTCTGAAGTCACTGACCAGTCCACGTTTTGTAGGGATGAAGCCCTAGACCAAGAGACATCCATAAACCTATGTGGAGAAACCACAGTCCCTGCTCTTGCCAGGCTGCTCCTCCTCACGAGGGCCTGGCACAGAGTGAGCACTTCAATATTTGTTAGATATCACTTAATAATTAATGTTCCAATATCACATTGTAACTGGTACTGTTTTGGTGGACCAAGAAAATATATAGATAGAGCATCGAACAGTCTGTCAAACTACAGTGGGAAGGCAGGGGAGGGTTGTGGGGGGTAAGAGATCAACCGAAGAACTTGCATGCATGCAAATAAGCATAACCAATGGACACAAGACACTGGGGTGGCAGTGGGGGGCTGTGAGGGCAAGTGCCAGTGAGTAGGGGAGGCCGCGGGGAGGTCAATGGGGGATAAAAGGAGATATATGCACTACTATTTGTTATACTTTAAACAATAAAATAAAAAATTTTTAAAAGAAAATATACAGATATATTTTTGCTATTTTAGGGCAAAGTCACTTTCGTAGAGCACAACATTTATGCACTAAGAGAGGCCTTTGGGATCCAAAACTTGTGAAATTAGTGCCACTGAACACTCACCCACCAACATCACAGTGAGTAAGAGCATGTGGCATTAACTGGACAAGGGACTCATTCTGGGGTCAAGGCAGGTTCCAAAAGGACATCAAGCCACAAGTGTACCTTCAGGCCTACTGAACAACATCTCAGCTGGAGGCTGGAGGGATCTAGTGCTGGACAGGATGGGGATTCATTTCTGGTGACTAAGGAACCTCACTCTGCAGGAGCCCCAGCCCTCCACATGAGTGTCATCCTGGGGGGAAAGGAGAAAAGTGGCATCAGTCTCTGCTCAGGGGGACCCCATACCAGATTTGTTTCTAGGGACAGGTAAGTTCACTTTGGGAGGCACAGCTGCAGTGAGCAGGTGTTTAGATCAGCGAGGTCATCTCCTACAGCACAAGTTTTGCTATTGTACCTTGTTTGTCACCTTAAGTCAGGACCTGCTGACTAAGAAAGAGAATGGTGGAAAGGATATTGTCATAACAGATGTTACTATGATTCAAGAAATCCAAAAAGTAAGGAAAAGCTAAATTGAGAGAGTAACTAGAGGCACACTGATTTTCACTGAGGTCCCAGAAGATGTGAGTTGGTGGAACTAGAATTGGAAGCTGGCAATTGGACTTTGAAGGGACCTAGATGGAACAATACACTAGGTTGGTGTTTGGGCAGGTCAACATGGCAAGAGCAGAAGGCTTCTGCAGGGAAAATATTGTATGTCTAGCAATATGGTTGCAAATGTCATCGAGGGCCAGATTATGAGGTCCTCAAATGAAGGACTTGAAAATTTAAAGTGTGTGTGTGTGTGTGTGTGTGTATATTTGTAAGAGTTCACATGGCTCAAAAATCAAAAGGATTCAATGTATATTACAGTGAAATGTCTCCCCCTCACTTCTATTCCTCTGTCACCTCACTTGCCACTCCAGAGGCATCTGATGTTTCTTATGTATTCTTCCAGGGATATTAAATGCACACAAAAAACATGTTCATGTGTTTATGTGTGCATGTGAATCCTTTTCTTCACAACTGTTAACCATTTTCATTTCACAGAATAGTTTAAGGGAAATAAGAATTTCCTTTATTATACCTACATAGTAATTTTCTGTATGAATCAATCATAATTTATTTAATCAGTCCCTAATTAGTAGACATTTAAGCCATTTCCTGTCTTTTGCAATTACATAAAATGCTACAATAAATAATTTGCAAACAGGTCATTTTTGCATGCATGTGACTATATTTGTAAGATGAATTCATAGCCCTAGCCAGTTTCTCAATGGTTAGAGTGTCAGCCCACAGACTGAAGGGCATGTACCTCTGTTATAGGCTCGATCCCCAGCCCCGATCCAGGGATGTGTGGGAGGCAACCAATCGATGTGTCTCTCTCACATCGATGATTCTCTCTGTCTCTACCCCTCTCTTCCACTCTCTAAAAATCAATGGAAAAAAAACTATCTTTGGGTGAGGATTGACAACAAAAAAAGATGAATCATAAAAATGTTAATCACTGTGTCAAAGTGTAGGCTGATGAACTTGGATTCCATTCCATAATAGGGATTCAATAACCTGTTTGCAAGTTACTGGCCAAAGAATGCATGTACAAACAGTATTTTAAGAACTTGACTTCTTATATGACTAATTGGATATGATAGATGATTCACAAGGAAGAATTCAAGGGTTACCCCAATCTCATTAATTAAAAGGATGGGGACAGTCAACACTGGTCAGAATGGAGTATATTCTCACCCTTAAAGACTCTCTCTTTTCTATCTCTTAAACACTATAGGCTTTCAACTAGATCTCAAACAGACAATAAAGAAAGGACAGTAGGTAAGAAATGTTTCCAGAATAGGAAATTACTTTAAAGAACCAGAGATATCATTGTATAGTAGCATTAATAGAAATAGAAAATTCTGGAGATGGAATTGGCTTATTAGCAAATGGGAGCCCAAATCATACTGGCCTCAAAATGGAGAAAAATCTCTGATCTCCTAATTGTCTAAGAAAATTTTAACAACATCAACAATCTGGGAGAAACAAAATGGTGAGAGCTATAGAGTAGATTTGCCTTTGTTTTATTTGGAGTTGGAAGACTTGGGGTTATAATATTCTGACAATGAATTATAATGAAAGAATTTCCATAGAAAGTGATCCCTGCAGGCTTTGTCCTCAGAACCTGCCATTTTAAGATGTGAGCCATGACCTCCACTGCTCCCCTGTCATCCAGCAATGACGTTGTGAAGGCAGATCAAGGTCCTGCTAATGCCTCCACAGTGTGAGCTCAGCCTGCAGATGCCAAGCTCCTCAGTAATGTAAGACAGATGCCAAACCAGCTCAGCTTACTGATTAGCTGGGGACTTCTGTAAGGGAAGCATACTTTGGCTATCATCCTGTAACTCAACCATCCAGTTAACCTTTTAAATGAATCAAAGACCAATACAAGAACAGGGCCAAAGCAATATATTGGTGGTGATGACAGGGAATCCTTTAGGAGGATAAAGGATCTTGGCCCAGTAAACATACAAGACCATCTACATTCTGCTCTTTGTCCTGGGGAGCAGGTTCTAAAGTTTTTAGTATGGTGGTGGTGGGTGTCACACTAAAACTCCACTAGGGCAGAGACTTGACCTGGTTTGCTCACTACTGTATTCCCCAACGGTTAGAATAATTCCAAGCATTGGTTAAAAGTATGAATGCATTTACTGTGAATGAGTAAATGAACAAATCCATTGAATGTGTGTGCCCTTGTCTATATTTATGTATGTCATCACATAACATAAATCATATCTACATGTGAATGTCAACTTGTCTTTATGTTTTTGCTTATGAAATTAGATTAAATCACTTTGTAAGTAGCTCCAAATGAGCCCAAACATCTTGCTAGCTCCTTTTCTTTGCCAACCCCTTAAATATTAGCATTCCCCTCAGCCCATCCTTGGCTTCTCCTCATTCTCTCAGCGAGGATCTCATGCATGGCTTCGAATGTCTTTGATACAAGTTAATGACTTCCCAAACTCTCTTCAGCCTAGACTTCTGTCATGACTTCCAGATAAAAGGTCTTTACCTTGCATCTCAGTATCTGCCCTCAGATGTCTCAGAGGCTTCGGCATCAGGATGTCACCAACTGAATGTACCATCTCACCCCTTTCGATTATGTTCCTTCTCCTTCATTCAGGAATTCTATATAATAAATGGTTAATATGCAAATAGACCAATATGACAGAACAACCAGTCGCTATGACACACACTGACCACCAGGGGGCAGATGCTCAATGCAGGAGCAGCCCCCTAGTGATCAGTGCACTCCCACAGGGGGAGTGCTGCTCAGCCAGAAGCCGGGCTCATGGCTGGCAAGCACAGTGGTGGTGGCGGGAGCCCCTCCCACCTCTGCAGCAGTGCTAAGGGATGTCTGACTGCTGGCTCAGGCCTGCTCCCCACAGGCCTACAGGGAGCAGGCCTAAGCCATCAGTCAGACATGCCCAAGGGCTCCTGGACTGCGAGAGGGCACAGGCCGGGCTGAGGGACCCCCCGGAGTGCACAAATTTTGTGCACCAGGCCTCTAGTTTTTTTTTAATAAGAACTAAAGAATACAAATAAAAATAAAAAGGAGTGTTATTTTAGTAGCTATAATGCTTATTGTGTAAACTGTTACTCTTCTGTTGTCCAGTCCAGAGCTTCCTGACTAATGTGTCAGGGCATGTCATGACTGGGTTGTAGCTTGATGCCATAGATATCAATCTTCTCAGCCTCAGGGACATCTGGAAAAAGCCAAGAGAAGCTAAGCCGTAGGCTTGACCATCCTCACCTGTTTACCCCAGTTTGCTATGTGTGCCACATCATTGAAGGGGTTCAGAAGCATTGATCTTACCTTCAGTCCTCAAAATCTCCATTAATTCTCACCTAGACATTTCATCAACACCATAGCTAACATTCGTGTTTGCCCTCATCCACAGCAAAATCCTGTGCCAAGTGAATCATCAAACACTCAAAAGCCCAAACTTAATGTTTGGGAAATTTGATTGACTTTCTTGTGGAATCTAGAATTTGGGGAAAACCTTAACTATCTTTCTTAGTCCATTTGGGCTGCTATGACAAAAATGCCATGGACTGGTAGCTTATGAACATTTTAAATTTCTCACAGTCCTGGAGGCTGGGAAGTCCAAGATCAAGGCACCAGGGGATTTCTCACTGTTCACCTCCCATGGTAGAAGGGACAAGGGAGCTTTCTCAAACTGCTTTTACAAGGGCACAATCCCATGCATCTAGGCTCTGCCCTCATGACCTACCTACCTCCCAGAAGCCCCTCCTGTTAATGCCATCACCTTCGGGATGGGAGTCGAGGGCAACACAGACATTCAAACCACAGCACTATCTGTAACTATCTCTCATTTACAAGTGACAACACCAGACTTAAAGTTAAATAACCTGCCTTACATGAAACAAATCAGCTGGAAGTAGGTCCCAGTCCTGTGTTCTCATGCTCTCAGCATTACACCTTCCTGACCCTTGGAGCCTTCCTTGAAAACTGGACTTTAGAGTGGACACACAGGAATCATCTTTGCACTTGAACACTTAAACTAAACCTGCTCTGCCCTTCTCATGCTAACTAACAGAGCTTTATTGTCTCTGTTCCTTGATCACAATGTCCAGACTGAATCAGCGATGAATTAAGTAATTTCCAAATGGTCTATTTTTGTGCAACGATTACATTCCACAGTTCGGCCTTGGATTTGGAAAATGAATGTTTTTCTTTTACCCCCATTGGTATATTTTTCCTTGCCAGAACAATACATTTCTGCCCCAGTTTGAACTCTAGAAGCATGAAAAGTCATTTTATTTTGCAATTAAGAGTGTACATAGTGAATATGAAAATCAAGTAGGTGAGAGGAAAACACTATTTAAAACAGGGACCATACATTGATACCAAAGACTGGGGTAGGAAAGGCCAGGCTTACGGGGCTAGGAAAACATTGATCTGATGAGAGCATTTCTCAACTCCTGAAAATCCAGGTGCTCCCAAGAACATTTAGAAGTTATGCTAAGAAGTTTTCAGGACCAACAGTGTCCACAACAGACAGTGAACTTCTCAACAATTTAATATAAATCCATGTATTAGAAAGCAACTTGAATAAGGAATATCTTATAAAAGTTGGTCATCACATTGCAAACATTTTTACATAACTACATTTTCATTAAGCTAAATACAAAAAATAAGGCAACAACGTCTTACAAAGACTAATCTTGACAATGTTCAGAGAAAATGCCTAAATCAGTGGAGCTAATGGCAAAGAATGCCTGCATGTTTGCATGGCCTCTTTCTCTCTTTTCCATATCTCTCCATATTCTCCTTCACTTTCTTTTCTCATTCACTTCCCCAAATTCTCTTTTTTTATTAGCTTTGGTGCTCCCAGGGCAACTGGATTTATTTCTATGAATTTGCATAAGGCAAAATGCACTAAATGCAATAGAGACCTCAGGCCTAATAGAAGCATATGCCTTTCTGTTAAGGGCTTCAGCTGCTCAGCCTGCAGGCTCTCCCAGCGAAAGCCTTTTTAGGACAGGTTTCTACTTTTGCCTCGCCAGAGATCACACACAACCTATAAAAGCCTATTCCCACCTTTTTATAATAGTTTCTGTCTTTTCAAAGGAAGAAGACCTTTACGGCTTCTAGTGCTATCTTTATATGATGACTCACCTGCCTTTTTGGCCTGTACTTTCCTGTTTCAATCAGTTCTGCATCTCCAACTGTTTCTGCTGCTTCTTCAAATGGTGTCAGGGACACAGGCTGTTCTGTACCCCACACACCTTCCTGGCACAAATGAATGCAATTCTATGGTTGTTACCCCAGTCTCCTGAACTACTGAGATCTTGGATCTTCTGTTGGCCACATGGACCTAGCACCTTCTGGACCCTGGCCACACTGACTAAGCAGACAGAACATGAGCTGACTTGGGTTCCTCCAGCGCTAAGCCTAGAATAAAACAAGCTACCTTGGCAGGGACCTTAGAGTGTTGGGAGAAGCCCAGGAGTCCAAGCTGGAGTCCAGGCTGTTGCTTCATTAATGCCCCTTCTCTAGCCACCAGCTTCTTTTATCATTACCTGCCATGCTCTCCAGGTCCCCATGGGGACAAGAGTCCTGACTCTTATCTGAACTCTTGTGAACCCTCCTTCTTCAGGGACCAGGTCTTTCTCTTATGACTCGCCTGCGACAATGGACCTCATCAGATTTTATTAACAGTTCAAACCAAGGCCATGTATGTCTTATAACTTTGAATAGCACATACTAGACAATCAAACATCCCATCAGCAGCCAGTCCCTCAGTCAAGCCAGCTCTTCTTGACTCCCCATAACCCCGTCTTTCTTCCCTTCCCCAGCACATGACTAGGATGCCCGCACACCTGGTGGCTGGACCTATCCACATTGGCCAACTAATCTTTCCTATTCTCATTTTTCACCGACCATTGGTTATGTCCATCTTTCCAAATTGTTTCTGGTTTTCAAAGGGAAAACAGATTTTGATGGGGCAATGTGCATTTTAGCTACCGCTAAAAACATGCTCTTACCCCTTGCTCTGATCTTCACCCATGACCTGGTTTTCTCTTTGCGGTGGAAGAAGGGACTTCTCAGGTTCCTGCCAGCCTATAGTTGCCAGATTTAGCAAGTAAAAATACAAAAGGTCCATTTATATTTAAATTTAAGATAAACAAATAATCTATATATATAAAAGCCTAAGTGACGGTCTGACTGTTCAGCCATTCGACCAGTAGCTATGATATGCACTGACCAGCAGGGGACAGACGCTCAACACACAGGCATGGAAACATGGAACAGTCTGATGAATCTCAGAGGGAAGCGCGGAGGTGGGTGGGTGGGAAGAGATTAACCAAAGATCTTATATGCATACTAGAGGCCTGGTGCACAGATTCGTGCATCAGTGGGGTTCCTCAGCCTGGCCTGCAAGGATTGGGCTGAATCTGTGCACCAGGCCTCTGACATCCCCCGAGGGTCCTGGATTATGAGAGGGTGCAGGCCAGGCCAAGGGACCCCACCAGTGCATGAATCCGTGCACCGGGCCTCTACTTTTTTTTTTTTTTAATTTTTTTTAATATATTTTATTGATTTTTTACAGAGAGGAAGAGAGAGGGATAGAGAGTTAGAAACATCGATGAGAGAGAAACATCGATCAGCTGCCTCTTGCACACCCCCCACTGGGGATGTGCCTGCAACCAAGGTACATGCCCTTGACCGGAATCGAACCTGGGACCCTTGAGTCCGCAGGCTGACGCTCTATCCACTGAGCCAAACCGGTTTCGGCTACTTTTTTAATATATATATCTCTCACAATATTTGGGACATACAGACACTAAAAGAGTTATTTGTTGTTTATCAGAAATCCAGATGTAACTGGGCATTCTGTATTTTACCTGCAACCCCTATTCCAGCCTAATAAGTGGGATTCAGACAACAGATAAACAACATATCCTCATGGGGTCTTGACATAGAACTCATATGTCCAGTGAGGACTGAATGGCTCACAGCAATTGCACACAGTCATGCTCAGCCTCATGTGTTTTCGATCTTCGATGATATTATAAACATAAGAAGGCATATGAATACTTTCCTGGGAGTGACGTGACATAAAGGGAAAAGATTTCTGACAAGCAGAGTTATCACCATAAAAAAAAACCTTTACTTTTTCGCATTTTTACAAGATCTTCACGCCTGGAATTACATCATGGAACAGTTTGGGCTTATTTAAAATCTTACTTCTGCCTTGGCTGACATGAGAATCGCTCCCAAAGGAAAATATTCAGACAGCTCAGTGATTTCCCAGCTGCAGATGGCGAAACGTTCTAGCCATCCCAGTCAACCCGGCAGAACCACCCAGGCCCCATGGCATCCGAGGACCATAAATCAGAGGGGCACCTGGATGTGGTAGTAAACAGAGAAGAGTACATCTGCGTAACAACGCTGGTGAAAATTGGCATTCTGGGATTTATTATTTAAGGAGCATTAGCATTGCACTAAAGTGAGACAGTGATGTCATTCTCTGGACACTTCCGGTCTTCTGAGCAAGGGCACAGGAGAAGTGGAGGAAGAGGTGCTCCGCCCTCCAGTTTACATTCTGGTTGACTCAGTAGAACGCACATCTCAGGAGGGGGCTGGGAGGGCACTTTGTTTACCCTCATGTGTCCATAGAAGAGAGAGCTCATCCCCTGGTCTCCCCATGAGGACACAGTATTGAGAGAACATTTCAGATTCCCATTCCCTCCTCGTTGCCCTAGCTTCTCTGCCCTCCTGGGGAGATTGAACTGGTCTGGCCTCTTTCCCTCTTTGGAACCTGCCAGAACTCAAACAGGGTCTGGGCTCTTGATCTGCTCCTGTCCCTTAGGATAACTGTATTTGCATCAGACCCCAGAGTCCAGATTTGGGGGAAGGAGTAGGTAACCAGACCTGCCTCGTCTAAGCTAGTATCCCCAAGACTTTCAATTTTCGTGTAACAAATTTAGTATCATATTTAGCTTTTATGCCTTTTATTAATTGTTTCAGGATGCCAGCAAGACTAGAGGCCCCAGCCCAACCAAATTTTCAGCCTCATCCAAAGAAGCTTTCTAAGGGCAGCCTTCTACAAGATAGGACTGGGGCTAGAACAGCTCTAACCACACTGCCTTGGGGAGGTGAATTCTTTACCTGGGGTAGCACTAGGGAAGTCTTTCTGAAGGAGATACATTTTTTAAATGTACTTTTTATTTATTTCAGAGAGGAAGGCAGAGGGAGAGAGAGATAGAAACATCAATGATGAATGAGAATCATTGATGGGCTGCCTCCTGCACACCTCCCACTGGGGATCGAGCCTGCAACCTGGGCATGTGCCCTGACAGGGAATCGAACGGTGACCTCCTGGTTCATAGGTCAACACTCAACCACTGAGCCACGCTGGCCGGGCAAGGGTATACATTCTTAATCAAATTAAACTAGATATAATGGACATGGGCCGATGAATGGCCATTTCTGAAGGAAAAACGAGGCACCAAGTCAGGTGCTGAGCTGGGTGACATTTACAGAAGGGATGGAAAGCAGAATAGCTGGCTTGGAATGAAGGGCTCAGGCACAAAAGCAGAGTGCCAAAGGATGTGGCCTTGGGAGCAGCAACAGCCATGAGCTGGTTGCATGGGACAACTGCCCAGCCCCATAGACCCTCTGAGTCACATCTCCTGGCCCCAAACTTCTTCCCTGGTCAGGAAGAAGTAAGTGCTAACTCGTTGCCAAATGATTTCTGTTCCAGTCTGTCATTTTGTCTCCCTGTGACCGCTTACTGGACTTCCCGAAGTTCAAGCACCTGTCTGACTGGAACACTTGTGCACATTTCCAAATCCTTTCCTTCTTGGTATTTTCATCTGGACAGCAGGCCCGTCACAGGGTTGATGTCAAAATTAGAACTCATATTATATAAAATACCCTAATATAGCACCTGGAACCTAGAAAGTATTCAAAACGCCAGGCTGTTTTTTCCCTTTTATTTGACAGGTAGTGTGCATCCGTGGAAAGCACAGACCTGGCTGGGTACACTTAACCTTGGATGCTGTCCTAGATGTGGTTCCCCACTGAAGCAGATGCCAAGAGGGAGGTTTGTGTGCAGGAAATTTATTGGAGCTGAGGGTGGGGGAGAGCAAGAGCTGTGGGGAGCTGGAGAGGAATTGGACTGGGATGTAGTGACAACCAGGCAGCTAGTCCCCTGGGGAGCTCCAGTGCTCTCTGAAATGCCCTGCTTCAAGGCAAGAAGGCAGGGCTCTCATCCACCAGTCGTTGGGCGTGGGCTGTCGCTGAGAGGTGGCTATCTTCAGGTGAGAGTGATTCCTAGAAAGGGGCTAACCTGAGGGCTGCCAGCCACCAACACTCCCAGCAGTGGGAGGGGGAATGAGAGCCTCGACTGGGCAGGCACCCCAGCATCCACTACAGGTCATCATTATCCTTGCAAAGGAATGATCATTGTTGGATCAGCTGGTGACTGATCTTCACCCTGGACCCTGTTCTGACCTGGTGGGCACATGTAATATCCAGGTCTTGGATCATTCCACCCACTTGGAAGGTTGGGGAGACTGACTTGTAAATTCTCAAGCAATGGGAAGAAACTGACATTAGCACATTATTTTCATGGATGTTGGTGGATGTCAGAGTAGCCCAGACTTGCGGTGATAAGAACTCCTAGTCCATGTCAATAGTTGTACAAATTGAACAGGTCTGAGATTCTAGAGGGAGGCAGTGAAGGGGAGGGAGGGACAGCAAGATTTAGTAATACACCGAATGTAGTAAATTAAGGAGGAATAGGAGCGCCTATCCTCTGAGATGAGCCTGAGGATCTCGGAAGCTGTCAACTGGTAGGAACTGGGTAGCAGTACCATTTGGGGTGGGGAGTGACTAATTTGGCTTTTGACATGAAATATCCTCCAGACAAATGGAGACATGGTAGTGAATAAATAGACTGGTGATGATCCCGGTTAATGAGATTTTTTTTAATTAATAGACTTTTTTTGGAGCAGTTTTAGGCTTACATAAAAAATGGAGCAGAAAGTATAGTTTCCATGTTCTCCCTCATTCACCCACCCCTATTCTTAACATCTTTTGTTTGTGGGCTACATTTGCTACAACTGATGAGCCAATAGCAATAAATTATTATTAAAGTCCATATCTAACATTAGGATTTACTCCTTGTGTTGTACATCCTATGGGTTTTTCCAAATGTATAATGATATATATCTACCATAATAGAATCATAAATAAGAGTTTCATTGCCCTAAAAATCCCCTGTGCTCTATCTATTCACCTCTCCCTCCCCCTGAACCCTTACGAACCATTGATCTTTTCTGTGTTCTATAGTTTTGCCTTTTCCAATATATCATATATTTGGAATCATACAATATGCAGCCTTTACAGATGATTTGCACATGAGATTTTGAACCAGATTTAATTTCTTTGGAAATTCACTTGATTTTAAACAAGATAATATGAGCTTTTAGGGGTACTTGATTCACCTGTATTCTTAAATAAACTTGTTTTTAAAGTAAACTTTACATCATTATCATACAAGGAAAAATAGTATCGCCTGCCATGATAGAAGACAACTATGAAATACATCATTTAGATGGATAGATTAATTTTGAGCCATCCAGATGCTATCTAAAAATAATCTTTCTTACCACCTGTCAATGCCAACACTTGCAGAAACACTGATTTAGCAATTTCCCAGTCCCCCCTCCCATCCCCTCCCCAGCCTCTACTTTCAACTCCATCCCTTTGATCTGCAGTTGAGTGGCTGGGAAAAGAGAAGACCAGAGAAATAGATGTGTTGCCTTCAAGTGTTTGAAGAGCTGCCAAGTGGAAGGAAGAGGGGAACATTCAATAAATGCCCATGATTTCTGCCAGGCACTGTGATGGGTAGTTAAGATATATTACTTGGTTTGAATCCCACAATAGCCCAGGTGATTGGGACTCTGGTCCTCATTTAAGCGATCAGGAAGCCAAGGTTATGAGGGATTCTGGACTGCCCAGCTAGTTAAGTAATGGAGCAGGTTCAAACCCAACAGCTCTACCCATTTGTAGACCATGCAGTCGTCATGGAGAAAGTGATTTATTCTTTGTTGCTTTAGAAAGCACAACTAGCGCAAAATGTCGCACAAGATATTTCCGCTGCCTTGGTTAGTGGTGAGCATCCCCTCCCCTCAGTGTGCAGAGGCTGTAGCTGGGACCACCTGGGGGTGGGGGGAGCGGAGAGGGCCTGTCTCACGGAATGGGAAGTGGGTGCGGGAACTCTAAGCCCCTCTGGGGCAAGCATTCCATAACCCCAAGCCTCCAGGGCTCCTTGTGCTAACACATAAACTTCCAAAGAAGGTGCTGACTTGTTTGAATGTCGGCAGGGCATTAACTACTACTTTGGGACACTTCAATCTTTCTGCAAACCATATTCTTTCTGTAGCCTTTACTAGGGGTCATAGGAAAAACCTAAAGCATCCAAACAACTGTTTCCAGATGGACCTGACTTGCCGAATTATTCGGAAAGCATGTCCCTGGCAGGCTGACAAGCTTCTGGAGACCAGAACAACTTATTCCGTAAGTCTATCGATACCACCTTGGATAGAGATGAAACGGCCTCCCTGCTAAGAAGTATGCGGAGACGTGACTTGGGCATCAGCTTGCTGTTTAGCAAACGGCTCTGAGATTAATCTTCCCTTTTGTCGGTAGGTATTGGCACTAACGCTGGGATAACACATGGATAATGTTTTAGCTAATCCTTTAACATCTTTATTTAACTGCTCCAAGCAATGAATTTCTGCCTGAAAGTTCCTGGCACTGCTGAGATGGTGCTTAAGAAAACAGAAATTCTTATATTACCCCGGCTTTATTGGATGAGCAGGTTCACAGTTCCAACGTTTATGCATCTGCCAGTTCAGAAGTCAGGACCCAGCTCTTTAGAACCTACTTTTTGTGGGAACTGCTCACACACGTGCATACACACACTCAATCATGCACAGGCCAGGCACATACCACAGGACAGCTCGGTGAGTTGCCACTCATTTGGAATATCACCATCAATAAGTATATACATAAAGATAAGAAAGCCATGGTTTTGCTGTCTCCTGCTCTGGACGAACTGCAAAATCCCAGCTACTAGACAGCCTAACACCGTCTCACAAAGGACCCTGATGAATCCATCAGAAATATGCTCTGATTTCCCTCGGGATTGAGCTGGAGGTGGGAGCCAGAGTACACCTAGCCCTCTCCTCAGTCCCCCTTGGCTCCACCACAGGTGAAATTTATGTTTAAATAAGGCAGCTTTGAAAGCGGCACCGGGTGCCACCATCGCTTTCTCCTCATTGTCCCTGGACTCAGAGCATTGCAGTACTGGGCGCCTGAGCACCTCTCTCACCAGGGCACTCAGGACCAACCTTGGGGCGCTCATAATTCCCCAACTAGACACACAAACCATACTCCATTGTCACACCAGAATAGGTTTATAAAAATAGACACTTTACAGGGAACAATTAGATATGGCCATTTTAGGTACTGGAGACTTGCTATAGCATCAGACCAATTATGTTAACACACAAGAATACTATTATTACTAGGTAATAAATACTCTTGTTACTAAAAAAAAAAAATAGAGGCTTTGGTTCCCTTTATCCATTTAAATATATGCAGCACAACATCAAAATATAATCAAATGAAAACCAAACAAGTTATGTCTATCTTATTACATGCTCTATGAAAACTCTTCAGTAACTCTCTCTGATGTACAAGGATTTTATACACCAGAATCCTCTTAATAGTGCATATCAATATTGTATTTCAATATATTCTTCTGTTCGGGTTCTGAAGATGTGGAATGTCCCTATGCTTCAGAATGACCAGACAGACTCTATTTGCTGAAAAAGTGTGAATCCAAGCTCTTCTAACCCAAATCTAATACACCATAATCTTTTTCCTTTTAAAACATTTTTAAAAGAAAACACAGTTGTTCCCTCTTGCCAGCATAGACAATCTCCAAAAAAATATGGACACACTGGAATAAAGAACCAATTTTCCACTTGAATCCTATTGAGATAAAAATGGTGGTTAAAATACTTGTGTTCGTCATGGAAATTGTCTTAAATCAGTTTTGCATGTACATGGTGTTACATATAAAATAGATATGCAGAATAGATTTCAAGTGGTGTCCATGGTGGGGCAATAGTATTTGTAAACTTCAGTTCTTGCTTTCTCTCTCCCCTCTTCTCGCAAGCTTTCCCCAGAGCTCTCATTTCATTCCTCCCACCAGGCCCAAGGAGGTAAAGGCAGATACTACTGGCTTCCAGTCCAAGAGACCCCAACGTTCCTGAGATGAATAAAGTTGTAGCACAGATCCAAGCAGCTTTCTTGCTCCTGCAATACTGATGCCAGTTACCCAAGGTGAGAAGAGCAAAGGAAATACTAGTAAGTGTCCGTTGAGGAAGGATGGGACACCAAGCACTGTGGATTGTCCTCCAATCCTGACAGCCACCCAGCGAAGTGAGAGGAGTAATTCCCAGAATATGATCAAGAAATGCTATTTCCCTCCTCATCTCCATTTGCAGATGAGAAAATGATGCTCAAAGTCCTGTTAAGGTGCGACAGTGTTAGAATCCCAGGCTTCTATCTGCCTCCAGAATTAATTCTTTTCCCACTGCCCTATGCAGACTTCCTTTAAATGGATTTGGGCTCTATTTCTTCAGTCTCCAGCAAATGGAGACATGGTAGTGAATAAATAGACTGGTGATGATCCCAGCTGACAAGGGGGGATGGTGAATGGTGGTGCAGTCTCCACCTGTGCCATGCCAAAACAAACAAACAAACAAAACAAACACACACAACACACACACACAACACACACACACACACAAACTAACAAAAACAGTGGCAGGAAGGTGCTCAAAACCAGCAGCCTACACTCTGCCCAGGACTCCATGTCCCCTTCCTGGGCTGTGTATTAGTTTCCTAGGGCTACGATAACAAAATACTGCAAACTGGGTAACTTCAAGCAACAGAAGTTGATTCTCTCAGTGTTCTGGAGGCCAGAAGTCTGGAAAAAAAGTTATCAGCAGGGTTGGTTCCTTCTGGGGGCTCTAAGAGAGAATCTCTTCGTGCCTCTCTCCTACTTTCCGGTGACTGCTGACAATCCTTGGCATACTTTGGCATGTAGCTAAGTAACTCCAACTTCTGCCTTCATCATGATATAAACTTCTCTCTATGTCACCTCTGTTTCACATAGGATGGCTGTCATTGAATTCAAGATGATTTCATTTCAAGAGCCTTAACTTCATTATATTACACAGACTCTTATTCCAAATAAGGTCTCTTTCAAAGGTACTGATGATGGTTAGGACTTGGATATGTCTTTTGAGGGGCAACTATTCAACCTACAACAGGATGTATCCATCTGAGTGACACTCCAAGGGGATGTGCTTTTTCCCCATTTAGCACAAAGGCACTTATGGACTAATGGACACCCTGGTCTCCTCAGTGCGTTCTCAGATTCCTGCTGTCCCTCAGCCTAAGATTTTGACCCATTTTTCCTATTCAAGGTTATTAGAGCCTTCAACTCACGACTTGGCCTCATCTTCTGCTACCTCTCTGAGGAGCAGAGCCTGGTGAAATCAGCATGTAGCCACATTCTAAAATTAGAGTTGCATACATGGTCATATGGTGGGAAGACAGGCCCTGTGGGCACCAGCTCTACCTGACAAAGCAGCTGTGAGGAGGAGTGGTACTGATGGAAAGCCATGGCCTTAACAATAGGCAGTGGCTCAGGTGAACAAGCAGCATCCAAGAGAGTCACTCAATGGGCTCAAAGCTCATGGCAACAAGAATGGAGTGGTAGCCACACTGGGAAAGGCATAGGGAGAGAAGGGGCAAGTGTCAGTCATCCCAGTAGTAGGCTGAGCCTTACAATGGTTTTGACCAGATATTCTCTCTGACCATTATATTCAGAGCCCAAAATTAGGGCCAGGCACAGCAATAAGAGGATGTTTTATAAGTGCCTAGAATGTGGACTGTAGACTCTTCAGTCCCTCTTGCTAATTGTTAGGATCTGTTTGCAATCCTAATAGTCCCATTGAAGGGAGAGGAGTAGTGCGAGGCAGGAGCCAGGCAGGGCCTGTCTTCTTGGCCCCTTGGTAGGATCAAGTACCCACTATGGATGGCCCTGTCCCTCCTGGCCAACCCTCCCCAGTTGCCCTTGTTTTCCAGGCCCATCCTTGGCAGGTGCAATCCAGCCCTCTGTGCTCTCCTACTCAGCCTCCTCGATTCATTTTGGTTTGTACCATCCCAGACCTTGCCGAGTGTAGGCTTCAGCTACCCAGTGCTGGCAATGGGAGAGGCAAAGGAGAAAGTACGTGAAATTCCCTTGGAGGATTTCCAGTGCAACTAAAGCAGGAAGCAGGCAGAACCTCATGGGGATTTAAGTGAGTAATAATAGACATTCAAAGACTTTCTAAGAATGTACATGTGTAAAAAGGCTTGCCCGGATTGATTTCAGAATGCAAACCTAAATTCCATTCCAGGAATTGTATAGCCTTGCAAGTTCTTCAGCTTCTAAATAAAAATCCCCGAGAATCTATTAATAAAATCTTGATGATACATGACTTTACAGTGTTTATATTTAGCAAACATTTTCCACTCCGAAATGATTCCCTGCCAAGAATATCACATTCCAACCAATTTTTTCCCATGATGCTTGATGCTTATTTTATTGTTCCCCAAATCACTATTGCCATAGAATTTGGGGTTCATGATGAAGGAGTGAGTTCAATATTGTGTCTTTAGTCTGTCTCCAGATTAAGATTTATTGAGGGCCCTACTGTCTGTAGTCAATTGAGCCAGGCTACAAGAAAACAGGACTGGCCCTTGTGGCATGTAATAGGCTTGTTTAGAGTTAGCGAGAAATATAGCCAGACAGGAAGGAGGTTAAGTGAGCAGTTCTGCTTCCTCATGGCAAGTCATGGGGAAGGATCTACTCCAACTGTTGTTGGCTCTTCTAAAACGTTGGACATTTAGCAACATTCTGTCCCACTCAACATCCTATGGGAGCTCTCAGAGTGAATAGGCAGCAAAATGTTAAGAAGTGAAACATGCGGTACAACACAGGGAAAAGTGGAGAACACAAGCACAGAGCAATTGATGTGCAATATCCCGAGAGACAGCACTACAAGAGAGAGGACAGCTCTACAACAAGGGCGCTCAAGAGTCTCAGAGTTTGCCTGAAGGCCAGGGAAGATAGCAAGGAAGGTAGGGATAATTGTGGGAATAAGGAACCTGAGGGATAAACAACAACATACAAGAACACAGGTTTGCTGGTTCTTTAGGAAAAGGCAATTAAGTGGAAATAGAAAGTGATATGTGCAAATTAATCTCATTTATCTAAAGGAGAACATGCAAAGGGAATGCATTTTCCAAGTAAAGGAGGAATGAGGTTGTTCACTCATTTTAAGGGAGATGACCCACAATCACAGATGACATTCATAAAGCCCTGTCTTCATGCACTAAGTGTTTTCCAGATATTATCTTCTAGGCTCACAATGCTTGAAGATTAATTCTAATTATTATTATCTTCATTTTCCAGATGCATTAAGAAAGTTGGCAAAGATCCTATAGCTGGTGAGTGCTCAACTGTGCATGTCCACACCCATGTTCTCACACATTTTACTAGCTTGACTCTCGGCAGGTAGGACGGGGCGGGGAGGGGTTGGGGGACGGGGAGTCAAGGAGACAGAATTGTTTACAACAGCCTTTTTGGAAATCCGCCAAGGAGAAGTGGAGAGAAGACCTGTCAAGTACTGATGAGAGTCAAGGTGAAGTGAATGGCAGCTCATGGAGAACCCATCTTTATGGTTACGTGTTGTCTCCTTTGGGTCAGAAGAGCAGAGAAGAAGAAATAAGATGGAGGCAGAAATGTGTTGGAGATTATCACAAGTGTGTGGGAAGACCCATGGATGAGAGGCCTGAGTGATGAAAAGCAGCCCTGCAACAAACGATAAGTGCTGGCGAGGATGCGGAGAAAAAGGAACCCTCGCGCACTGCTGGTGGGAATGCAGACTGGTGCAGCCACTGTGGAGAACGGTATGGAGTTTCCTCAAAAAGTTAAAAATGGAACTCCCATTTGACCCAGTATAATCCCACTTCTAGGATTATATCCCAAGAAACCAGAAACACCAATTAGAAAGGATATATGTACCCCTATGTTCATAGCAGCACAATTTACAATAGCTAAGATTTGGAAACAACCTAAGTGCCCGTCAGCAGATGAGCGGATTAAAAAACTGTGGTACATCTACACAATGGAATACTACGCCACTATATTAAAAAAAAGAAGAAGAAGAATCAACTTTTTACCATTTGCAACAGCATGGATGGAACTAGAGAGCATTATGCTAAGCGAAATAAGCCAGTTGGAGAAAGATAAATATCACATGATCTCACTCATATGTGGGATATAATGATCAACATAATTTGATGAACAAAAATAGATCCAGAGACAAATGGCAGGGGAAGTGGGGCGGGGGGGGGGCGGTTAGAGAGCAACCAAAGGACTTGTATGCATGCATATTAGCATAACCAATGGACACAGACACTGGGGCAGTGGGGGCTTGCCTAGGGTGGGAATAGCTGGGGGTGGAGGAGTCAATTGGGGAAAAAGGAGACATACGTAAAACTTTAAACAATAAATAAAAGAAAAAGCAGCCCTGGAACAGTGACCAGGGTTACCTACTGTATCCCCAACAAGCTCCCTATGGCTTCATTGGCTTCCCTAAAGATGAGTTATATGATGAGTTATGTCCTGTCCATGCATTTCAATTTTGTGAGGGCAGCGATGTTTTCCATCAGAATATCCAATCTGCAATATCCACTCTCTGGAACTTTTTCTCCCTGCAGTGAGGTACCAAGGACTACACTTTGCTCCTTTTCCCCAATCAATTGAACCCTTTCAATAACTGACACATTTATGTGAGTGAATTCATGAAGTCATGGCACACCTAATTTCAATCATTTACACAATGTGTACAGGGAGGTCATTCGGGGCTGGGGCTGGTTTAGCTATGGCGTTATGAGCTAAAAAGTGGGAAGACCTGGAATAAGCATGGACCTGAGGGCTTCACACTCATGGTGCAGAATCTTCACCATATGTGAGCCCCAGCTCTCCCATCCACCTGCTGATTCCCCCCTTAAGGCTCCTCCCTGGGAAAAACATCTGTTCTCCCTTCAGCCCCCAGGCACTTGCCTTTTCTGCTCTAAGCTCCATCTCAGACTCCAAGTGCCTGGAAGCCATCGATCTGGTCTCTCAGAGATGTCTCCTCACCACTGTCCCAAGGCTCCACAGAGTGATGTCTAAGACACAAGGGCCAGCCAAGGAGCTTTCCAGAGGTGACCAGTGTGGACTGAAGACAAGCAGGCCCTTCCCTATGGTCTGGACTACATAAAACACCTGAATTTTTTAAAAATATATTTTATTGATTTTTTTAAAGAGAAGAAGGGAGAGGGTGAGAGAGTTAGAAACATCGATGAGAGAGAAACATCCATCATCTGCCTCCTGCACACCCCCTACTGGGGATGTGCCCGCAACCAAGGTACATGCCCTTGACCGGAATCGAGCCTGGAACACTTGACTCCGCAGGCCGACGGTCTATCCACTGAGCAAAACTGGTTAGGGCTCTTGAATTAAAATATATATATATTTTATTGATTTTGAGAGAGAGAGAGAGAGAGAGAGAGAGAGAGAGAGAGAGAGACAGCGATGTGACAGAAAAACATGACATGTCTCCTGTACACCCCTACTGGGGATCAAGCCTGTAACCTGGGTATGTCCCCTGACCAGGATAACGAACTGGCAACCTTTTGGTGCACAGGACAACGCTCAACCAACTGAACCACACCAGCCAGGGCAAAACCCCTGAATTTTTGTATGACCCTCAGTTAAGGAGAATGAACAGTGCCCACAAAACACATTGGGACTGAATGCCCACCAGACATGAGTATAGAGGCTCAGAGCAGATTAATATAATGTTAGGAAATAAAAGAATATAAATTTTCTGGTATCCAATGATTGTATAGTCAAATTAATGTCCTCCACAGATTAATTAAAATACTTTACAGCTATCATCCAGGTAAAGAATATTTTTACCTCTGCAACTGCTATGAAAGCTCTGTACTGTCTACCAGCCTGAATCATTTCTGAATATTAAATTTATATATCTCCATTTTCTGTTCCGAGAAACACAAGCACACAGCAATCTTCCACACTAACACAGTCTTCCTTTCTTTCAGATAATGTTTTATTTCTTATGTAAATAAATAAGCAAAATGTTCCCAGTGATTCTTAGCCATAAAATTCATGAGAGCACTTGTTCAATTCCTACTTTTTTAATATACAAGATGCTATTTTGAAAAAAAAGTTCATGCATGTTAACTCTTCCAAAAATTTTACCATTTACAAAGTATCATTTTACAAAATATGTTTTACAGGACAAATGGAATTATCAGAAAACCATACTGCCTGAAACAGATTGGGTATGCAATATAAATGTTTGAATGAATGAGAATCCTCTATGACCTCATAAATTGAAAACTTAGATAATAAGCAATTTTTTTCTCTTTAGTCACCACTCAAACACATACCAAACCGAAAATATTCCTATCAGGTAAAGCCTTAAACATATTACAAGTTATATAATGCTGAAAAAAAAATTTTTTTTTTTCCTGGGAATACTGACCTGGATACCCACAACATTGCAAAAGTGAGCTAAAAGTTATAAATATACATACATTTGAATTTCTGAATTCAATGAATTGAGAAATGTTTTTAAGAAATGATTTTTAAAGTTTCATTATCATGCCCAAAGACTTATTTTATAGCCAGAAAATGTAAATGGTTCTCATCTCCCACTCTAATTTTTATGCCCTAATCTTATACGTATTAGTTCATTAAATTTAATAATTAATGCAAAATCATCTTAAAAGCATTCCCTCTTTGCCAGTTATAGAAAGTGCATTTCATCCTGAATTTCCATGTTTATCATATATGATATTCTATATTTTGTCCCTGTTATAATTCCAGTCATGTTATTGACTTCATACATGTTTGCCAGCCATGCTCTTGTTTTCATTTTTTCAATGGAAGGATAATTTTATCTGGAAACAAGAGATATGGGAATGGGGGAGGTGTGGGCACAAAGGAAATAAGGAAATAATACATCTGCTTCCCTGGATTTTCCTTCCCCTGCACTTTAAAAAAAAACAAACAAACAGGTGTGATAGAGACATCCAGCAAAAAATATTCAATACATATTTGAGGAGGATGAGAACTTTGAGGTAACTTCTTGGAAATAGCCCAGACTTTCCAATGAGACACTAAAGGTGTAAATGTGAATGAAGAATTATATCCTAGAAAAATTTTAAGAGGTTTTGAGAGAGTTGTATTCAGAAGGGCATCAGAAATCTTTAAGGGGTTTGAACAGTCATTGAAAACACATTTCCCTATAAATATCAGGATTGGGAGCAGAATGAATTGGGTGATATTCATATCTCTTCCTTCCCATTTGATATAATCTTAGAAAAGTAATCTTTGCTCACAGTTGAGCTTAGAAAATACAGGGGGGAAACTAAAATGGAAAGAAAAACCACTTTTATCCCATCACCTAGAAATAACTACTTTTTTTTTTACTTATTCCTTTCTGTCTCTCACTTGAGTTCTTACTGTGCTTTCCTGCTTTCTTCACTTAATAATGTACCTTAAGTCTCTTCTCATATCCTTATTCTTTGAAAATATGAATTTTAATGGTGGAATAATATTCCACCCTATAATTTCTTTAATAAATTTAAACATCTAATTTTGGAATAGATAGCTTGCAAATTTTTCATGATTATGAATAATGGTACAATCATCACCCTTGTACAAATTTCTTTATGTATATCTCTGATTATTCCCTCAAGATAAAGCTCTGAAAAATGACATTACAAAGTCAAGTGGCATAACCTGGTTTCAGGCTTTTGATTAATACAGTCTCATTGTCCACCAGACAGGGACTGGGAAAGAGGTACCAATTATACCACTAACGGTTGTGGGTGTGAGACTTTTCAGCCTCATTGTGGCCTTACGAGGTCCCACAAAAAAACATTTTGCCAGTTTAACAGGTGAAAATGATTTCTCATTGTTGAATTCTTAGTGAATTGTCTGTTTGTGTCTTTCGCCCATTTTCCCATTGAGCTGTTTATCTTTGTATTATTAATTTTTAAGAGTGACCCACTGTTTTTCTGTCATTCATGCCGCAGTCAAGTTGTCATCTTTAAACTTTCAGTTTTTCTTGTGCTATTCCTAGTGCACAGAATTTTTAAATTTTATGTAGTCAACTCATAAAGATATATGTATATATGTAACATATACAACGTTAAATTTTATGCACACACACATATGCACACCTATGTTGTTTCTCCTTTTCCTTTTGTACGTTAGCAAGACATTTGCTAACTGTCTCTCATTTGCTTGCTGTCCTGCCTCAAAGTAAATGTGAACACCATAAGGCTCGGTAGCATATTCACCACTGTCTGCCCAGACCTTTAGCGCAAAGCCGGGCACATAATACAAATTAACTAGATGTTTATTAAAGGAATGGAAGAGCAGATGGATGGTCCCACAAGGTGCATTCACACCAGCCTACCTTCTCTGTGCTTCCCGGGCCACCTGAGTGGATACACGAGTGTGGCAGAGGTGAGAGGTGGGGAGCGCGGGTGGTAGGGTGAAGCACTTTGCCTGCCTGCAAAAGCAGCACTGTGCACAGCACCCATGCAGCTGAAGGGTGGAGGCCAGCTTTTTTGGTGGTTGTACACCCTAGTCTCCACAAGGATATTTTTTCATTGATTTTTAGAAAGAGTGGAGGGGATGGGGAGAGACAGAGAGAAAGTAACATCGATGTGAGAGAGACACATCGATTGGTTGCCTGCCTTCCACGTGAGCCCTGACCAGGGCCAGGGATCCAGTCTGCAACCGAGGTATGTGCCCTTGGCCAGAATCGAATCGGGGACCCTTCAGTCCACAGGCCGATGCTCTATCCACTGAGCCAAACTGGCGAGGGCCACCCTAGTCTCTTTGATGGACAGGGAGAGAGGTATGAGTTATTTTCTATCATGTTTCAGCTGCAACAAGGTTTTTTATTTAACCATGACCTCTGCTTTTTGAGGCACAGACATCGTGTGGTCTTTGGTTTCAGAACTGCACGTTGTCATTACTTTCTGTGTTTAAGCCCTAACTCGAGCATGTTTGATCTTTAATATACTGTACAATTCACAGAAATTAAGCATGTATAATTTTTCACCAAAGGCCGAATATAACTAATAATGGTATGATGTCTCTGTGGTCACAGGCATAAAACAGTCAGGAAATCTATCATAATTAGTGTAGTAAAATGAATAGTAATTAACTTCAAGTTCAGAAAAAGCACAATCATTTGAATGAAGATCCTGGGCAATTTGTGATCATTTAGAAAGGGCCAACCAGAAGTTACCATGGTATTACCTATAAGGAAATTGTTTACTAAGCAAATTAACAAAATTGCAGAGAGAATCCTTAAGATACAAATAATTAGATCATTTTTAAGTACTATCAAATGGACTTCAAAAACTTATGTTTCCATTTAGAGTACAACATGCTAATTTTTTAATGTGATCTATTCTTAAGAATAAGAGAAAAGAGATAAGTAACATTATACTAAACCTAAGATATTTGATAGTACTCATGGTTTTTGCTTTAACATTGTTGACATAATATAATTTAACAGGCAATTTATTTACATGGTGCAATATCAAAAAGGCAGAAAAGAATATACAGGGTAAAGTGCATGCTCTCTTTTTTCTTCCCATCTCACACAACCCAGTTAGGTCCCCCTTGGCATCAAGCAAATGCTATAATCATTTCTTGGTTAGACTTCCAGAGATATTCTATGCCTATCTATACATATAAAAGCCTAAGTGATCAGACGACCAAACAACTGGTTGACTGGTTGCTATGATGCGCATTGACCACCAGGGGGCAGATGCTCAACACAGAGCTGTCCCCTGGTGGTCAGTGTGCTCCCACAGTGGGAGCGCTGCTCAGCTGACCGGGATGAGCACGCAGGAATGAGCAGGAGCAGCTCCTCCCCGGCAGCCTGCCACTTCACACACTACTACATCCCTTGGCGGATATTGGATGCTGGTTTCAGCCCGATCCCCGCAGGCTACACCGAGGGACCCCACCAGTGCACATATCCATGCACCGGGCCTCTAGTTCAAACATATTCGTAAATTGGCTAGTTTAACATAAATGGTCGTTTATCATATATACTTATTTACAACTTGCTTTTTACACTCTGTTTTGGAGATCATTCCATGTCAGTATATAGAGAGCTATTGCCTCTCTCTTCTTAATGTCCAGGTAGTACTTTATTATATGGAATACTATAATTTATTTAACCAGCCCATGTTAATTAAGTCCTTAGATTGGATTCTCCAGAAGCAGATCACGGGATGGGAATTCTTGCATAAGTGATATCTTAAGAAGTACTTTCAAAAGAAACCTATAGAGAAGCCAGGGAGAAACAGACATGGCGGGGCGGAAGCTAAGGAAAGATCTGCTCCTAGGCAAGTCTAATCTCAGCCTGATCCCGTGGGGGCTCTGGAACGTGCATGGCACTAGAAAAGGGTGCTGAGCTTTTGTCCCACCATGTACATTAGACATTGGTTTGGAGCTACATCCAGGGGTAACCTCCCAGCCATTTCCAAGGGAGGAGGGTCCTTGTGAGTTGAGGACAACTTTCCGGAGAAAGGTGCAGCTGTAAGCCTTTAACAGCCAACACTTAGAGTGGTCGGAGATGAATATTCTGGGTCAGAAGAGGGGATCTAGGTGGAGCACCTCAATCAACCATTTAGGTCTTTTCCAACTTTGCAAGTACAGGCAATGCTGACATCCTGTGGACACATGCCTTTGCATATGTGCCAGGACCACTGAAGTGGGATAACCGGGTCAAAAGCTGTAATCATTTAACATCCTGGTAGTTATTGCCAAATTGCTCTCCAATTTACCCTCCTGCCCAAAATATATGAGAGTTTCTATCTTCTCTTACTCTTGCTGATAATATATAGGGGAAAAAATTAAATATACATCAAGTAGAAAACAAACATTAAGATAGTAGATTTACACCAAATCATATTAATAATTACACTAAACACTAATAATCTAAGTACCCTAATTAAAAGTCAGAGGTTGCCTCATTATTTTTAAAAAGGGAAAAAAGATTCAGTTCTGTGCTATTCACCGCCCCCCCCCCCCCCGCGCCCGCAAACCTCTCTAGTTTAAATATAAAAACACAGGTTAGAAGTAAAATGATAGAAAATATGGAATATGAAAACACTTTAGAAAACACTAATCTAAAGAAATCTGAAATGGCTAATTAATATAAAAAAAGTAGACTTTAGAGCAAAGACTATTATTAGGGGGGGAAAGGTAAAAATAAGGATAAAGGAGTGAATTCAACAAAGAACATAATAATACTAAATGTGTAAACACCAAATGTTAGAGATGCAAAATAGATGAATCTAAAACTTATAAGGAAAAAAAGGAGAAATAGACATATCCAAGTTGTATTGGCAATTTCAATACTCCCCTCTTACTAGTTGATAGAATAACTAAACAAAATCAATAAAGATATAGACTAACTGAACGCACTATCAATCACCTTGACCTAAATGACGTTTACAGAACATACTACCCAATAGTGGCTACAGATCGAATATTTGTGTCCTCCCCCTACCCCCAAATACATACATTGAGGTCCTAACCATCAAGTGATGGTAGTAGGTGGTGGGTCTTTTGGGAGGTGTTGAGTAGTGGGAAGTCTATAGCCTGGAAGAGGGCCTGCACCAGAACCCTGACCTTGGACTTCCAACCCCCAGAACTGTGAGAAATAAATTTCTGTCGTTTATCAGCCACCCAACCTGTGGTTACAACACCCTGAATGGATTAAGGTACATATTCTTTAGAAATGCACATGAAACATTCACCAGGATGCAACATTCCAGTCCATAAGACATGTCTCAATAAATTTAAGGACTAAAATCTGACCATTATTGGATGAGATTAGAAATCAATATTAGAAGAATATATGTAAAAGTCTTCAAATGTTTGGGAATTAAACAACACACTTCTAAATAACCTATGAGTCAAAAAGTAATCATAATGGAAATTAGAAAATATTTTAAACTGAATGAAAATGAAAACACAATGTATCAAAATTAGTGAGAGGTAGCTAAAACAGTGATTAGAGGGAATTTATTGTACAAAATTTTAGAGAAGTTTAAAAATCAATGTTCTAAGCTTCTACCTTAAGGGACTAGAAAAAATTAATTAAACCTAAAGTAAGCAGGAGAAAGAATAATAAAGATAAAATCAGAAATCAGTGAAATAAAAAGACAGAAAAACAATAAAGCAAATCAGTAAATCTGATTAAACTGATCAGAAAAAAATATTAGATACAAACCACCAATCTATAATAATAAAAGCATAATATGCTTCGACCTTCCAGATGAAGCCGGGGCTGCGAGGGAAGCCCGGGTCTCGGGTGCCAGAGGGAAGCTGGTGCTGGCAGCCAGGGGAAGGAAGGCCTACTCTTGCACAAATTTCATGCACCGGGCCTCTAGTATTAGTAATGAAAGAGGGAAATTTTCTCAGAAGTCCTATGAACATTAGAATAATGAGGGACTATTAGGAAAACTTTATGGCAATAAATTTGACAAGTTAAAATGAAATGAAAACATTTTTTAAAGACACAAAATAGCAAAGCTTACTCAGGAAAATAATAAGTAACCTGTAGAGCCCTGTAGCTATGAAATAATTTGAATTCATAATTAAAATATCCCCACAAAGAAAAATACCTGGTTTCTCTGGGTAATTTCTACTAAATATTTAGAGAAATATAATGCTGATTCTACACGAATCTTCCAGAAAATAGAAAAAAAGGAAGACCTGCCAACTCATTTTATGAGGCCAGCATTCCTCTGTTAGCAAAACAATCCTAAGACATTGTTTTAAAAAGGAAACCACAGACCCATATCCCTCCAGACACATGCATACAAAACCCCTTTATAAAAATGTTTAGCAAGGCAAATAAACTAATATAGAAAAAGAAAAGTGCATCATGACCAAGTGGGATTCGCCCCAGAAAGGCAACATTTAATATGTTTAGTTAATTAATGTAATTCCTCATATTAACATAGTCTAAAAGGGAAACTATGTGATAATCCTAATAAAGAAAATCATTTGACAAAATTCAATATCTGTTCATTAAAATAACTCCCAGTAGATTGAAAGCTGAAGGACTCTCTAGAGTTTAATAAAGGGCATCTATGAAACACCTCTACCCAGATCATACCTAATGGCGAAGGAATGAATGCTTCCTCCTAAAATCAGGAACAAGGCAAGGGTGTCTGCTCTCACCACTGCCATTACCAGTATATTGGAAGTTCAGCAATAATGCAAAGAAGTAAAGGACAGCGATAGGAACGACAAATTAAAACTGTCTTTTAGCCCTGGCTGGCATTGCTCAGTGGTTACAGTGTCGGCCACCCACCTAAAGGGTCGCAGGTTTGATTTCCATTCAGGGGCATGTACCTGGATTGAAGGTTTAGGTTTGATACCCAGCCCCATTCGGGTAGTGTATGAGAGGCAACCAATGGATGTGTCTCTCTCACATTGATGTATCTCTCTCTCTCTCTCTCTCTCTCTCTCTCTCTCACTCTCTCTCTCTCTCTCTCTCTCTCTCTGCCTGTCCCCTTCCTCCTTTCCTTCCACTCTCTCTAAAAATCAATGGAAAAAATATCCTTGGGTAAAGATTAACACACACACACACACACACACAACCATAAAACTACCTTTTTAAAAAGATGCCATGATGGTTCACATAGAAAATCCTATGGGATTTTTTTAAAACCCTATTAGAACTAAAAATGAGTTTGGTAACATCTCAAGATACAAGGTCACAATGGTATATAATTTATAGTACCAACTATATACACTACATTTAAACAATTGGGAAGTGAAATTTAAAATATCATTTTAAAACTATAAATGGTGATTTTGGGTCTTGTTTTCTTTATTGAATTTATTGGAGTGATTCTGTTTAACAAAACTATACAGGTTTCAGGTGCACAATTCTACAACACATCATCTGTACACTGTATTGTGTTCACCACCCCAAGTCAAGTCTCTGCCCATCACCACTTATCCCCCTTATACCCTCCTCCACCTCCCCTGGAAATCACTATACTGTTGTCTGTGTCTATGAGTTCTTTCTCTTTTTCCCCCTTTTTCGCTCAATCCCTCCACCACCCCCACCCAAACCCCACCCTGACAGTTGTCAGCCTACTCTTTATCTATGGGTCTGTCTTTATTTTGCTTGTTAGTTAATTTTGTTCATTAGATTCCACATATGAGTGAAATCATATGGTACTTATCTTTCTCTGACTGACTTATTTCACTTAGCATAATATTCTCTGGCCCATCCATGTTGTCACAAAAGGGTAAAAATTCCTTCTTTTTTTACAGCTGCGTAGTATTCCATTGTGTAAATGTACTGCAGCCTTTTTATCCACTCATCTGCTGATGGACACTTAGGCTGCTCCCAAATCTTGACTATTGCAAATAGCACTGCAATGAACACTGGGGGTGCATATATT
The DNA here is from genome assembly GCF_027574615.1 of Eptesicus fuscus. Classification (NCBI taxonomy): domain Eukaryota; kingdom Metazoa; phylum Chordata; class Mammalia; order Chiroptera; family Vespertilionidae; genus Eptesicus; species Eptesicus fuscus. Next base: position 60,372,480 of record NC_072487.1, on the reverse strand, counting down.
CTTCCAAACTAGTGTTTTGGGTTTCTTCAGATAAATTCCCAGAAATGGAATCACTGGGTCATAAGGAAGTTAGTCACATTTTTAATTTTTTGAGGTAACTCCATACCACTTTCCACAGTGGCTGCACCAGTCTGCATTCCCACCAACAGTGCATGAGGGTTCCCTTTTCTTCACATCCTCGCTAGCACTTGTTGTTTGTTGATTTATTGATGATAGCCATTCAGACAGGTGTGAGGTGATATCTCGTTGTAGTTTAAAATGGTGATTTTTTTTTTGGACAAGTTAGTGAATATGCTAACAGCCATTGAATTATACATGGTAAAAGGGTAAGTTTATGTGAATTATAATCTCAATTTTTAAAACCTATGAAATACTTAGAGATAAATTTTAACAAATAGATGCCAAACCTGCATGCTGAAAAAATAACAAGTATTACTTAAAAATAAAAAGCAATACAATTTAAAGAATACAAGGTAAATGGAGATCTATATCATCTTTAAGGATTCTAAGAGGCAATATTGTTAAGATATTAATTCTCCCCTGGAAATACTATTTTTTTAAAAATGGGAAAGACTTGGATATAAGTTAAAACAAAAGGCTTATTGCAAATGTGAAAGATTTCTACCATCATCTGACAGAGTTTTGTGGGGAGGGGGGACTGAATTTTATTCCCCTTAGTTCAAAAAGACTGACTATAAATCTAAGGATGGATATTACTGGATGAGGAAGCTCAACTCAGACACAAGACTGGTCCAGAGGCCAGCACTGTCTGCAGAGAGCATGCATGTCAGGACTCCGGAGCCCTGCATGCCTAGAGCTCTTTCAAGCAGAAATCGAAGACCACAATTTGGAATGCTGGGGAGAAATTGTCTAAATTTGGCGGGAAATTAGGCTAGGTCCTTTCTAAGTAAGTTCCTTCCATCTCTCAACATCCAAGAGGCTACGCTGTAAATAAACATAGTTAAATTATTCAAGTAGGGAAGGAAATTAAAGAAGACAGGGATGAATTTTTCTACTCCACTATCATCCAATCAGGTATTGACACAATCTCAATTTCCCTCACTGTCTCGGCTTTTGCCCTGGTTAATTTTAGTTAGCTGCAGAATATATGAAGCAGTATGTGTGAATGTGTGTGAGTGTGTGTGTGCATGCGTGTGTGTGTGCAAATTCAAAGTAATGCAACTTTTATGCATCTCAGAGATCTAAGTGCTTTGGAGGAGAACATTTGTATATTTTACATTGTGGTTATGTTTTAACCTCCTGTGATTTTATGCCAACAGCAAATTCTTCCACTACCCCTTCCACTTCCCCCCTTTTCCACTCCTTTCAAGATTTTCCAGGCCCCTCTTGAAGGTACTTAAAAGCCATTTTTATAGCTTTTGTCCTGAAACCTACACATTCATCCTTCATTCTGAAGAGTGGCCAATATGCCCATGCTGAACTCGGGGGAAATAGCACAGATAGGCAGAATTGTTGTTACAAAACATATAACATAGAAAACTAAGATCTTGTTTTATCTCACAGTTGCATAGGACATGATCATAACTGTAACCAGTCCCATGTGTGTCGGGTGCACACAAAGGAAAAAAGCCTTTATAATTTACACACTAGTAAGCTATGTTTATTGAGAAAATATGTATTTAGTTACACATTTAATTAACATTTAATTCCTACATTTAGTAATGTTCAGTAACTACATTTAGTAACATTTAATCCCAGGTCTCTGTGTTTCCTATGTTAATTTTATCTTTGAATTCAATTGAGAAGGAGCTCTAAAAGTATATATCAATACAATTACAATTGTATGTCGATTATAAATTGGGAACTTCATGCATTATTCCTGTGTATGCAGTATTCAGCTCTAATGCCTAAAGGAAAAATAGACCATTTCAAAATGATGAACAGTTTTAAAGCCAACTGGATTTTTTTTATATCGAGAGACATAAATTTAGAGCAGAGATCAGATGGGTCTTTGGAGAAATATGCGAGAGAAAGGGAATTTCAAACCTCCATTTTAAGCCAGCACCCAGAAAAGAAAAAGACTTATTCTTCTAACTTCACAATTATCAAGATACAATGTACCTGTAGCTGATTTCTTTCTAGATCTCTTGCCAAAATATTAGAGATGTTTAAAGTATAGATTTCTAGATCATGAACTAAAAGATATTGTCTTGGACACAGGCCAAGGCAGGATGAGGTGCTGGTGAGCTGTGGCTGGTGTGGAGAACAGTGTCCCAAGGATGAGAATGGGACCATCTGATGACACGGATCCTCCTCGCGCACGGGGAAGTCTACTTCCTACTGGGCACAGGCTTAGCCTCGCTGGGCTAAGACAGTGGTCAGCAGCTCATTAGTCAACAGAGCCAAATATCAACAGTACAACGATTGAAATTTCTTTTGAGAGCCAAATTTTTTAAATTTAAACTTCTTCTAACGCCACTTCTTCAAAATAGACTCGCCCAGGCCGTGGTATTTTGTGGAAGAGCCACACCCAAGGGGCCAAAGAGCCGCATGTGGCTCTCGAGCAGCAGTTTGCCAATAACGGGGTTAAGAAAACAGAAGGACATTTCCTCTTCCTGATGCTTCCATCCACCTGGAAGCAGCTCTGTCTCCATGACACTCCTGGCCTCACTCCTCCTCTCACTCCCTCTTACCCTGGGAGCCACTCAGCTGAGTAGTGAGTTTGGTGGCAGGAATTTGACCTGCATAACCCTGCCTCTTCCTCTCAGAAGAGGGCCAGACCCTGGGAGCCTGCAGCTTGCTCAGCTGCTCCAGAGACAGGCTCGGTCCCCACGGCAGGACCCATGCAGCCTGAGGCCAGACGGCTAAATCCACCTCATGCAGAGATGTAGCTGTCACATGGGAGTCACACGCTAAGCTATGGACTCCGTCACAGTCTTTACTAGTAGTCACGAAGGTGATTTTTTTGGTTTTTCATCTATTGATTCTTTTGCCTTCTTTCTCAATTTGTTTAAAACTCAAGCAAGTAATAGGTGTGCTATTTACTGTGCTCTCTTAAAGAGACTTAGATCACCCCTGCCTCATGTTATGGCTTCAACAAGACTTTGAGGAAGGTATTATTTTTGTCCACTTTACAGATGAAAAACAGACGATCAGAAGGATTAAGGGACCCGGAGTCAACCACTGAACTCATTTAATGCTTTTTATCATCACGTCTAGTGAGAAGGTGATTCTTCAGACATACGTCCACCCTGAGGATAGATCCCCCTGCTGATTGATGGTGGGGAGATGTGGGAGACAGACGGGGTCTTTCGGAGATGAGGATGGCAACTGAAGTCTCAAACTCACAGAACCGATGATGACAGAAGAGTACATTTGGCATCACAAAGGCTACAGTGGAATTTGCCTCTCCTTTGAGAGTTTCAACCTTTTGTTCCCTTCCCTGCAGTGCCTAATTTCTTGGCAGCCCGATGAACTGGACCATTATGCACTTTTTAGAAGTAAGCATTTATTTGCCTTTCATTCAATCCATAAATATGTATTAGCATCTACTTTGGTTCCTTTTGGAGGTTCTGAGGGACAATCTGCTCCATGCCCCTCCCCTGGTTTCTGGGGGGTGCTGGCAGTCGTTGGCATGCCCCTTGTTCCTTGACTTGTACCTGTGTAACTCCATCTCCAGCTCTTGTCTCCACATGGCTTTCTCCCCTGTGTCTCAACTCTCCCTCCGCCTTTCCAAATCCAGGATGATCCCATCTTGAGACCCTTGACTTCATTACATTTGCAGAGACCCTTTTTCCAAGTAAGGTTCCAATCACAGGCTCTGGGCATTAAGACACGGGTGTACTTTTTGGAGGGACACCATTCAACCTATTAGAGGAAGTTCGGCAATACAGTCAAGAAGTCAGAGCAGGGAAGTATGCTTCGCCAAGGACTGGGCTTCTCCACTTAGTGCAAAACACACAATGGATGTGGTCAGAAGGCCCCTGGAACTTGGCAGAGAAAAGTATTCTCATGCACCAGAAGGTACTCCAAACAAATAGAAGGATCAAGTGCCCTGAAAACTACCTACATGTGGGAGCAGCCTCTCGGTGGGGGTTGGGGGGGTTAGATGCACTGACCTGGGTCTGAGCTGAGGTCCACTGCCGCAGAGTCAAGGGCCTCAGGCAAGTCCTTTCTCTCTCCTGGGCCTGGAGGTCTTCATTGATTAAGTCAGGTAATTGGACCAGAGCACTTTTAAGCTCTTCTACTCAAATATTCCATGATTCTGCATATTCCAAGGGCAAAGATTCACTTAAACAGGTGATTATATGAAAACGTATTTCCAGCAGAAGATGTGCCCGTTTCGTTATCTAGTGAACTGTGTACAAAGCAATATTTTTCCTAGAGTGAGCAAAGCAACATGATCCAGAAACATCAGAACAGCACATGTTTTGAGAAATGGTTCCATTTGTGCCATTCTGAGAGCGAACACTCCGGTCATTAGAGTTTACAAATTATGTTTTGAGCTATATTTAACTGCCAGCCCTCATTATCAACCAGGGTGCTTCTCGTTAGGAAATATAGAGGCATGGCCACGGATGGTGGCTCCCTAATTGCCTTGACTAGTCTAAGAGAATCGAGTTGGATCAAATTACAATGTTATTCATTCTCTGAAATTTTTGATTTGGGAAAACTACTATGAATGGCTACAACAATGCTCAACCAGAGGCCGGTGGCAGGGCAGGGCCTCAGAGGCGCACAGTTGGGATGGGAACAGGGGGCCCTGAGATGTTTCTGCTCTTGCCGGAAATCAGTCACCTGAGTGTGTTTGAGCAATACCGCCCTCCCCTGGGGATGAGGAGAGGAGAGCTGATCAAACTTATTCTGAAAGACAAGGTTCATGAGGGTGTTCTGCGAGGCTCCTACAAAATCACAGTCAGCTAGCGGCAGTGACTTGGAATGAGACTTAGTGTTGGTACAGCACTTGAAGGCAGTAGTGGCACTTTTCAGCTCTCTATCTGATAAGTCTAAAACACTTAGCTCTGCAATTCAAATCTTAACCTGCCTTTTCATTCTTCTCCCTTCTCTTGTTCCCCTGCCTTCTCTCCTCAGACTTTCATTCCTCTGAAAAATCCACCATTTCCAGAAAGAAGAAACATCGACAACAAAACCACTCCATCCTGCCCGGTGCTTGTTGTCAGGCTGATCCCTCCTTCTACTTTGTTGACCTTGTCTCATGATAAACACCGGACTGGATCATAAACTATCTGCAGTCAGGAGTTGCTATCTTTTTCATCTCTATACTCCCTTGTGCCATTGTGTTCAGTGTAATGCTGGCCAGGATTTACCACATGTAAACTCTCAACAATATTTGAATTACATTGTTAAATGTGGACAATGTATATTGTGAGTTGTTAATGATTTTACATCTCTGACATACAATCAATACTCAATAAACAGGAACTACTAAATAGGATTCTGCCAGAAATTAGTGAGAGCTCTCTCTTTATTTTATCTAATAGGATAATACAAAGCAAAGCAGGTGTTATTTTGAAGATGTCTGACTTAACCCCAGGTATTATTATAGTGTTTGTTTGTTTGTTTTTCACTTAACAAACATTTCCTGGGCTCCTGTGTCATAGAGAAGCTAATGTGCCTCCAAAGTGTTCATAGTCCACTAGAGGAAAAAGACAGGTAAATGGGTGAATGCAAAGCAATGTTTTTATTAGTTTCTTCAACAGATATTTCAAGATAACAGTGTGCAAAAAATTGTGCTAACCACTAAACTAAAGTACATTTATTGCTAGTGGCTTGAAACGTAATTAACATTCATGTAGCTGTGCATTGACAAAGAAAGCTTTCCATTTTTCTAATACGTGGCTTTTCTGTTCTCATTATTGTCTAAATCAAGGGTCCTTAACCTGGGATAGTATTTAGGGGAGTCATGAACTAGAATAGGGAAAAAAAATACATATTTATTTTCACTAATTCTAACTAAAATTTACCCTTTCTTTCAATTATGAATGTAGGTAACAAACCACAGTAGAATTGGCAGTACCTGTGTGAATAGAAATCACGGGTGTTTTCATGTTATATTATAACTGTTGTGGGTATGTCAAAATCACTATTACACTCAGCACAACTTTAAAATTTGTTGACTATCTGATCTGCTGCTAGACTTGACATTTAATGCATTGAATAAAAAAGCACATGCCTTACTATATCACCGATTTGTTATAAAATAATTGAATGACTATATTTCAGTATAATTGTTTTAAAATTTTGTAATCCTATGCATTTTATATAGTTCTTTTAAGGAATAAGAGTTTACGGACTCTTGATCTATGCCCTGATAGTAGTTATTCCTACCACACATTTGGGATCTTTCTCTGAGGCAATGTCCAAAACCAGGGCTGAGCTGCGGGCCTAACTGCACCTGGACCATCTGCCTGCTGTGGAGCAGCACCGAGAGCATGTGTCTGAGCACTCCCACGCGACTGTCCTGCTCTGATCACCTGAGAGAGAACGTGGGCCCACCTGCACATGAGCCTGGGCCTGCCTGTGTGTGTGCCTTGGCTTCCTTAACAGAGAATGGAGTGTAAACATAATCTGCCCCATTTGAATCAAAACCAAACCAAATCCACATTGCAGGCAGGAAGAAATTGACTCAGCAGATCCAGGTGTAGCCAGAAGCACCTGGGCATCTTGGTGGACCATAAGGCAACTCTGAGTCATTGATGAACATTGGTTAGTTCCCAGAATAAATGTCAATATAAAACATAAAATGACATGAGCCCACAAGCGTTAAAAAAAGCTCTCTCCTCTTGCATGAATCCTGAGATAGGATTATTATTCCATCTTAATTCAGAACGATTGAGGTGATTTTACCCAGTCACACAGAGAGTAAAGTGAAGCATTCTGCAAACAACGAGAGGATTCCATCTGCATTATGGAACTTCCATATCCAGTTACAATATTTTTTTACAAAGAGCATCTCCTTGCCTAAGAGTAATGGAACACTCAAACAGCCAACCGAAGAAGTTTCTTTACCCTCGAGGGGGAAGGGGAGACTGTGGGTCCAATTGTAGTGGAACACACTTATCACCCCTGAGCTCACACACTTGGAGACGACGCTAAGCCAGATGACGTCTGAGCTTTAGAATTGTTTTTGTTCCTTTTTTTTTTATATTTTTATTGAGGTATTATATGTGTACATAACTTACTATTACCCCCCCCACCCTTTTGTTCCTTTTTTATTTTATTTTTTATTGAATTTATTAGGGTGACCTTGGTTAATAAAATTATACAGGTTTTAGGTGTACAGTTCTATAATATATCATCTGTATATTGTATTATGTGTTCACCACCCCAAGTCAAGTCTCCTTCCATCACCATTTGTCCCTCCTGTATCCTCTTCTACCTTCCACCACCACCCTTTCCCTCTGGTAATCGCCATACTGTTGTCTGTGTCTATGAATTTCTGTTTGTTAACTGAATCCCTTCTCCTTTTTCACCCAGCCAGAGCTTTAGAATTCTATGCTTTGGGGTGGCTCTGCATCTCCCAGTGGGGCGTGAAAAGCCAACTATAATTAGTCTAGAACTAGATCATACTCATAGTGGCACTTGAAGCCCAGAAGTTCAATTACTTTCCAAAGAGCATAGAAATCAGAGTTTCCAAAGGCAAAACTGGATGCCAGGGATCCAAAGTACACATGGGTTCCTTTCCCAAGAGAGAGAAACTTACTTCCGCCCGGTGAAGCACAAGTTCTATGTCCACGAAACAGAAGAGAGTAGGTCATCTGGCTGGTTAAGGAACCAGATCTAAGCTCAGCAGATCACTTCTTGTTCTACACACTGACTGTTCCCATTGCCATATCCCACGGGTCTCTACCTGTAATATCTTTGCTCTTCTCACTTCTGAAACAGCTGTCTTTGAATATATCTTCCCTCTAATTTGATACAGCTACAACATCAAACCATTTTCATTTAAGTTAGTGCTGTCCACCGGAAGCCTCCACAGCCACAGCTTGGCAATAAGCAATCTGGAATACGCCTGGGAAGGAGCACCAATCGGAAGCTAAAATAGTCCCAGACACGGAGAGGTCCTCTTTCCCCACCCACCTCCAGTAACAGAGGTGCAACCCTTGGAGGATCTTTGGGGAGGATCCATGAAGTTTTCTAAAATGACACTCCAGGTGAGGAGGGGCTTCTGAATCAGATCTACCGAGGCAGATTGAAGCTCTAAACGTGAACTTGCCTTTGCCATATTGCACTTCTCAGAGTTCTCATCTCAAAAAGCTTTACATGATGAATCTTACACTTAGATAAAAATATTTCAAAGCAAACGTTATTGCTCATGAAAAAAATGTATTGATTCCCAACCACCTATGAATTAGCATCCATTATATTTATCAAGCCAAACCATCAGCAGAATAATTAAATTTTAAATTTTGGCTTACCTCTAGCCAGAAAGAAAAGGCACTATAACATTTGGGCCAACAATAATTTCCTCTTCCCAGAACTTTAATTTCCTCTGTCTATACCTGTCTCTTCTGGACAGTAGGAAGGCCCATAGATTATCTCTCTTAGATAAGTACATGCCTCAAGAAGTGGCATCTATTTCAAAGTTTTAATGATTATAAATGAAACCCAACGTTATCAGTTCCTCGTACCAAATGTTTTGCTTTCATATTGAGTAGAAAACCTGGTAAACAATGAGGAAGAGATGGGTTTTTTTTCTGAAATGAAATGAAATGTGGATTATGTTTATTTCAGATGTTTTAAGAGGAACACAAATTAAGAGTGAACCCCAAGACAGGTGTTATTTGAGGAACTATTGCAGTATAAGTAACAGGACCTATGAAAGCAGTCAGAATCTCTTAAGCATTTAGTATCATTAAATGCCCCTTGCTAATACTTCTTCTTTCTATAAAAGATAATGCACATAGTTGTTTTGTCATCCACCTTCAGTGAGGGGCATTGCAAGGAAATCCCAATGAAACCTGATTGTGTATTTATTCTGGGACTGTAGAGCATCCATGAGAGAAATTTCTTGTAAGTCTTGGTACTAAGAAAACTATTTTCTCCTTAATAACTAGTTTGTTTTTATCACTTAGGCATTTTGCATCTTGTAACCAATTATTTTTCCTCTTGTTCTAGACACTGGTGAGCTTAGGGCCAAATTTGCAGCCACCTTTAGCACCTGAACAGAACAATGTGACATGCATTTGATGGAATAATCTTGTTCAGCTTTATATTCCCAAACCTAATTTCCTTTGGTCTTGGTTTTATCATCCTTTTTTAAAAAATTCAACTACATTATTAAAATAAATAATAAATACCTACCATTTAAATAATCACAAAGCCTTTTTAGAATAAAATAGTTTCTACTAGGTTGCTCTTTTAATGTTCTTAATATTAATGATTGCAAGCTATAGTAAGGAGGCTTGAGGTAGAAGAGACGTCTATTTTAAAATGTAGGACAGAGCAAACCCCATAGAATTCTATGGTTAAGTTCAACCATTATGTTAAAGCCCTCAATGATCCCTATAGCAACATAATTTCTAAACTGGGTCCTGTGAACCACTGAGTAGGTGTTTGCCAATAAATTTACCTGTTCTTCTCTAGGTCCATCCACTTGGAACTAATATATACACTGAGTGGCCAGATTATTATGATCTCTGAACTCATAATAATCTGGCCACTCAGTGTATATCCTATATAGTAAAAGACTAATATGCAAATTGTCCCCTTGACCAGGAGTTCAACTAGCAGGCAGGCTGGCCAACCGCCCATGTCCCCTCCCCCTGGCCAGGCTGGCCGGCCCCCACCCATGCACGAATTCATGCACTGGGACATGCTAATTGACCATACCTTCACGACACCCACCAATAATAAAAGAGTAACATGCTAATTGACCATACCTTCACGACACACCAGCCAATCAGGAGTATGCAAATTAACCCAACAAAGATGGCAGGTTAATTTGCATACGCAGGCGCTGAGTGGCCGGGGGCGGGGCAGGACGCTTGCGTTGACGCAGGCATTTCACACCACCCCAGCCGCTCTGGGCCTCTGGACAGCGTGGGAAGGTGGAAAGGCAGCTCCGGGCCAGAGTGAAGGCAGTGCCAACAGCCAGGGGAAGGAAGGCCCATTCTTGCATGAATCTTCGTGCATTGGGCCTCTAGTGTATATATAAGCACTGAGTGGCCAGATTATTATGTGTTCAGAGATCATAATAATCTGGCCACTCAGTGTATATATAAAACCAGGGTGACGTCACCAAGATGGCAGTGTAGGAAACCCCAGTCTCTGCCCCTCCACAAAGATCAATAATTAGACAGCTTTCCATGAAAAAAACAGCTCTAGGAGAGTTCAGGATTCTCTATGGAAGGTACTTCGGTAACACAGTGGAACAAAAATGACCCCACAAAACTGGAAGAAAGAACAGCTTCACTTGCCTGCACCATCCCATCCCCCAGGCTGGCAATGCCCAAACCTAGAGAAAACTCCCCGTCTAGAGAGAACTCCCCTTCATCAAGAAAGACAGAGTGGGGTGAATGACTCACTTTCCCAGCCTTTCAGGGCACTACATGAAGGACTCACTGAGATGCACCCTACCCAGAGACCAGCAAAAATGTAAATGTAGAGAGAAAGACAGCTAGGAACAGGGAAGAAAAGCAGTGGGAGTGACTGCACTTCCCAGTGCCCTGCTCTGCAGATGACCCCAGCAGCTTTTGCCACTAAAGAAACCAACAACCACCAAGGATCCCCTGCAGAGTTCACTGGTTTTCATCTACAGGTTTTTTCGTTCACAGACGCCAGATGTCTGAGTCCTTTCCCGCTCCCTCTCTTGCCTGTCCCCTGACCCCCGCCTGAGCCCAGGATCTGCCTGGCAACCAGCCCCAGCCTCTGTGACTGTGCAAGTGCAAGAAACTTACCAATCTCCTGAAGCAGGCAAATTTGGGCAGTGGGTGATAAGGGCCAAAGCTTTTCTAGCCACTTGGGGATTTTAGTCTCAGGAGTCCTTTTGTTAAGTCCCAAGGTAAGGATGAATGGAAGGAAAGAGAAAAGTATCCAAATAAGACACAGATATACATATCTGAAGGGTGGCATTTCAGAAAGAGGCCTTAAAAAGTAGAGATTTTCAATAAAGAACCTAAAAATGCCTGGAATGTATGTGGTAATAACCAAGAGCGCTATGTTG